>NW_005362012.1:146870-154049 GCF_000412655.1 Myotis brandtii
CTAGCCATAGTGATCAGACAAGAAGAAGAAATAAAAGGCATCCAAACTGGAAAAAAAGAAGTAAAACTGTCATTATTTGCAGATGATATGATACTGTACATAGAAAACCCCAAAGACTCCATCAAAAAACTACTAGACTTAATAAATGAATTCAGTAATGTAGCAGGATACAAAATTAACACCCAGAAATCTATGGCCTTTTTATACAACAATAATGAACTCACAGAAAGATAAATGGGAAAAAAAAATCCCCTTTACCATTGCACTAAAATAATTAAGATACCTTGTAATAAACTTAACTAAGGACGTAAAAGACCTGTATTCAGAACACTACAGGACATTGAAAAAAAGATAGAGGAAGACATAAACTAATTGAAAAACATACCATGTTCATTATTTGATAAAATCAACATCATTAAAATGTTCATACTACCCAAAGTAATCTACAGATTTAATACACTCCCCATTAAAATACCAACGGCATATTTCAAAGATCTAGAACATACTCTCCAAAAACTCATCTGAAATAAAAAAGGACCCTAAATAGCCACAGAAATCCTGAGAAAGGAGAACAAATTTAGAGGGATCACAATACCAGATATCAATCTATATTTCAAAGTCACTGTTTTCAAAACTTTGGTTCTGGCACAAGAACAGACATATGGACCAATGGAACAGAACAGAGAATCCAGAAATTGACCCAAGACATTATGCTCAGTTAATATTTGACAAAGAAGGCCAGAGCATACAATGGAGTCAAGACAGTCTCTTCAATAAATGGTGCCCTCCCTTCTACTCTCTTTAAAACTCATGAAACTAGACCACCAACTTACACCATATACAAAAATAAACACAAAATGGATAAAAGACTTAAACATAAGACGGGAAACCATAAAAATACTAGAGGAATCCACAGGCAGCAAAATCTCAGAAATATGCCGAAACAATTTCTTCACTGATACTGCTCTTAGGGCAAAGGAAACTAAAGAGAAAATAAACAAATGTGACTACATCAAAATAAAAAGCTTTTGCACAGCAAAAGAAACCATCAACAAAACAACAAGAAAGCCCACTGCATGGAGAACATATTTCCCAATGCTATTTCCTCTAAGGGTTTAATCACCAACATTTACAGAGAACTCATACAGCTTAACAAAAAGAAGATAAACAATGCAATAAAAAAAATGGACAAAGGACCTAAATAGACACTTCAAAAGAAGACATACAGATTGCCAAGAGACATATGAAAACATGCTCAATGTCACTAATCATCTGAGAGATGCAAATCAAATCAACAATGAGATATCATCTCACACCTGTCAGAATGGCTATCATCAACAAATCAACAAATGACAAGTGCTGGAAAGGATGCAGAGAAAAAGGAACTCTCGTGCACTGCTGGTGGGAATTCAGACTGTGCAACCACTGTGGAGAACAGCATGGAGTTTCCTCAAAAAGTTAAAAATGGAACTCCATTTGACCCAGTAATCCCACTTCTAGGACTATATCCCATGAAACCAGAAACACCAATCAGATAGGATATATGCACCCCTATGTTCATAGCATCACAATTTACAATAGCTAAGATTTGGAAACAGCCTAATTGCCATCAGCAGATGAGTGGATTAAAAAACTGTTGTACATCGTCCTGATCGGTTTGGCTCAGTGGATAGAGCATCTGCCTGCGGAACAACGGGTCCAGGGTTCGATTTTGGTCAAGGGCATGTGCCTTGGTTGCGGGAGTATCCCCAGTGGGGGGTGTGCAGGAGGCGGCTGATCGATGTTTCTCGCTCATCTATGTTTCTAACTCTCTATCCCTCTTCCTTCCTCTCTGTAAAAAATCAATAAAATATATTTAAAAAATAAAAACTGTTGTACATCTATCTACACAATGGAATACTATGCTGCTATAAAAGAGAAGTAACTTTTACCATTTGCAACAGCATGGATGGAACTGGAGAGCATTATTCTAAGTGAAATAAGCCAGTTGGAGAAAGATAAATATCACATGATCTCACTCATATGTGGGATATAATGATCAACATAAATTATTGACCAAAAATAGATCCAGAGATAAATGGCAGCGGAGGGGGGGTGTTACAGACCAACCAAAGGACTTGTACGTATGTATATTAACATAACCAATGGACACAGACACTGGGGTGGTGGGGGCTTGTCCTCGGGTGTGGAAGTGCCTGGGGGTGTCAATCAGGGAAAAAGGAGACATATGTAATACTTTAACCACTAAAAATAATAATGATAATCTAATCTTTAACCTAGAGTAACTAGGAGAAAACCACCAAACAAAGCCCAAAGTAAAATATGTTGATAATAAAGGTCAGAGTGGAAATAAAAAAAAAAATAAAGTCTAAAAAAATACCAAAAAATCAATGAAACCAAGTATTGGTTCTTTGAAAAGATAATCAGGATTGGTAAACCTTTAACCATACTTATTAAGAGAGAAAAAGAGAGAGAGAGAGAGAGAGAGAACCTAAATAGGTAAAATTGAAGATAGAAAAAAAAGAAGTAACAACTAAATACCGCAAAAATAAAAAGATTATATAAAAATATTATGAACAATTATATTCCAACAAATTGAACAATCTGCAAGAAATGGATAAATTCACAGAAACATATAATACTCCAAAACTGAATAAAAAAGAAAAAAAAAAAAAGAACACCGAACAGGCCAATTACAACCAACAAAACTGAAGCAGAAAAAAAAAAAAGTAACTCCCACCTAACAAACAAAAGTCATGGACTGGATGGCTTCACAGGTAAAAATTACCAAATATTCAAAAAACAATTAACACATACCCTTTCCAAACTATTAAAAAAATAAAGAAGAACTAAGACTCCTTACAAGACCAGCATTATTCTAATTACAAAACAGATAAAGACACTGCAAAGAAAAAATTATAAGGCAATATCTTTGATGAACATAGATGCAAAATATCTCAACAAAATATTAGAAAACAGAATTCAGCAATACATTAAACAGATCATACACCATGATCGAGTGGGATTTATTCCTGGGATGCAAAGTTGGTACAGTATCTGCAAATAAATTAGCATGATACATCACATAAACAAAAATGTCAAAATAAAAATTATGTGATTATATCAATAGATGTACAAAAAGCACTTGGCAAAATCTAGCACCCATTTATGATAAAAACTCTCAGCAAGGTGGGAATAAAGAGAACATAGCTCTACATTACAAAAGTCTTATATGACAAGCCCACAGCTAACATCATACTCAACAGGGAAAAAACTAAAAATGTTTTTCTTAAAATCAGGAACAAAAAAGGGATGTTCACTTTCACCATTCTTATTCAACATGTTGCTTAAAGTCCTAACCATAGCAATCAGACAAGAATAAGAAATTAAAGGCATCCAAAGGAAAAAGTAAAACTGTCGTTATTTGCAGATAATATGGTATTGTATATAGAGATTCATCAAAAACTACTAGAAATAATAAATGAATTCAGTAAAGTAGCAGTATGCAAAATAAATATCCTGAAGTTAGTTGCATTTCTAAATGCCAATATGAACTATTGAAAAGGAAACTAAAAAAAAAAAAAATCTCATTTCCTGTTGCATCAAAAACAAACAAACAAAACCTTCAGAATACTTA
Organism: Myotis brandtii; assembly: GCF_000412655.1. NCBI lineage: Eukaryota > Metazoa > Chordata > Mammalia > Chiroptera > Vespertilionidae > Myotis > Myotis brandtii. The sequence continues at coordinate 150,508 of NW_005362012.1, forward strand.
ACCAAGGAGGTAAAATACTTGTACTCAAAAATTATAAATCACTGAATAAAGAAATTGAATAAGATAGAAATAAATATAAGCATATACCATGCTCATGGATAGGGAGAATTAACATCATTAAAATGTCTATTCTACTCCAAGCAATCTATAGATTCAATGAAATTCTTATTAAAATACCAATGGTACATTTCACAGAATTAAAACAAATAATTCAGACATTTATATGGAATCACAAAAAACTCTGAAGAGCCACACCAAACTTGAGAAAAAAGAACAAAATTGGAGGTATCACACTACCTGATATCAAACCATACTACAAGGCTATAGTAATCATAACAGCATGGTACTTGCATAACAACAGACATATAGATCAATGGACTATAATATAGAGCCAATAAAAAAACCATGCCTATATGGTCAATTAATATTTGACAAAGGAGGCAAGAAAATACAATGGAGTAAATAAAGTCTATTCAATAAATGGTGTTGGAAATAATGGAGAGGAGAGATGCATGCAAAAAAATGAAACTAGACCAACTTCTTACACCACATGCAATAATAAATTCAAAATTAATTAAAGACTTACATGTAAGACTCAGAACCATAAAACTCCTATAAGAAAACAGGCAGTAAAATCTCTGACATTTTTTCTGACATATCCCCTTGGACAAGGGAAACAAACAAAAAAAAAAAGCAAATGAAACTACATCAAACTAAAAAGTTTTTACACAGAAAAGGAAGCCATCAACAAGTAGAAAAGACATCCTACTGAATATAATAATATATTTACCAGTAATACATTTGATAAGGGGTTAATATCTAAATTTATAAAGAAAGCATACAAACTACTAAAAATACCCAAACCAATCCAACTAAAAAATGGGCAAAGGATCTGAATACCAGTACACACTTCTTCAAAGAGGACATACAGATGGCCAATAGTCATATGAAAAGATACTCAACATCACTAATTTTCTACCATCAATAAATCAATGAACAACAAGTGTTGGTAAAGATGTGGACAAAAGTGAACCCTCGTGTACTGTTTGCAGGTATGAAGATTGGTGCAGCTACTGTGAAAAAGAATGTAGAGGTTCCTCAAAAAAAATTTAAAAGTAGAACTGCCTTAAGACCCAGAGATTTCCTTTCTGGGTATATATGAAGAAAACCACAGCATTAATTTGAAAGAATACATTGTAGCATTATTTACAATAGCCAAGATATGAAAGCAATAAGTGCCCAAATAGATGAGTGGATAAATAAGTAGTAGATATATATACAATTGAAAAGTACTTGGCCATAAAAAAAGTGAAATCTTACCATTTGTTACAATGTAGATGGACCTAGAGGGTATTGTGCTAAGTGAAATAAGTCAGTCAGAGGAAGACAAATACCATATAATTTCACTTATATGTGGAATCTAAAGAACAAAATAAATGAACAAACAAAATTTAACAGACTCATAAATACAAAGAACAGACTGATGGTTGCCAGCATAGAGGGGGTTTGTGGGCTTGGTGAAAAAGGTGAAGGGTTAATAAGTACAAATTGGTAGTTACAAAATAGTTACAGGGATTGCAAGTACACCATAGGGAATTTAGTCAATAATATGTAATAACTATGTATTGTGCCAGGTGTGTACTGAAAATATCAGAAGAAGCACTTTGTAAAGTACATATTATCTAACTACTATGTTGTACCTCCAAAACTAATATAAAATACTATTGAATCTAAAAAAATAAATAAAATAAAATCTTAGGAGGTTCTTATACAGTTGAACCAGTTTCCCAAGTCCTTGATAGTGAAATGACACAGATAATAAATGAGTAAGAAGCAGTTGATTAAGTTGTCTTACTTGGGTCAAGAATGTAGGCATTGCCTGATAATTGGTGTTGATCATTTTTCTGGTTCTTGTAAACACCAACTGTAGTGGATATTAGTATTATTACAAATTTGTGTAATTGTTATTTCTAAGGAATGAGGAATTTCTTAACTTATAAGGCTGTGCTCCCAAAGTAGAAGCCAAACCTTGCTTTCCCAGTCTGACATGCAACCATGTCAGAGGCACACAACCTAAATTACCCAATCAGTAAACTTATAAGAAACTTTGATTTGAAAGTTAGTGACATGAATAAGCAGGCATTCATTCTGTTAAGGGTGATAGCATAGATATTCAGTTTTCAGAGAAGTGGCTGAGTTTTAGTGAACACCATCAGAAGCATAAGCTGTAGTGTTTAACTCAGAAGTGAGAGCTGTCCAATACAGTCCTCCAAAGGAGCAGTACTGTGAAGTAAGTTGGGTTTGTCTCCAATCATGCAACTCCCAAAAATTCTTTTTCAGCCTTCTCACAGACTCAGTGAGCTACTTAATGTTTTAAAATGAGTTATTTGATGCTTAAAGAGTTTTTTTTGCAAGCAATAGCATTGATTTGTTTTTATAATATCATATGATAGTAAAATAATAATGTCTGCTAGTGCTAAGCATCTACATTGTCTTAGAAATTAGCTAGAACTTCTACATATATTAACTTGAAAATCTACAATTAACCTACAATGTGGTCATTGCTTCATTTTGCAAGCAAAGAAACTGAAGCTCATAAGGATTAATTATTTTGTTTTATTGTCACAAAACTAAGAAGTGTCAAATTCAACTTTGCCTGTTCAAAAATCAGTAATTTTACTACACCATGATTCCTTCACAGTACCTTAAAAGACTGAATGCAGATTTCAAGGTAAGTGTCAAACTAACATCTCACTACTGTTCTTAAAGAGTCAAAGATTTAACAATTTGATGTCTCTATTTTTCTAGCTTTAGTTTACACATCCACAATACTTACATTAACAGGTGATTTGGAGCATCAACTTACTATCAACATGAACTGAGTATCTTCTAGTGCAAATTATAGAAATAAATATAGTCACACCATCAATTTGATTGGAAACAGTATACACAGAGATGGATATCTTTGGTAGATACAGAGATGGTAACAAATTTGATTTATTTGTCTAAAGTTCATAAAGGGCTTATGTTTTAGAGAAGATGGAGATCCTGTGGTTCAGAATGCTACAAAATGACAAATCTACACAGCATATTGTTGTTGTTTTTTTTATCAGAATTTTGCAAGCCTAGCTATTTCTGAAGAACCAGTGGAAGAATAGTTTATACTCAAAAAACTCATCTTAGTGTATAGCAGTCACCTTGTCAAAAGACTGATTTAGAGCACATTCAAGTTCACAGCAAAATTGACAATAAGGTATAGAGATTTCCTATAGTATAATCCCTGCCCCCACACATGCATAGCCGCCCCCCCCCCATTGTCAACATTACTCAGCAGAATGGTATATTTGTTACCAAGAATTAACCTAAAATGTCACCTTATAATTATTCAAAGTCTATAGTTTATCTGAGGGTTTTGGTATTTATATTTAACTAGAGGCCAGGTGCATGAAAATTTATGCAATGGAGAGGGGGTCCTTCAGCCCAGCCTGACCCCTCTCACAGTCCAGGAGCCCTTAGGGGCAGGAGGCAACCTGGCAATCAGG
>NW_005362012.1:154536-155285 GCF_000412655.1 Myotis brandtii
CCTGATCTCCCTAACTGCTCTCCCCTGCTGGCCTGATCCCCTTAACTGCTCTCCCCTGCCAGCCTGATCATCCTAACTGCTCTCCCCTGCCGGCCTGATCACTCCTAACTGCCTCTGCCTCAGCCCCGCCACCATGGCTTTGTCTGAAAGGACTTCCAGAAAGTCGTCTGGAAGTTGGTCTAATTAGCATATTACCCTTTCATTAGTATAGATTGATTTCAGAGAGGGAGGGAGATAGAAACATCAATGATGAGAGAGACTCATTGGCTGCCTCCTGCATGCCCCACACTGGGGATCAAGCCCACAACCCAGGCGTGTGCCCTGACTGGGAATTGAACTCTGGGTCCTTCAGTCCTCAGGCGGAGGCTCTATCCACTGAACAACACTGGCCAGGGCTACACTTTCCCTTTCCCTTGGGATGTGTTCTGTCTGCTGGAGATTAAACACTGAAGCTGTCTCGCTGGGGCAGAGTGGGGTGCACTGGGCAATTCAGGGCACAGTCGGGTGCACTGGGTTGGAGTAGGTGGAGCCCCCTGAAAGCTGGAGAGGGGCCTCGTTTAACAGCTGCACTGTTTCATGGCTGTGCTGCCTCACAGTTGAGCAGCCACACTGTTGGGCTGTGCCACAGTCAGCAGGAGTTTACACAACTGAACTGTCTGCACGGATAGCTTCCTCCTCACCACACCCCCAAGCTAGGGGTTCCTCTTAGGGTTGAAGTGACACCGACCACCCTTGGTTGGTAGCCCAAT
>NW_005362012.1:155454-156623 GCF_000412655.1 Myotis brandtii
GGACGGAAGAAGCCCCCTGCCACTGACGGTGATCGGAAACCCAGGGGGGAGCTAAGAGCCGGGGGCAGGGCAAAGGCGGCCCTAGGGGCCGCCTTTGCCCTGCCCCCTGGCCCATGATCGGAGAACCAGGAGCCTTTGCCTGTCCCCCGGCCAGTGATCACGGGAAGCAGGGGCGGAGCTGGTGATGGAAGCTCGGGTTCCCCTGCCCAGGCCTAATGCCTCGGTCAGAGGCATTAGGCCTGGGCAGGGGTGGAACCAGCCATCGCGGGGAGCAGGCAGGGGCTGAGTTGGCGATGGTGGGGAGCTGGGGGTCCCCTGCCCAGGCCTAACGCCTTGGCCAGAGGCATTAGGCCTAGGCAGGGGTGGAGCGGGAGATCGCGGGGAACTTGGGGTCCCCTGCCCAGACCTAACGCCTTGGCCAGAGGTGTTAGGCCTGGGCATGGACGGAGCCAGCTATTGTGAGCAGGGGTGGAGTCGGCAATAGTAGGGAGCTGGGGGTCCCCTGCCCAGGCCTAACGCCTTGGCCAGAGGCATTAGGTCTGGACAGGGTAGGAGCCGGCAATCACGGGGAGCTGGGGGTCCCCTGGCCAGGCCTAATGTCTCCGCCAGAGGCCTTAGGTATGGGCAGGGGTGTTGCCAGAGATCGCGGGTAGCAGGGGCGGAGCTGGTGATGGTGGGAGCTAGGGGTCCCCTGCCCAGGTCTAAGGCCTTGGCCAAAGGCAATAGGCCTGTGCAGGGGAGGAGCCAGCAATTGGGGGGAGCAGGGAGGGAGCTGGCGATGGCGGGGAGCAGGGGCAGAGCCAGCGATCATGGGCAGCAGGGGCTGAGCCAACGATTGAGGGAGCTGGAGGTCCCTTGCCAAGGGCTAATGACTCAGCCAGAGGCATTAAGCCTGGTCAGGGGCCAAGCCGACAATTTGTGTGAACTACAGAGGAAACACCTTTTCTGATGGCTCATTGGCTTAGCTCCCTGTATGCCACTGGTAATATTCTTAGTAACTTGGGTAATAAGAATCCAAATAGGTGATCTAGGGTTTTTTACCACACTCCTGGAGAAAAAAAGGAATGTCCGCTGCTGGAGGGTTAAGAATGTCATATCCTGTTCTAGCTGGTTTTGCTCAGTTGATAATGCCTCGGCCTGCCCACTGCTGGGTCTGGGTTCAATTCTGA
>NW_005362012.1:157120-157463 GCF_000412655.1 Myotis brandtii
GGCTGAGGGACCCCCCCCTCCAGTGCACAAATTTTTGTGCACCAGGCCTCTAGTTTAATCATAACAATGATTAATATTCCATTGTCTGGATATAACACAGATTATTTATTCATTCACCTACTCAATGACATCTTGACTGTTTCCAAGTTTGGTAATTATAAATAAAGCTGCTATAAGCCGCTCTGGGCAGGTTTTTGTATGGTTATACATTTTTAAATTTTTTAAGTAAATACCAGGGATCCCAATTGCTGTATTATATTATAAGCATACTAGAGGCCCGGTGCACAAAAATTTGTGCACTCGGGGGGGAGGGGGGGTCCCTCAGCCCAGCCTGTGCCCTCTC
>NW_005362012.1:158202-161360 GCF_000412655.1 Myotis brandtii
TGGGGTGCCTGGCCAGTCTGGGTGAGGGGCTGAGGGCTGTTTTCAGGCTGGCGGGTAACTGAAGCTCCCAACCTCTCCTTTTTTTCTTTTTCTTTTTATTCTGGGCCAGCTTTAGCTCTGGGCTTGGCTCCAGCTCTGAGGCCTCGGCTGCTGAAAGCAGGTATCTGGTTTGGTTGGGTTTTATAATTGTAACACTGTTGTGGTCCTGCACACTCCAGATCTGAGATCTCGGCTGGCTGAAAGCAGGTTTCTGGGGTTTTTTTAGCTTCTATATTTGTAACAATGTTTCAAACTGCAAGCTCAGAGGCCAGCAGCGGCAGGCGGGGAACGTTGGCTTCCTCCGTCACTGAAGCAATCAAGCCTCATGTTCTCTTCAAGCTGCCTGGCTGCCAGCCGCCATCTTGGCTGGCAGTTAATTTGCATATCACCCTGATTAGCCAATGGGAAGGGTAGCGGAGGTACGGCTAATTACCATGTTTCTCTTTTATTAGATAGGATGTTTAGCCTTGAAAAAAAATAACTGCGAAATTGTCTTTTAAAGTGGCTGTATCATTTTGCATTTCCTGCAGAAATGTACAAGAGTTCATTTTGCTTCACAGTTTCGGCAGCATTTGGTATTGGAAGTGTTCTGGATTTTGGGTATTCTAATAGGTGCATAGTGATATATTGTTGTTTTCATTTATATTCTTCCTGATGACATACAATATGGACTATCTTTTGTATCCATTTTGGTGAGGTGCTTGTTTGTTGGCCCATTTAAAAATCACGTTTTTGTTTTTTTTCTAATTGTTGAGTTTTAAGAGTTTTTGTGCATTTTGGATAATACTCAGATATTTATTTTGCAAGTATTTTCTCTAAATCTATGGCTTGTCTTCTAATTCTATTTACATTTCTTTTGCAGAGCAGTTTTTAATTTTAATGAAATCCAATTTACAATTATGTTTTTCATGAATTGTGCCATTTGTTTTGTATCAAAACTGAAATAGGTTTTCTCCTATGTTATCCCCTAGGAGTTTTATATTTTTTTACTTTACATTTAAGTCTATAATTCATTATAAATTAATTTTTTTGGAAAAGGTATAAGATCTATGTCTACACTCATTTTTTCCAAGTAAATGTTTACTAGTTTTAGTACTATTTGTTGAAGATACTGCCTTTGCTCTCCTATGTTACCTTTGCTCCTTTGTCAAAGGCAAGTTGATTATACTTGTGGGGGCCTATATATATATTTTTTTTGTCAGAAAAAGAATTCAGATTAAGGGTCCTAAAGTGCATAAACTGGATGGAGGAAAAAATCAACAACTTATGCAAGAATCAAGAAGAAACAGATGAAAAAATCGACAACTTATGTAAGAGTCAAAAAGAAATGGATGAAAAATCAATAACTTATGTAAGAATCAAGAAGAAATGAAGAGTGATATAGCTGCAATAAAACACCACCATTGAAAGTTTCAACAGTAGACTAGGAGAAGCGGAGGACCGAATTAGTGAATTAGAAGACAAGGAAACAAAACACACCCAAACTGAACTGCAATTGGAGAAAAAAATTAAAAGACAGGAGGAGAGCCTAAGGGAGCTATGGGACAACATGCAACGAAATAACATACGAATAATCGGGGTGCCAGAACAACAGAAAGAGGAACAAGGGTTAGAAAACCTATTTGAAGAAATAATATCAGAAAACGTCCTTGAGGTGGGGGAGAAAAAAGTCACACAAGCACAGAGAGTCCCAAACAAGGTGAACCCGAAAAGACCCACACCAAGACACATCATAATTACCATGGTAAATGTTCAGGACAAAGAGAGAATCTTAAAGGTCTTAAAGGCTGCAAGAGAGAAACAGAGAGTTACCTACAAAGGATCCCCCATCAGATTATCAAACGATTTCTCAACAGAAACACATCAGGCCAGGAAAGAATGGACAGAAATTTACAAAGTGATGCAAAGCAAAGGACTGAATCCAAGAATACTCTATCCAGCAAGGCTATCATTCAAAATTGAAGGGGAAATAAGAAGCTTCACAGACAAAAAAAGGCTAAGGGAGTTCATCACCACCAAGCCAGCAATGCAAGAAATGCTAAAGGGACTGGTGTAAAAAGAAGAAATAAAAAGCCCAGAAAGAAAACAGCCACACAAAAAAAGAAATGGCTACAAACAAGTACCTTTCAATAATAACTTTAAACGTAAATGGACTAAATGGTCCAATCAAAAGACATCGAGTGGCTGAATGGATAAAAAAACATGACCCATACATTTGCTGTCTACAAGAGACCCACCTCATTAAAAGGGACTCACACAGACTGAAAGTGAAGGGATGGAAAAATATCTTTCAGGCAAATGGAAATGAAAAAAAAGCTGGGGTAGCAATACTTATATCAGACAAAATAGACATCAAAGTGAAGGCCATAACAAGAGGTAAGGAGAGTCCCAGCAACGACAACAACAACAATAAAAAATCACAGACATTCCAGAAAACTGGGATCTTAAGCCAGCCAAAGGAATGATATTTCAATTTTTTCATTTTTTTATTATTATTTGGTTAGGTTTTTTTTTCTTTTTTCTTTTTTTTTTGCTTTTTTCTTTGTTCTCCTTTTTTTCTTTGTTCCTTTATTTCCTACTTCTTTTCACATTATTTTTTCAACCACGTGAGCAGCAGACACATGAGCAGCACGCTCTTGTCCAGGGAGCATCAACCCCGTGAGCAGCCTGCCTCGAGCCTAAGAGCAGCAGCCTCATGTGGCCTGCCCCTGTGCAAGGAGCAGCAGCTGTGTGAGCAGCCCGTTTCCCTCTCCAAGGAGGAGCAACCACGCGAGCAGTTCTACCAGTCCGAGGTGCAACAGCCGCACAAGCAGTCTTCCTACATCTGAAGAGCGGCAGCCCTGGGCAGCCTGCCCCCATCAGAGGAGCAGCAGCTGCGCACACCCTGCACTAGTTCGAGGAGCAGCAGCTGCACAAGCATCTTGCCCTCGTCCAAGCAGCAGCAGCCTCACGAGAAGCCTGCCGATTCCAAGGAGCAGCAGTTCTGTGAGCGGCCCGGCCCCATTCGAGGAGCAGCAGCAGCCCACCCCAGTCAAGGAGCAACAGCCACACAAGCAAACCGCCCACGTCCAAGGAGCGGCACCCCTGCGCAGCACGCACCAGTCCGAGGAGCAGAGCCA
>NW_005362013.1:0-755 GCF_000412655.1 Myotis brandtii
AAAGAAAGAAAGAAAGAAAGAAAGAAAGAAAGTCAAACTAGTAATTGTAGAATACATATTGTTGGTTGGGGAGTTAAAAACTGGACTTATCAAGGGATTTTCTTAGAAGGAAGAAGCTAAAGAATATTAGTTACCAGAGGTTAAAGCAAGATATAGAGCAAAAGCCAAGTAAGTTAGCCTAGGCTTGGAGAAACACGCAGATCACTGATGTTAGAAATAGATAATAAAACAGGTTTCTAGGCCTGGGAATGTAAGACCCCTTCCCCATCTCACCCTGCTCAGCAGGGGCATTGAGGTTCAGGAGTTTATAGCCTAAACAACAAGCCTCATGGATGGAAAACATTCAGAAACACAAATGAACTTCAGCTTCTGGCCATGATGAAGTAGCAAGGCCCGGGTTTCTCCTCGAACTTGAAACAATTAAACCACTGAAGAAAACATATTTTTTCAAGACATTGGAATAAGGCAGTGAAGGTCCTTGATCCCTTAGAGAGGGAAACAAACAAAATTTGCTGAATTTATTGCCTGCAGAGTCCAGGTGTAGCACAGGGGAGGGAGCCCAGGTGGACCCCACCATCTCCCCATGTTGAAAGATGGAACTGATAGTCCAAGGAAGCCCAGGTTCCTCTCCAAGGCCAAGGCGGCTTCCATGGTGTCCTGAGTTTTACCCACACACCTTGGGGGGCTTCAGCACGTCCTGGAGAGAATGCGGCCACCGGCGCTGCTTTTGCATCTTTAAGAGACACTCATGCTTC
>NW_005362014.1:0-548 GCF_000412655.1 Myotis brandtii
ATCTGAGGGCACCCTGGGTGGGGGTGAGGCCTGGCTCTCAGTTAAAAATGCTAGGCCTCTGAGGATGAGCTGGCCTCCTGGAATTGCTTACAACAGTAGCAGAGGCTGCCTAGTTAGGTGAGCCCATTTAGCCTGACCTCAAAGGTCCTGCAAGATCTATCTGTGCCTCACTCACATACACACACACACACATCCCACATGACCACACACTCCTCTTTTGGTCCCTCACTGACTCATGCTCTCTTCCCCACTGCTGCCTTCTTCCTGCCTCTGTAGTTGGCTCTGGGGTGTTATTGACCCGTTCGTGGTTGGAGTTTCCTCTCCAGGTGTTTGGTTATGAGGTTCACTCTCTAGCACCTGGCCAGACAGGATGAAATTCACCTTGAGAAGACACAACACAAAGGGACCAAAGCACGAATGTACTCTCGACAATAATAATCCCACTATATGTGATCACCTGAGAAAAGAGAATTAGGGGTGAGAAAAGAGCATAAATGGTATCAAAGAGAGCAAAAAAGATAAGAGAGAAAAGAAAAAGGAAGAAAAAG
>NW_005362015.1:0-899 GCF_000412655.1 Myotis brandtii
TATGCTAATTAGACCAGACATCTTCTGGACGACCTTCCTGATAAAGCCGGGCCCAGGTATAGCCACCCACGGTCCCAGGCGCCTGCGGTCAGACACCCCCCGAGGGGTCCCGGATTAGAGAGGGTGCAGGCTAAGCTGAGGGACCCCCCATGCGCAAATTTAGTGCACTGGTCCTCTAGTATGTGTATAAAATCACTACATTGTACATCTTGAACTAACACAAAGTTATATGTCAATTATATCCCAATAAAGCTGGGCGAGGGAGGGGGGGAATCTGTATTTTCATCTGTATGGAAAATTCCCTATAACCACTTTGAGGGGAAACTCAAGACTATGATTTTATTGGTACTCAGCTGTTATTTCAGACAATAGTCAGAAGTCCATGAAGCCATACCCGGTTCACAGTAGCCCAGTACTTTCTGAGCTTTTTTCTAGATACCAGATCCCATCATCTGATTTTGTGTGTCTCAGGAGAGTATCATTTTATGAAAGGAAAGTACCATGTCATTATGCTCAATATTAAAAATATTTATAGGCCTTAAAATACATCTATAATCCTTAAATAACTGCAAAACTATTTTGAATTTTACTAATTTTTATTATTATATGTTGTAATTCCAGAAACTGCAAACCAACAATGTATCTCACAGAGTAATATCTTCTATCTGTGTAGCAATTATCTCATTTGATCTTAGCAGCAAACCTATAAGATGAAGCGGTCTTAAAGACAATAAAATATATTAAAAAAATATTTATAGACCTTAAAATACATCTATAATCCTTAAGTAACTGCAAAACTATTTTGAATGTCACTAATTTTTATTATTATATGTTGCAATTCCAGAAACTGCAAACCAACAAAGTATCTCACAGAGTAATATCTTCTATCTGTGTAGCAA
>NW_005362016.1:0-604 GCF_000412655.1 Myotis brandtii
GCTCTGTGACAGGGGGCAGTGCCCAATCCCCCTGATCTGCCCTACTCTGTATGTGACAGGGGGAAGTGCCCCAACTCCCCTATCGACCCTACTCTGTGCATGACAGGGGGGAGCTCCCCAACCCCTGATGCGCCCTGCTCTGTGTGTGACAGGGGGCAGTGCCCCAACTCCCCTATCGACCCTACTCTGTGCATGACAGGGGGGAGCTCCCCAACCCCTGATGCGCCCTGCTCTGTGTGTGACAGGGGGCAGTGCCCCAACTCCCCTATCGACCCTACTCTGTGCATGACTGGCGGGAGCTCCTCAACCCCCTGATCCACCCTGCTCTGTGCATGACAGGGGGTGGCGCCACAACTCCCCAATTGGCCCTGCTCTGAGCCCGACCAGGGGCTGCACCTAGGGATTGGGCCTGCCCTTTGTCACCCGGGAGCGGACCTAAGCCATCAGGTCGTTATCTCCCAAAAGGTCCCAGACTGTGAGCGGGCTAATTGGGGCAAAGGGATTACCCCCCACCCCCACCCCCAAGCCAGTGCACAAATATTTGTGCACTGGGCCTCTATTAATACGTATAAAAGTACTTTATCAATTAAGCAACACACACATG
>NW_005362017.1:0-738 GCF_000412655.1 Myotis brandtii
TAATCTGTTTTCCTAAACACTCCCAGTTTACAAGGACTACAAACCAATAATTTACCAGGTTAGCCAGAGGGGAGGTCACTAGTACCACCCAGACAAGGCCTTTAGCTGTAATCTTACTTCCCCATTCTAACTAACTTAGGTAGGGCTGCAGAAGCCCAGAAGCAAGGAAACAAAGAATTTAGAAATATATATAAGGAGTAATTTCATTGTATAAGTTTTTCAGGCTTTGGATCTTCGAATTCCCTGAGCCAGCAGCACTGCTTTAAATAAAGGGTTTTTCCTGAATTTTCGAGCACTCATTGTGTATTTTCCAGGCACCTGGTAAATTCTGCAACAATTCTACATAATAAAAGCCTAATATGCTAAGTGTCCAGTTGTCCAGTTGGCCATTCAACCAATCAAAGCATAATATGCTAATGATATGCTAAAGCCGCTCAACTGCTCGCTATGATGAGCACTGACCACCAGGGGATAGATGCCCCTACCGGTAGGTTAGCTTACTGCTGGGGTCCGGGCAATTGGGACTGAGCAAGATGGGCTGGACATGCCCTGGAGCCCTCCTGCAGTCCCTCCCCGGCTGGCCAACCTCCATGTCCCTCCCTGGCCCTGATCATGCACTGGTGGGGGGTCCCTCAGTCTCTCCTGTGCCCTCTTGCAATCTCACAATCCTCGAGGGATGTCAGAGAGCCGGTTTTGGCCTGACAGTGGAATGACCAGTCGCTATGACGTGCACTGACC
>NW_005362018.1:0-571 GCF_000412655.1 Myotis brandtii
CACGAATTTGTGCACAGGTGGGGTCCCTCGGCCTGCCGGGTGATCAGGGCCTATCAGGGCCAGCCGGCTGGGGGGAGGGACCGAAGGAGGTTGGCCACCATGGGAGGTTGGCTGTGATAGCACACTGACCACGAGGGGGCAGCTCCTGCATTGAGTGTCTGCCCCCTGGTGGTCAGTTTGCATCATAGCTACCAGCCGGTCATGCAGTCATCCAGTGGTAATGTTTGTTTAGGCTTTTTTATATATAGATAATGTAGGGTAGGATCTCAAAAATAAGGCTACAGCTAACAGAGGTCTTCTCACCTCCTTGGATTTAAAAATCCTCTTTTCTTGCTGTGCCTAAAGGACAGAGAGGCAGAAAACTTGGAGCCCACACAACACCCATTTCTTTGCATCTGCAGGGTAGACTCAGAGACACCTGGCATAGCCAACATGAAAGACAGCTCTCTGGTGCCAGGGAGACTTTTAACACAGACCTGAATTCCTAAGAGCATCCAGGGGTAAATTCTAACTGTCTAACTGCCCATCTGCCCCATGAGCCTGTGTTGTCATCCTGGAAAGTTTAAAGACA
>NW_005362019.1:0-1214 GCF_000412655.1 Myotis brandtii
AGAGGAAGGGAGAGGGAGAGAGAGATTGAAACATCATTGATCAGCCGCCTCTAGCCTCCCACATGCTCCTTACTGGAGATTGAGCCTGCTACCCAGGCATGTGCCCTGGCTGGGAATTGAATGGTGACCTCCTGGTTCATAGGTAGATGCTCAACCACTGAGCACACCGGCCGAGTGACAATCTCCTACTTCTGATAGTAGAAATGATACATTAATTATCAAGAGGGGGTTGTAATAATAAAATTGTGCTAAAAGTAAGTGCTTATTTAACTATCGCCTTTCTCTATTTGATCTGATAGCATGCTGAAATATGAACATAACATTGTCTCTTACAGCAATGCTCAGAGGGTAAATTGCTTATTACCTCCATTATACAGATAAGGAGTTTAGTTGTTGATTCCAGAGCTAAATCCAAAACCCATGCTCTTAACCATCATGCATAGTGGATTTCTACCATATGTAAATACTGGAGTGATCCACCCAGTCTGGGGCTTCTTGATTATGTATTATTTCTGTTTCTTAAGTAGAAATTAGGTACGGCATTCTTTCCAATTCTCTGAGAAGTTCCACTGTACTGCAGCACTGTATGGTAGGGCGGATGTCCATAAGGAAATTAAACCGTTGGTTTTCCTGAATCTTCACACCTAACACAGTCTAGAGAGGTTCCATCATTCCTTCTCCAGCAGATGCCAAAGGCAGTGAAGTGAAGTTCATGGACTGTTCCAATGCATTGATCTTAAAATTACAGTGTTTCACTTCTGTTCAGTTTGTCATCAAACCACCTCCAGCTGGAATATCACCATATTTCCTTTATGTCAGCACCATATCCTGTATGACAATGTGGTACACAATTACATCCTCTTGCTCACTTTTCCAAAATTAATAATGATGCTACCTGCACTCTGGGTTGTAATACAAGTAGACTGTGGTCATGTACGTGTCTTGTAAGTAAATGTAATAGGGCCATAGCTGGTTTGACTCAGTGGATAGAGTGTCACCTTGTGGACTGAAGGGTTCGATTCTGGTCAAGGGCATCTACCTTGGTTGGGGCTCGTGCAGGAGGCAATCAGCCGATGTGTTTCTCTCACATCAATATTTATCTCTGTCTTTCCCTCTCTCTTCCACTCTCTCAAAAATCAATGGAAAAATATCCTCGAGTGAGGATTTAAAAGAAAATAAATAAAAATGTAATAGCATTTACTATGCACTTGCCC
>NW_005362020.1:0-794 GCF_000412655.1 Myotis brandtii
AATACATTTTTATTAATTTCAGAGAGGAAAGAAGAGGAAGAGATAGAAACAGCACTAATGAGTGAAAATCATTGATCACTGCCTCCTGCATGCCCGGGTTGGGGCTCAATCCCCAGAAGGGGGCATGCAGGAGGCAGTGATCAATGATCAATGGAACCTAACAGTGACCTCTTGGTTCGTAAGTCAATGTTCAACCACTGAGCCACACCATTTGGGCTGATCTATTTTTAAAGTACAGTTGACTCTATTCAGATGCATAAAGTAATATGAACCTGCTCTAAGGCAGAGCTAAAATTGGATCTAAGAAGCACCTAGCTGTTTGTAAATATGGTGTGACTAAAGTGGTTTGAAAAGAACCAGTCTTCTTTATAAGTATCCCCCTCACAACTTCTCTGCATCACTTATTCATATGGTAGGTTCTCTTCAAATTCTTCATGCACAGAGCCCCATCTGTTCAGAAATGAGCCCCAGTGAGAAGGCACCTGATTTCATTCCTCTATATGTAGGACGTGTTTGGGGTGTCTTCTCTACTTAAAAGAACCACGGTCTCTGAGACCACCCCTGGCAACAGGAAAAGACATCTGATTCAAGCTGAACCAATCTGACGATCTCTCCCAGGAATCTGGAATGAGTCTGAGAGCTGCTAGCCTATGTTTGGCTGGAGCTGGGATGAATAAAACTGGGGGCTCAGAGGAGCCACATGCATGGAATGGAGAATGTTCTGCAGTCAGAGAAAACAAGATCATAAGCAGGAGATGGGGTGGAAGGAACGGAGAGAAAGGTTGTTCCTGGAT
>NW_005362021.1:0-238 GCF_000412655.1 Myotis brandtii
GCAGGGGAGGGCAATTGGGGGCAATCAGGCTGGCAGGAGAAGGCAGTTGGGGACGATCAGGCCGGCAGGGGAGAGGTTAGGAGGCGATCAGGCTGGCAGGCAAGAGGGGTTGGGGCAATCAGGCAGGCAGGCGAGTGGTTAGGAGCCAGCGGTCCCAGATTGTGAAAGGGATGTCCAACTGCTGGGCCTAAACCTGGCAGTCATCCCCCAAGGGGTCCCAGATTGGAGAGGGTACAGG
>NW_005362022.1:0-346 GCF_000412655.1 Myotis brandtii
CCTCCATCCTAAACTTCCCTATGGCTCTTCGTCCTCCGTCCTAAACTTTCCTATGGCTCTTGATCCTCCATCCTAAACTTTCCTATGGCTCTCCATCCTCCATCCTAAACTTCCCTATGGCTCTCGATCCTCCATCCTAAACTTCCCTATGGCTCTCCGTCCTCCATCCTAAACTTTCCTTTGTCTCTCCATCATTCTCTGTGTAAACCCCAAGTTCATCCATGTTCAAGGTTCTGGTCAGGCCCTGCCCACTCTTTCCCAAGACCCTCCCTCCAGCCACTCCAATGGCTTGCCATTTTCAGCCCCTCAAACCCTCTCTCCCTATCTCTGTACCTCGCTCACCTCA
>NW_005362023.1:0-229 GCF_000412655.1 Myotis brandtii
ACTTCCTGGAAACAAATGAAAATTAACACACAACAATCCAAAATCTCTGGGACACAAGAAAAACATCCCTGAGAGGGAAGTTCATAACACTACAAGCCTACCTCAAAAAACAAGAAAAATCAGCAATAAACTATTTAACCCTACAACTTAAAGAACTAGAAAGAGAACAACAAGAAAAGTGCAGAGTAAGTAGAAGGAAGGAAATAATAAAAATTAGAGCAGAAAAAAC
>NW_005362024.1:0-524 GCF_000412655.1 Myotis brandtii
GGCCACTAGGGGCTCCGGGGCACCCCTGCCGCCCACCAACCTGTGATCTCTTCCGGCCGGACCTGGTCTCCCCGGGAAGTCGTGGGCGGGTCTCCGTGGCTGGGCTGGTGCAGGACGGAGGCACCCTGTTTGGGCTTGGAAACCCCACATCTGGTCCAATAAAGATGTGTGAGCTGGGTGTGTGGTCTCGCTATGCTCTTGGCCTGGGGGTGGGGGAGGGAGGAGACGGCCCCCCCAGCCCCAGGCCCAGCCATGAATTCCCAGTTACAAGCACAACCTCAGTGACAGCCCCTAGCACAGCGGTTCTCAACCTTCCTAATGCCGCGACCCTTTAATACAGCTCCTCATGTTGTGGTGACCCCCAACCATGAGATTATTTTCGTTGCTACTTCATAACTGTAATTTTGCTACTGTTATGAATCGTCATGTAAATATCTGATCTGCAGGATGTATTTTCATTGTGACAAATTAAACACAATTAAAGCAGAGTGATTAATCACCAAAACAATATGTAATTATATATG
>NW_005362025.1:0-766 GCF_000412655.1 Myotis brandtii
AGAACTAATTGACTGCTTTCAAAAATCAAGTATCAGCTACATGGCAGTAGCTCCATATCCCCTTTTTTCAGCATTTTATCAGCAGTACCTACCACATTTCTTTATTGATTTTTTACAGAGAGGAAGGGAGAGAAATAGAGAGTTAGAAGCATCGATGAGAGAGAAACATCGATCAGCTGCCTCCTGCACACCCCCTACTGGGGATGTGCCCGCAACCAAGGTACATGCCCTTGACCGGAATCGAACCTGGGACCTTTCAGTCCACAGGCCGATCCCCTTTCTTCAGCATTTTATCAGCAGTGCCTACCACGTTTCTTAATCTATAACACCTGCAACAATTAGAAATGTAAACAATTACTACTAATTCTGAGAGCCTACATTCCAGAAACTGTATTAAGTAGTTTATCATATTCGATCTCATTAACTCCCACAACAGCCTATGACATGGGCTCTCCTATTCCCAGCTTTCCCTGTACTCAGTGCCCCCTCCTCTTCATGATAAACACATCCCCCTATCTACTAGCTTTCTATAGCTGTCCTGATAAAGTACTGTTACACTTAGTGGCTTAAAACAACACACACTGATTAGCTTACAGTTCTGAAGGTCCGACGTCCTAAAGCCAAGGTGTCAGCTGACCACACTTCTTCCTGGAAACTAGGGGGGAAATCTGTTTCTTCATGTTTTCCACCTTTTGAATGCCACCCACCTATCTTGGCTCACGGCTCCCTTTTTCCATTTTCAATACCAGCAAATTCCTCTCAGAAC
>NW_005362026.1:0-850 GCF_000412655.1 Myotis brandtii
TGTTTGCACAATAAGGAGACTGGGATCTAGCTCACAGAGAAGTCAGGCAGGTTCAATGTACAGCCATTCATGCACACATTCATTTATTCACATAGCAGCAATGTACTGAGGATCCACCTGGGTCCAGGCCTGGATAGGTGATGGGGATGGAGCAGCAAACAAGATACCCGTCCACAGTTCTATACGCATAGAGCTTAACGGGCTCGAGGGACCGACGCTAAAACCAACTGTTTTTCATTTAAAAACTAAATTAACAAATTAATATATTGCAAATGAAGAAAATAAACAGGAGACAGAGGTAAAAGATTACAGAGGGCCCAACTTAGGGTGATCAGGGAAAGCCTCTCTGAAGAGATGACACTGAAGTTGAGGACTAATAAGGTGAGGAAGAGGCAGCCAGAGGAAGAGCTGTGGAAAGAATAGGCCCACTAGACTCTAGGCCAGCGATGGCGAACCTTTTGAGCTCGGCGTGTCAGCATTTTGAAAAACCCTAACTTAACTCTGGTGCCGTGTCACATATAGAAATTTTTTGATATTTGCAACCATAGTAAAACAAAGACTTATATTTTTGATATTTATTTTATATATTTAAATGCCATTTAACAAAGAAAACCACTCTGTCTGAGTCGCACTGGGGCAGAAGCAGCCACAGCTCTGGTAGGGGCTGGGTGGGCAGGGCCTTGGGTGCCAGGCTGAGAAGAGGACACAAGAAGATGCAGCCTTAATAGCAGGAAGCCAGTGCCTGAGGGTCACTCAGAACCCTCCTCCTCCAATGTGAATGTGTAAACTTTCTCCCTCCAACATGAGTGTGTGAACTTTCTCCCTCCAACATGAGTGTGTAAACTTTCTC
>NW_005362027.1:0-820 GCF_000412655.1 Myotis brandtii
AGGTGTTATTTTGTGGTCATCTGGAAACAACAGGCTTCCGTTATAGGGTAACATCAAATCTTTAGTTCAAGGTGGAGTTACTTTGTCTCCTTGGTAGTCTTAATGGACATCTGTTATTCAAAGCCTTTTGCAGTGTCATTCCTCACCATTAGAGTCCCAGAAGCAGTCAGCTTTATAGTCTTGCCTTTCTAGAGTTTAGCCAGTCACCCTTATTTCTGCTGTCAAAGTAGCAACTTTTTCCTGAACTTGTCCATTTTCTCATAATACCGTAATATAGGCAGTAGAAATAACCATCACACATTAGCATTCTGGCTTTTGCCAGACATTTCTCTAGAGCTATAGCTCTACCCTCTAAGTTAGTGCAGTTTTTCCAGGGCATAATGAGCTTCCAGGCCTACGGTCTTCTACATCCGTTTCCTTGCCAATGGCCAACACCACTTTTTTTGTTTTTGTAAAGTCAGCACTTCAAGGTATCACTTTCAGAATAACTTAGGATGATGATGGCTGCTGAAACAAACTGAAATGTTAGTGGCTTAACATAAAATGAAGTCTATTTCTCACATATCAGAGAGAGAAGAGAGCGAGAAACAGAAATATGGATATGTGTGGGGAGAAAAGGAATGAAAGACATACCTACTTCTTAAACATCTGGCCCAGAAGTGATGACAACAACACTTCTTATATTCCACTGATGAAAACTAGTCAAATGCTCACCATGATGCAGGGGGCTTGGGGAATGTCATCCTCGGCTTAACATGAGCTTCTCGGTGACAACTTTCTCTCACAAAGGTGAAGCATGCATTTAGGTAGACATTAGCCA
>NW_005362028.1:0-851 GCF_000412655.1 Myotis brandtii
AAGGAAGACAAACAATCCAATTAAAAAATGGGTAAAGTACCTAAATAGGCACGTCTCCAAAATGGACATACAGGAAGCCAAGAGACATATGAAAAAATGCTCAAAGTCACTAACCATCCGAGAGATACAAATCAAAATGACAATGAGATACCACCTCACACCTGTCAGAATGACTACCATCAACAAATCAACCAACCGACAAGTGTTGTCAAGGTTGTGGAGAAAAAGGAACCCTAGTGCACTGCTGGTGGGAATGCAGACTGGTGGGGCCACTGTGGAGAACAGTATGGAGTTTCCTCAAAAAATTAAAAATGAAACTACCATGTGACCCAGTCATCCCACTTCTAGGAATATATCCTAAGAAACCTGAAACATTCATCAGAAAGAATATATGCACCCCTATGTTCATAGCAGCGCAATTTACAATAGATAAGACTTGGAAACAGCCTAAGTGCCCATCAGCAGATGAGTGGATTAAAAACCTGTGGTATATCTACACAATGGAATACTACACTGCTCTAAAAAAGAAGAAACTCTTACCATTTGCAACATCATGGAAGGACCTGGAGAGCATTATGCGAAATAAGCCAGTCGGAGAAAGATAAGTATCACATAATCTCACTCATTTGTGGAATATAATGAACAACATAAATTGATGAACAAAAATAGATCCAGAGACATAGAAGCATCCAACAGACTGGCCAACCTCAGAGGGAAGGGGGGAGGCGGGGGAGGAGATCAACCAAAGGACTTATATCCATGCATATAAGCAAAACCCATGGACACAGACAGTAGGAGGGGTGAAGGCATGTGTTGGGGGGTGGGAATGGCCGGGGAGAGGTCAATGGGGG
>NW_005362029.1:0-292 GCF_000412655.1 Myotis brandtii
TGCAGGAGGGGGGGGGGGGTTCTGGTCTCAGGGGATCGCACGGGGAGGCCTTGCAGGGGAGAACATGCCACATGCCAGGGGGTGACTCTGTGAGGGACGCACCATGGAGACACCGGCTCGGGCCAGGGGGACAGTGACCATGGCAGCAGAGATGGACCCCAAGATGGCAAAGGTCATGTTACACCCCGAGTGGGAGCAGAACCCCATGTCTACATTTCAGTGATGAACTGGAAACCCAAGAGGCACCTCTATACCTGGCACCTTCCACACTGTCTAACAGGGTTTATCCATC
>NW_005362030.1:0-860 GCF_000412655.1 Myotis brandtii
TCTCAATCCTTTCTCTCAGTTCTGCTCTACCCATTAGTTCTTTCTCCTTCACACAAAACATCATACCCCTAACATTTCCGATGCTGAATGTACTTTTGACCCAGCAGACCACAAACCTCTATCTTCTTACACACTCTTCCCTCACTTGCAATAGATTCCCAAATCCAGCCCCTCCTAACCAGCAACCACCTTCTCCCCCAGCCCTTGAAAGCCGAAATCCCGAGAACTCGAGCTCCAATACCCCCTTTTCCCACCTAAAACTTGCTCTCGGGCCACGCTAAGACTGCCTTCCTCAACAGCTGCTTCTATTCCTACACCCATTCTACCCCTTAGGGTGGGAGCAGGAACTGAGGGTATTGGCTGGGTATACATTCCATTTTCCATGTCTGACCTCACACAGATTGAGAGGCATCTCAGGTATTTTTTCAACAACCCAACCACCTTTACTAAGGAAGTTAAGTACCTGGCCCAGTCCTAGGGCCTGACCTGGCATGACATCTGAGTCATCCTGTCGTCCTCGCTCACCCCAGAGGAGAAGGAGCACATCTGACTAGCAGCTCAGGACCATGCTGTGCCCTCCATAGACAGGACTCGGTGGCCACCCCAGAGGGCGCTATCAGATCAGTTCTCCAGGGCACTGGCTCTGTAGCCTGTCTCATTGTCGAAAGGCTGCCCATAAGGCGGTCAATTATGACAAACTTAATGAAATCACTCAAGGCCCTGACCAAAACCAAGTTCTTCTCCTCTCTGGCCTCACAGAAGCCTTACACAAATTTACCACCTTAGAACCCACCTCCCCAGAGGGAGCCCTTCATCTGAACAGCCATTTTATATTCCAATCAGCCCCCGGCATACACTAT
>NW_005362031.1:0-724 GCF_000412655.1 Myotis brandtii
TGAAAGGGTTAACTTTCCACTGCACATTAGTCAATGAAAGGAATCTCTGAGGCAGATAAATAGAACATTAATCTTCAAAGGAAAAAAATGATCATTAACTAGGGGTTAGCAACTAATGGTCCAACTCATTTTATTCTCTTAAGGGGGTAAAAAATAAAAACTGTTTAATTTTTCATTTGAAATAGATAATCAAAGCAAACCTGGATTAGTGTTTTGTTTTGCTTTGAATTACCGGGAAATATCACATCAATTATTCTCCACTAGACTATTTTAATAATATATGGCAAGAACTTAAAATTACAATTAATAATCACAATATCTTAGATTTAATGAACTTACAGATATTTATGGCATACTATTATGTACCAATGTATAGGACAGGGAAATATACATGAAGCATCTCTTCTCACAATTTTTGCTTATTTGTTTGGCAGAAGTGACCTGGAATTGCCAACTTACTGCATCAAAATTTATGAGAGAGGCCTAGCCAACGTGGCTCAGTGGTTGAGCGTCGACCTATGAACCAGGAGGCCACTGATTTCCAGTCCAGAGCACATGCCTTGCTTGTGGGCTCGATCCCCAGTAGGGGGCATGCAGGAGGCAGCCAATCAATGTTTCTCTTGAATCTATGTTTCTATCTTCCTCTCCCTTCCTCTCTCTTTATCTCAAAAATAAAAACATATTTTTAAAAAGTTATGACAGAGATCTTAACCTAAACAGGAAT
>NW_005362032.1:0-802 GCF_000412655.1 Myotis brandtii
ACCCTGGATTCTGCTCACACAGCTCCAATACACTCTGTCCTCCCTTTGCCAGAGCACAAGGAGAATGGCTACAAAAAAATTTTGTGCATTGTCCCTTTAAGAGAGTGCCTGCATTTCCAGTCATCTCTCCCTGGCAGACAACAACCCTGCCGCTTTACACAGCCAGATGTTACCTGAACATCTTTCTCAGTTGTGGTCCTCTCTGCTGGGGGCGCCCAGCTTGGGGAGGAGTTCTCAGTGGCAACACCCCACAGCTGAGATATCTTCCCAGAAATTCAGCTTCTGTCTGTGGGAGCCTGGCCTGCCCTTTCCTTCCTCTGCCCTTCCTACCAGTCTCTATGTGGTCTCCACTTTCCATCCTAGGTTATCAGGGTTCTCTCCAGCTAGTCTTCTGTTGATTATTCAGGATAATTTTTGTATTTTAGTTGTAATTCCATGTTGGTCCTGGGAGCGTGTCTGTGTAGCCTCCACGTACTCCACTGCCATTGTTAATGTCCTCAACTGATTTTTGATGAAGGTTCAGAAGCAATTCAATGAAGCAATGATAAGCTTTTCAATAAATGGTGCAATTGACCCAGCCAGCATGGCTCCTATAAAATAACTTGTAAAATAGTTATAATGGAAACTGTAAACATTGAGGAATGAGATTAGGAAGGACTTTACATTTCACTTTGCACACTATGGTGTCTTCTGAAACAAAGTATTATGCATATATTACTTCTGCAAGTAATTGGAAACAGATCAAATGAGCCAGGCCAGGCGAGTCCCTAAATGTCAAACAAACTCTTCTTTAGCTATGGAA
>NW_005362033.1:0-1984 GCF_000412655.1 Myotis brandtii
CCCCTCCAGGGGGCTCAGAGGCTCCGAGGGATGGCCAAGGGCGGGGCTCAGAGAGGTCGGAGGCCGTGCAGGGCGGACTGGGGCTGGGGTGCAGGGAGGCAGGGGGCCTCGCACAGCTGAGATCTTTGGGCCGTGTCCCCCGAGGAGGCTGGAGGCTGTCCAGGAGCCAGATGGGCGGACGCTGGGCTCTGGCCGCGTGGCGGGAAGCAGGTCCACGCTCCCCTGTGAGTTTAGAGTTAAGCCCGCGCTGCCCCCAGGCAAGAGAGGAAGTGCCCACCCCTCCTCCACAGGTTGCTGGCCCCACCCCAACCCAACCAAGGGTGCGCTGCAGCCCACATCAGAGCTGGACCCAAAGAGCCACAGAAGCAGCACAACAAAGGGGGTCCCGCACTGCTGGGAGCAAGCCCACTTTGGGGGCAGCCCCTGCACAGCACCTCATACCTGGTGTTCAAGGTGCACCCTAGAGTCACCGAATCACTGACCCACAAAAGGGCCAACGGCAATCAAGTCTCAACTATCTCAGGGGGTGCATATAGCCCACAAGCGGCATTCCTGGAGCACGGAGCACAGAGGATCTGGAGGTTGTGCATGGAACCCAGCAGGACACTGCGGGCCTGCACCGCAGGCAGCCTGCACGCTGTGCCAGGGCTGAGCCCACATCAGCCAGCAGGAGGGCCAGTCACCCCACCGATGGGACATCAACGATTCTCTCATCACTCATGTTTCTGTCTCTCTCTCCCACTCCCTTCCTCTCTGAAATCAATAAAAATATTTTTTAAAAATAGCTGGGGTAGCAAAATAGACTTCAAAACAAAGGCCATAAAAGAGACAAAGAAGGTCACTACATAATACTAAAAGGAACAATCCAACAAGAAGATATAACCCTTGGAAACATATATGCACCCAATATAGAAGCACTTAAATATATATAAAACTAGAGGCCCGTTGCACGAAGATTCGCGCAATAGGCCTTCCTTCCCCTGGCTGCCGGCCCTTGTTTTCCTCCGGCACCCGGGACCCAGGCCTTCGCTCCGGCCGCAGCAGCGAGGCTTGGCTTCTCCGCTCCGGCTGCAGCAGAGAAATCAAGCCTCTACAGTCTTCAGTCATCTTCAGTTGTCTTCAGTCTTCGCTCCATGCCTGCATATGCAAATTAACTGCCATCTTTGTTGGGTTAATTTGCATACTCATCCTGATTGGCTGGTGGGCATAGTGGAGTGACACCAATTTGCATGTTTCTCTTTTATCAGTGTAGATACCTCTTGGAAGATTTTAAAGTCATAGTAGGGGACTTTAACACCCCACTGTCATCATTGGATAGATCTTCGAGACTGAAAAAAAAATCAACAAGGAAATAGAGACCTTAAATGACACACTAGATCAGATTGATTTAATTGATATCTACAGAACATTTCATCCCAAAGCGGCAGAATATACATTTTTTTCAAGTGCATATAGAACATTCTCAAAGACAGATCACATGTCAGGACATGAAATAACTCTTAACATATTCAAGATTAAAATCATATCAAGCATTTTCTTGGATGACAATGGCATGAAACTATAAATCAAAGACAATAAAAAAAATTCAAGCCCTGGCCAGTGTTGTTTCGTGGTTAGAACATCGGTCCATGAACTGCAGGTTTGATTCCCAGTCAAGGGCACATACCTTGGTTGCAGGTTCAATCCCTGGCCCTCGTCAGGGCACATGCAAAAGGCAACCAATCATTGTGGCTCTCTCACATCAATCTTTCTCTCTCTCTCTCTCTCTCCTCCTCTTCCCTGCCTTCTACTCTCTCTAAATAATCTACACTAATAAAAGAGAAACATGGTAATTGGCATACGACCGCTACCCTTCCCATTGGCTAATCAGCATATCCTTATGCAAATTAACTGTCAGCCAAGATGGCGGCCGGCAGCCAGGCAGCTGGAAGCGAACATGAGGCTTCCTTGCTTCAGTGACTGCAGACTCCAACATTCCCCGCCT
>NW_005362033.1:3172-6056 GCF_000412655.1 Myotis brandtii
CTCCCCTCCCCCCCCCCCCGAGTGCACAAATTTTTGTGCACCGGGCCTCTAGTAATAATAATAATAATAATAATGGAAAATATATCCTCAGATGAGAATTAACAAAAAAATTTTTAATTAAAAACACACACATGAAGACTGAATAGCATGTTATTAAACAATAAATGTGTTACTAAAGGAAGAAATATTTTTACTTCCTGGAAACAAATGAAAATGAACACACAACAACCCAAAATCTCTGGGACACAGCAAAAGCCGTCCTGAGAGGGAAGTTCATAGCATTACAGGCATACCTCACAAAATAAGAAAAATTAATAATAAGCTATTTAACCCTACATCTTAAAGAATTAGAAAAAGAGGGGACTCAGAAGATGGCAGCCAGCAGGACGGAAGTGAGGAAGAGAGTGTGAGAGAGTGAGAGAGCGAAAGGGAAGTGTGTGGATGTGTGTGGTGTGTGAGTGTGTGTGTGTGCAAGCGTGTGGTGGTGTGTGTTTGTGTGTGTGTGCGAGCGTGTGTGTGTCTGAGTGTGTGGTGGTGTGTGTTGTGTGTGTGTGTGAGCATGGTGTGGTATGTGTGTGTGCATGTGTGTGGTGTGTGATGGTGTGTGTGTGAGTGTGGCAGTGTGTGTGGTGTGTGAGCGTGTGGTGTGTGAGCGTGTGGTGTGTGTGTGTGTGAGAGTGTGTGTGTGAGTGTGTGGTGTGTGGTGAGTGTGTGTGAGCGTGTGGTGGTGTGTTTGGTGTGTGTGGTGTGTGTGTGTGAGTGTGTGTGTGAGCGTGTGGTGTGGTGTGGTGTGGTGTGTGTGTGAGCATGTGGTGTGGTGTGTGTGTGAGCGTGTGGTGTGGTGTGTGTGAGCATGTGGTGTGGTGTGTGTGTGAGCGTGTGGTGTGGTGTGTGTGAGCATGTGGTGTGGTGTGTGTGTGAGCGTGTGGTGTGGTGTGTGTGAGCATGTGGTGTGGTGTGTGTGTGAGTGTGAGCGTGTGTGTGTGTGAGCAAGGGACAGTTAGATTCTGAAATGCTCCCTGGGGCTGGTGGACCGGGCTCTCATGGGCTGGGAACCCCCGCTACCGCTGCATCACTCCCGGGTGGTTGACGCTGGCACAGAAACCACGCCATCTTGAAGGGCAGAGCTGCTATGACTAGGAGCCCAGACTCACCACCACCCAGACTGGCCTCAGACAAAAACCGAGACCCTACAGCCAATCTGGACAAAGACCTGCTACCACAGCTGCAGATTCACGGGCACTGGCTCCACACATGCTGGTCTCAGGCTACTGTGAGTCCTGAAGTGTGTTACCCTCCCGCCTACCTACCCAGCAGCACAGGTCCCACGCATCCCAAGCTAGCCCTCTGACTGTTGGTGCGCCCACGACAGTGGCACATCTCCCAGGCACCAGAACTGGCCGCCTGACTGTTGGCGCATGCGGACCCTTCCCACCATGGCTGCTGCATCTCCCAGGCACCCAGCCAGCCCCCCTGACTGTCAGCTTGCGTGGACCCTGCCAGGATCGCGGCAGCAGCATCTCCCAGGCACCAGAACTGGCCGCCTGACTGTGGGCATGTGAGATGCTCCAGCAAAGCCTGCCGTCACAGCTCAGGCTCCACACAACTGGGACCTGGACCCTTCAGCAACAGCAGAAATGGGGAGACAAAAAAGCAACCCCCAACGGAAAGTAAAGGAAGAAACGCAAAAAAAAAAAAAGGAACTAAATGAAACGGAGGCATCAATATGTCTAAAAAAGAATTCAGAGTAATGGTCAGACAGTTCATAAACCTGATGGACAATAAAATCGACAACCTATGTAAGAACCAAGAAGAAATCAAAAGTGATAGAGCTACAATAAGGAACATGATGGAAGGCTTCCACAGTAGACTAAGAGAAGCGGGGGACCAAATTAGTGAGTTAGAAGATAGGGCAGAGAAACAAGCCCAATCTGAGCAGCAACTGGAGAAAAAAATTAGAAAGCAGGAGGAGAGCCTAAGGGAGCTTTGGGACAACATGAAATGAAGCAACATACATATAATAGGGGTGCCAGAAGGACAAGAAGAGCAGCAAGGATTAGAGAACCTATTGGAAGAAATAATGACAGAAAACTTCCCTGATTTGGGAAGAAAAAAAATCACCCAAGCACAGAGTCTCAAACAAGATGAACCCAAAAAAACCCACACCAAGACGCATCATAATTACGATGGCAAACGTTAACAATAAAGAGAGAATCTTAAAGGCTGCAAGAGAGAGACACAGAGCTACCTACAAAGGATCTCCCATTAGATTATCAAATGATTTCTCAACAGAAACACATCAGGCCAGAAGGGGATGGAATGAAGTATACAAAGTGATGCAAAACAAGGGTCTGAATCCAAGAATACTTATCCGGCAAGGCTATCATTCAAAATTGAAGGGGAAATCAGGAGCCTCACAGACAAAAAAATCTAAGGAAGTTTATCATGACCAAGCCAGCAATATAAGAAATGCTAAAGGGACTACTGTAAAAAGAAGAAATAGAAAGGGAAGAAGGAACAGAGGCATAAACAATAAAAATGGCTACAAACAAGTACCTATCAATAATAACCTTAAATGTAACTGGACTAAATGCACCAATCAAAAGATTAGGAGCTTAAAAGACAAAAAAAAAAAGGGCTAAGGGAGTTTATCACTACCAAGCCAGCAATGCAAGAAATGCTAAATGGACTGCTGTAAGAAGAACAAAGAAAAGGAGGGGAAGAAGGAACACAGGCACCAAAAATATAAGTGGCTACAAACAAGTACCTATCAATAATAACTTTAAACATAGATGGACTAAATGCCCCAATCAAAAGACATCGAGTGGCTGAATGGATAAGAAAACATGACCCATATATATGCTGTCTACAAGAGACCCACCTC
>NW_005362033.1:7961-8767 GCF_000412655.1 Myotis brandtii
TACAACATTCACAAATCAATAAATGTGATACATCACATAAACAAATTGAGAGACAAAAATCACATAATCACATCAATAGATGCAGGAAAATCATTTGATAAAATCCAACACCCTTTCTTGATAAAAACTATCAAGAAAGTGGGAATACAGGGATCATACCTCAACATAATAAAAGCCTTATATGACAAACCTACAGCCAACATCATACTCAATGGGCAAAAACTAAATCCATTTCCCCTGCGAACAGGAACAAGACAAGGTTGCCCACTTCCACCACTCCTGTTCCATATAGTACTGGAAGTGCTAGCCATAGCGATCAGACAAGAATAAGAAATAAAAGGCATCCAAATTGGAAAATAAGAAGTAAAACTGTCATTATTCGCAGATGACATGATACTGTACATAGAAAACCCCAAAGACTCCATCAAAAAACTACTAGACTTAATAAATGAATTTGGCAATGTAGCAGGATACAAAATTAACACCCAGAAATATATGGCTTTTTTCTACACCAATAATGAACTCACAGAAAGAGAAATTAAAAAAAAAGCAATCCCATTTACCATTGCAACAAAAATATTAAGATACCTAGGAGTAAATTTAATCAAGGAGGTAAAGGACTTGTATTCAGAAAATTACAGGACGCTGAAAAAAGGGATAGAGGAAGACATAAACAAATGGAAGAACATCCCGTGTTCATGGATTGGTAGAATCAACATCATCAAAATGTCCATACTACCCAAGGCAATCTACAGATTCAATGCAATCCCCATTAAAATACCAATGTCATATTTCACAGACCTAGA
>NW_005362033.1:9120-16128 GCF_000412655.1 Myotis brandtii
AAGGGTTTAATCTCCAAAATTTATAGGGAACTCATACAACTTAACAAAAGGAAGATAAACAATCCAGTCAAAAAATGGGCAAAGGACCTAAATAGACACTTTTCAAAAGAGGACATTCAGAAAGCCAAGAGACATATGAAAACATGCTCAAAGTCACTGATCATCCGAGAGATGCAAATCAAAACAACAATTAGGTACCATCTCACACCTGTCAGAATGGCTATCATCAACAAATTAACAAACGACAAGTGCTGGAGAGGATGCAGAGACAAAGGAACCCCCGTGCACTGCTGGTGGGAATGCAGACTGGTGCCGCCACTGTGGAAAACTATGGCGTTTCCTCATAAAATTAAAAATGGAACTCCCATTTGACCCAGTGATCCCACTTCTAGGAATATATCCCAAGAAACCAGAAACACCAATCAGAAAGGATATATGCACCCCTATGTTTACAGCAGCACCATTTACAATAGCTAAGATTTGGAAACAGCCTAAGTGCCCATCAGCAGAACAGTGGCTTAGAAAACTGTGGTACATCTACACAATGGAATACTACACTGCTATAAAAAAGAAGGAATTCTTACCATTTGCAACAACATGGATGGAACTGGAGAGCATTGTGCTAAGTGAAATAAGCCAGTCAGAGAAAGATAAATATCACATGATCTTACTCATTTGTGGAAGATAATGAACAACATAAGCTGATGAACAAAAATAGAACCAGAGCCATAGAAGCATCGAATAGACTTCCCAACCTATGTGAGAAGGCGGGGGGTGAGGGGGTAAGAGATCAACCAAAAGACTTGTATGCATGCATATGAGCATAACCAATGGACACAGATGGGGCGGGGGGGGGTAAGGGCATGTCACTTTAAACAATAAAGAATTTAAATTACAAAAGAAAAAGAACAACAAGAAAAGCCCAGAGTAAGTAGAAGGAAGAGAATGATAAAAATCAGAGCAAAAATAAATGACATAGAGACTACAAAAAAATACAAAATATCAATAAAACAAAGAGCTGGTTCTTTCAAAAGATAAACAAGACTGGTGGACCTTTAACCATACTCATCAAGAAACAAAAAGAGAGGACCCAAATAAATAAAATCAGAAATGAAAGCAGAGAAGTAACAACTAATACCAAGAAAATACAAAGGATTGTAAGAAAATACTACAAACAACTATGTGCCAACAAATTGGACAACCTGGGAGAAATGGAAAAATTCCTAGAAACATTCAATCTTCCAAAACTGGATCAAGAAGAATCAGAAAGTCTGGATAGGCCAATAACAACTAATGAAATAGAAGCTGTAATAAAAATAAAAAATAAAACTCCCAGCAAATGAAAGTCCTGGACTAGATGGCTTCACAGGGGAGTTTTCCCAAACATTCAAAGAAGAACTAACACCTGCCCTCCTCTAACTATTCCAAAAAATTCAAGAGGAAGGAACACTTCAAAGTTCTTTTTATGAGGCTAGAATTATCCAAAGTTTCTTCCAAAACCAGATAGAGACACTACAAAGAATAAAATTAAAGGCCAATATTCCTGATGAACATAGATGCTAAAATCCTCAACATATTAGCAAACCGAATCCAGCAATATATTAGAAAGATCATACAACATAACCAAGTGGGATTTATTCCAGGGATGCAAGGCTGGTACAATATTCACAAATCAATAAATGTGATACATCACATAAACAAATTGAGAGACAAAAATCACATAATCACATCAATAGATGCAGAAAAATCATTTGATAAAATTCAGCACCTGTTTATGATTTTTAAAAAACCTCTCAGCAAAGTGGGATAGAGGGATCATACCTCAACATAATAAAGGCCATATATGGCAAACCTACAGTTAACATCATACTCAAAAACTAAAAGCGTTTCCCTTAAGATCAGGAACACGACAGGGATGTCCACTTTCCCCACTCTTATTCAACACTAGTGGCCCGGTGCACGAAATTCGTGCACGGAGGGGGGTTGTCCCTCAGCCCGGCCGGCACCCTCTCCAATCTGGGGCCCCTCGGGGGATGTCCGGCTGCCAGTTTAGGCCCGACCCCTGTGGGATTGGGCCTAAACCGGCAGTCGGACATTCCTCTCACAATCCGGGATCACTGGCTCCTAACCACTCACCTGCCTGCCTGCCTAATCACCCTCAACTGCCTCCCCTGCCAGCCTGATTGCCCCCAACTGTCCCCCACCCGCCAGTCTGATCACCCCCAACTGCCGCCCCTGCTGGCCTGATCACCCCTAACTGCCTCTGCTTCGGCCCCACCACCATGGCTTTGTCCAGAAGGACGTCTGGAAGGTCTCCCAGTCTAATTAGCATATTACCCTTTTATTAGTATAGATAGTACTGGAAGTCTTAGACACAATGATCCGAAAAGAAGAAGAAATAAAAGGCATCCAAAGTGGAAAGGAAGAAGTAAAATTCATTATTCACAGATGACATTTTATTGTACATAGAAAACCCTACTGCTAGATCTAATAAATGAATTCGGCAAAGTAGCAGGATACAAAATTAATATTCAGAAATCAGTGGCATTTTGATACACCAATAATGAACTACCAAAAAGAGAAACTAAGAAACCATCCCACTTACTATTGCAACAAGAAAAATAAGGGACCCAGGAATACATTTAACACAGGAGGTAAAGGCCTGCACTTGGGAAACCATAGGACACGGAAGAAAGAAACTGAAGGAGATACAAACAAGTGGAAGCATATGTCATGTTCATGAGCTGGAAGAACTAACACCATTAATGTCCACCTACCCCAGGCAATCTACAGATCCAATGCAATTCCTAAGAAGATTCCAACAGCATATTTCACAGGCCTAGAACAAATAGTGCAAAAATTTATATGGAACCAAAAAATGCCCCCAAATAACCTCAGCCATCTTGAGAAAGAAGAACGAAGTTGGAGGGATCATAATACTGGCTATCAAGTTATACTACAAAGCCACTGTAATCAACACAGCCCAGGCACAAGAACGGGCATATAGATCAGAACAGAGACCCCAGAAATTGATCCATGCCTTTATGGTCAATTAATATTTGACAAAGGAGGCAACAGCATAAAATGGAGTTAAGTTCAATAAATGGTGTTGGAAACATTGGACAGACACACGCAAAAAAAAAATGAAACTAGACCACCAACTTACACCATACACAAGAATAAATTCAAAATGGATGAAAGACTTAAATGTAAGTTACAAAGCAATAAAAATCCTAGAAGAAAACCCAGACAGTAAAATCTCAGACATCTCTCAGAGCAATATTTTTGCTGCTATATTTCCTACGACAAGGGAAACAAAGGAAAAGAATAAATGGGACTACATCAAACTGAAAAGCTTCTGCACAGCAACAGAAACCATCGAGCCCAGCGGTGTGGCTCCGTTGGTGGTAGCATCATCCCCGGCACCGAAATGTCGTGGGTTTGATTCCTAGTCAGGACACATGCCTGGGTGCAGGTTCAATCCCTGGTCCTGGTTGGGGCATGTGCAGGAGGCAACCCATCAATATTTCTCTCTTAAATTGATGTTTCTCTATCTCTATCTCCCTTCCTCTCTGTAAAAAATCAATGAAAATGTCCTCGGGTGAGAATTAAAAAAAGAAGAAACCATCACCAAAATGTAAAGGGGGCCCACCGTGTGGGAGAACATATCTGCCAACGATCCATCTGATAAGGGGCTAATCTCCAAAATACTTTTAAAAGAACTTATACACCAGGAAAACAAACAATCCAATTGAAAAACAGGCAAAGGACCTATCCAGACACTGCTGCAAAGTGGGCATACAGAGGCCAAGAGGCAAATGGAAAAAGGCTCAGAGTCCCTGATCATCTGAGAGATGCAAATTAAAACGACAATGAGGCATCACCTCACACCTGTCAGAATGGCTACCATCAGCAAATCAACAAACAACAAGTGCTGGTGAGGATGTGGAGAAAAGGGAACCCTCGTGCACTGCTGGTGGGAATGCAGACTGATGCAGCCACTGTGGAAAACAGTATGGAGTTTCCTCAAAAAATTAAATATGGAACTGCCATTTGACTCAGTGATCCCACTTCTGGGAATATATCTTAAGAGACTCAAAACACCAATTCCAAAGAATATGTTCATAGCAGCACAATTCACAATAGCTAAGGTCTGGAAACAGCCCAAGTGCCCGTCAGTAGATGAGTGGATAAAAGCTGTGGTACATCTACACCATGGGATACTATGCAGCAGTAAGAATAAAAAATCTCTTACCCTTTGAGACAGCATGGAGGGACCTGGAGAGTATCATGCTAAATGAAATAAGTCAGTCAGAGAAAGACAAGTATCACATGATCTCACTCATATGTGGAATCTAAGTAACAAAATAAACTGACGAACAAAATAGAACCAAGCCGGCTGGTATGGCTCAATGATTGAGTGTTGACCTATGAAACAAGAGGATAGGGCTTGATTCCCAGTCAGGGGACATGTAAGAGGCAGCCGATCTATGATTCTCTCATCATTGATGTTTCTATCTCTCTCTCCCTCTCTCTTCCTCTCTGAAGTCAATAAAAATATTTTTTAAAAATAAAACCAAAATGAAACAGAATGACAAATGTTAGAGCAGCGGTTCTCAACCTGTGGGTCGTGACCCCTTTGGCGGTCTAACGACCCTTTCACAGGGGTCGCCTAAGACCATCCTGCATATCAGATATTTACATAATGACTCATAACAGTAGCAACATTACAGTTACGAAGTAGCAACGAAAATAATTTTATGGTTGAGTCACAACATGAGGAACTGTATTTAAAGGGCCAGAAGGTTGAGAACCACTGTGTTAGAGGGAAGGGGGTGGGGGGACTGGATGAAAAAGGTGAAAAGATTAGCCAAAGAACATATATGCATAATCCATGGATGTAGACAACAGTGGGGGGTGGGGGCTGAGTGGAGGTGGGCAAAGGGGGGTAAAATGGGGGACATCTGTAATAATGTCAACAATAAAATTTAAAAATTTTTTGAATAATGCGGAGCTTTTAACTTAGCCTGATTAACCCACTCAGGGGGAGGGAAAGGGAGGAGGAGGGAATGAGCTCAGTGACCAGACCCTACCCTGGATGGGGCTGTCTCTAGGGGGGTAAACACCCTTCATTCACCAGCCCTGGAGCCAGGCAGCCTGGTTCTGCCCCCTCTGGCTCTGTGGTTTGGATACATTGCCTAGCGTCTCTCTGCCTGGCTTTCGTCCTGTGTAAATGGGAGAGGCCATAGGACCCAGCTCCCACAGCTGCTGTGAAAATGCAATGCGTTAACCACAGAGTGTGCGAGACCGTGCCTGCCGCTTAACTAATGCTCAGCCTCTGCCTCCAGGAGCAGAGTCTGGTACAGGACACAGACTTCCACGTGGACATGGCGGCCTGTGTGACTGGGGCGGAGAGGGGGAGGGGCTGTGGGAACCCTGAAGAAGGAGTGACCAATAGAAGAACCCTGCAAAGGCAGAGCCGGTGAGAATGGGTTTTGAGGGATGAGTAGGAGTTGACAGGCAGAGAGGGAGGTATAGTGAACGTGTGTGTTGGGTGTGGTGGCTGCACAACCTCCAACCCCTTTTCATTCGGGAGGGAGCCTCCCATATGGAATCCTGGGTGGACACTGTCCTGGTTCCCACTGTGAAAGCGAAATGAACCAGACTCAGGTTTGGCCAATAGGCCGCTCCTGCCTGGGACTCTGAAGTGTCACATCTGGGGCAAGGGCCCCGGCAGAGTCCTGGCCAGATGCCAGGCCCTCCCCCGGCCTCCTCAGAGCTGGAGCGTTCTGTCCATGCGATGAGCCCTGAGACTGAGCCGGGAAACCCCTTCACCTGGGAGGACAGTCACTTCTGTTGCTTGCGACCAAGAATTCTGAGGGATTCCTAGCAGAAAGGCCAGAATGAACACGAGATTGTAAAGAACATAAACGGAACCCCTTCAAAAGGGAGGCGGAGCTGCCGGCCGCAGAAGATTCAAGAACGGGGCAAACTCTCCTTTGGACTGACTGGGCCCAAGAACCTTGTTTCCCCAAAACTGGGAAGAGAACAAGGAAGCAGTTCTGACCACTGGGCTGATGACTGCCCGGCTGCAGGGAGAGCACCGTTAGACCAGCAGGGCTCTCCGTGGAGGCGGAGGCGGCTCCCCTCTGAGGCAGGGAGGGTCCTGCTGTTGTTGTTCTGTCAGGCGGCGTCTCTCCGCCTTCAAGGCCTCCGGTGACGCCCCTTGCCCTGAAGAGACCGTAGACGCAGTGGTTCTCAACCTTCCTAACGCCCCGACCCTTTCATCCAGTTCCTCATGTTGTGGTGACCCCCAATTTCATTGTGACAAATGGAACATAATTAAAGCATAGTGATTAATCACAAAAACAATATGTAATTATAGATGTGTTTTCCAATGGTCTTAGGCGACCCCTGTGAAAGGGTCGTTCGACCCCCAAAGGGGTCGCGACTCACAGGTTGAGAACCGCTGGTCTAGAGGCTTAGGCAGGACCTGCAGCCCCGTGTGGTCTGCCTGCCCCCTGTCGCACCAAGCCCCCCGCGGCTCTGCGAGGCTGTCCCACCTGCTCTCTCCTCTCCTCCTGCCCCCCCGCCTCCTCTGAAGCTGCGGACTCTCCAGCGTGTCCAGCGCCCAGGAAGGTCCCACACTGACGGCCTTTCCTGGGACGCTCAGTGCGGTCACACGGGCCGCAGCGCCATCTGCCAGGAGGAGAGGCTCCTGGAGGAGGGAGGGCGGTGGCCGCCGCGTCCACCCACAGAGTCGTTCCTCCGCCGTGCGTTGCTCATAAGAAGGAATTAAATGTAGATCATTGTGATCACGTTCATTTAATTTAAAATTTAATTGAGTTATTTAATCCAATGTTTCTCCTGAGGGCGCTACAATTTAAAAAGTAGGACATGCCAGGCCTGTCTTGGTCCCGCGGCAGCTCCAGGTCTAGATGCGCTGGGCACAGGCGGGGCCAAGTCCCCTCCAGGGCCGAGCCTGCGGGACACCCACTCGGCTCTGCG
>NW_005362033.1:16615-30977 GCF_000412655.1 Myotis brandtii
CAGGTGGTGGCTGCCCCGCCTCCCCCGAGGTACCAGACAGGCTTA
The DNA here is from genome assembly GCF_000412655.1 of Myotis brandtii. NCBI lineage: Eukaryota > Metazoa > Chordata > Mammalia > Chiroptera > Vespertilionidae > Myotis > Myotis brandtii. Next base: position 16,661 of record NW_005362033.1, read on the forward strand.
AACATGGAGCGGGCAGGAGCCCTCCATCTCAGTCCCTGGGACTTGGAGTCAGAGAGCCGGAGCCCTGCCCGCAGGCGGCGCGGCTGCCGGTGCCTGGACGGTGGATCAGGTCCCAGCGTCGGGGCTGCTGGCGGTGCGGCCTTCCCGGTGGTTCCCTGCTTGAGCGCAGGGTCCAGTCAGTCAGCGCGGCTCTGCCCTGCTCCTGGGGTGCCTCCCGCCTGGGGCCCTCCACCGCCTCCAGCCCGGCCTGGCACATTCCGGGCAGGTCTGCTCTGGGCCCCCTGCCCTGGTTCTGGGCTCCACGGTGGTGACCGAGGGCGCCTCCCCTGCGCTGGCAGTCTCCGCTGCCGTGGCCCCTTCGTGCCAGACTGAGCAAGACAGACAGATTCATCCCGCCCCGGGAGAGCCCGTCCCAGACTAGGGGGGAGCTGGTCAGCAGATAAGAACCTAAAAATACCAGGCCTGTCAGAGTGAGAAGCAGCATGTACTGGGATCAATAAGAAGAGCTGTTGGAGGCGTCTGATTCAGGCCGAATCCCAGGGAGGCTCTGGTGAGGACAGAGGCGGGTGAGGGAGGAAGGCGTTTCTGTCCGTGCAGGTCACACAGCGCAGTGATGCCAAGTCTAAACCACGTTCTCACTTTCTGTCGGGTAGTCATCAGCCCAGTGGTCAGAACTGCTTTCTTGTTATCTTTGCATTTTTAAAGAATATACTTTTATTGATTTCAGAGAGGAAAGGAGAGGGAGAGATATAGAAACATCAATGATGAGAGAGAATCATGGATTGGCTGCCTCCTGCACGCCCCACACTGAGGATGGAGCCCGCAACCCAGGCCGGAGAGGGAGGATATAGAAACATCAATGATGAGAGAGAATCATGGATTGGCTGCCTCCTGCACGCCCCACACTGAGGATGGAGCCCGCAACCCAGGCCTGTGCTCTGATCGGAAACTGAACTATGACCTGGTTCATAGGTCGACGCTCAACCACTGTGCCACACCAGCTGGGCTTCTTTGCATCTTTTGGGAAACAGAGTAGATTAGGCCCAGCCCAAAGGTTCTTTTGTGGCTTTGAACCTCTGAGGTTTGAGCACAGGTTTGAGCACGGAGGTGCGAGCAGTCCCCTGGCCAGCGGCTCTGTTAACATGACTGCGAACCAAGTTAAGTGTGAAGAGCACACAGCAAGGCGAGGGGACGAGTGATGGGTGAGCGGTGGTCAAGGGCCTCTGTGCGGAGGTAGCACCTGAGCAGGGAGAGCATCCTGGGCACCAAGGACAGGAGTGCAAAGGCCCTGGGGCAAGGCTAGCCCGGGCCAAGGCTCAGAGCAAGTGGAGTGTGGTGGGTGGGGTGGTCGCTGAGGCCCAGCTGGAGTGAGCGTTTTTGGGGGACCCTCAGACAGGTGCGGGGGGGGGGGGGGAGTAGCCACAGAGGGTCTGAGAGGGGAGAGGCTGAGCTGACTTAAGGAGGCTGCAAGGGCAGCTGCCCGCTCTGGCCCAGGCCTGCGGGGCGTTGTGACCGCGAGGCTCTCCCACCAGAGGTCCCAGTTCTCCGTTCTGTCAGTCCTGAGACCCCCAAGCTCAGGCCTGGGACAGGCAGCATCCAGCCCCTGCTGTCTGAGGTGGTGGAGAGCCCTGTGCCTGTGCCCTCAGCCTCAGGCGGGGAGGAGGCCCGCCATGGGTGCGAGCGCAGGGCGGGCGCCGGGACGCGTCATGGGCCGTATCACTGTCCCGGGCCTGCGGCCGGAGCAGGTGCTTTGTGAATGTCAGTCGATCTGCACACTGGCCTCCCGCCGTGGTGCCTGGACGTCCCCTGTGAGAGCGAGGGCTCCAGTCAACTGAGCCCGTTCCCAGCTCCTGACACTGGGCGGAGGGCCCTGCCCACTCCAGCGCCTTCTCCGGCTTCTCCGCAGCCAGTGCTCGGCCAGGAGCTACCTGGGAAACGGTAAAGTGCCCTTTAACCCTGTAGAGGGCGTTGCAAACTGGAAGTTACTTTGTAAATTGTTTTGTAAACAGCCTTGAGCTTTGCAAACCACGAAGTTGTTTGAAACGGTAAGGCTCTCTGTAAACACAGGAGAGGCTGTGCCGGGAGTGTCTGTGGGGAACCAGACCCCAGACCTGTCACCCTGCTTCAGCAGAGCTCCCAGCAGGGCCTGTGCACCGAGGCGGGGAAGGGGCAGCCAGGACCCAGGGCTGAGGTGCAAGGGCAAAGCCCCAGACTCTACCCCCTGGATCCCCACCAGGAACCTGGGAAGGTGGCGGTGGGAGGGGCGAGGGAGGTAAGAGTTGGCCATGGGGTGTTCGGAGGCCTGGTGGGCAGGGCTCAGGGGACACGGGGATCCCAGTCGGCGTCTGGTGTCTCCAGGTGGCTGCAGGAGCGACTGGGACGCGCCCTGGGGTTCGGTGGCCTGCCCTGGGCATGTGGGTGGGACGACACACACACAGGGTTTTAGACTCACTCACGCCTTCCTGCTTTGTTGTATGTTTTATTCATTAACAAAGGCTGAGCGAGCACAGTGGCAGTCAGATCTACTCGGACAAAGCCTGGCAGGCCTGGGGGAAGGGGTCCCAGGCCGGGGGTACAGTCTGTGCAAAGACCCCAAGGTGAGAACAGCCTTCATCATGGAGGGAGGCTGGGAGGGAGCAGCACAGACGTGCCTTCAAGTGTTCAGTGTGTGCCAGGGAAGGGTTAGTGGGCAGAAGGCTGTCCTGGACTGGAGGCTCTTTGGCACCAGGTTGTGCTGAGGACAGGTGGGGGCCTGAGGACAGGGGCGCTGAGGTAGAGGAGAGAGGACCCCAGAGAAGATGCCCTGAGTTCCCCTGGAGGACTAGGGAGGTGCATTCTCAACCCTGAGATGTGGGTGGGCTGACCCTCCTGGCTGATGACTTGGGCGGGAGGGGGGGGGGGTAGATGTGACCCCTTCCCGCCCAACAAGCCAGACCTGGGGCTGCAGCTGGAGTCTGAGCCCCTTTGCTAAACTGGGAGGAGCCCTTGGGTCCTGCCTTGTCCCCACGAAGGGTGTGGACCGAGAGAAAGCAGCTAAGGCGGACACGAGCGCTACAGGGACCAACCTGCTCCTGCCCGACTGCCTGAGCCGCACAGCAGCCGAAGGGCGAGCTGTGCTCACGTGAGCAGTCACTCCTGCTGCTGACGGTGGTGATGGCAGTTCCCGCCCAGCCCAGACCCGAGGACCACAGGTCAGACTGGACCTTGGCAACGAGGCCTCCCTCGAGCTCCCCTCCCAGGGTACACGGCCTGGTTCCAAGCTGCTTCTCACCATTACCAGCTGGGTGCTTGGGGCGCGTCACTTCAGCTCTCTGGGCCTGTTTTTCAGAAACTGGGACAACATCGTAGCCCAAGACAACATCCCACCTCCGTGAGCGGACAGCATCCAGGGGAGGGCATCGGCAGAGCGCTCTCCCACGACCAGGGGTCAGGCCCACCAGCGGTCAGGCCTGTGTCTGCTGCTCCGCCCAGCACCCAGCACAGGACCGGCCTCTCAGCACCGCCCCGGGGCCCTGGTGCAACCCCCTCCCCCGACCACACAGCCCAGCCCCACCCCAGGGCAGGGGTCCTTCCAGTGGCCACAGGCACTCCCGAGGCGTGGGCTCATCACGGTGACAGTCTCACGCCGCCTTCGGATCCACTTTTTTTTTTTTATTAAAACAGCAAACAGGTAACTGCCCCCACCCATCAGGGACAGAACCCAGGACAGGTAGTCCTTTCTTAAAAAAAAAAAAGCATATATGTATATGTGTGTATATACACACCCACACACACACACACATATTATGAAAAGCTAATCTATAGCCTGCCAGGCCAGCCCCGAGGAGTGTCTCTGAGCAGAGACTGGAGGCCAACCTCCTAGAGCCACCCGAGCAGAGGTGAGTCTTGGCTGCTGGCCCCCGGGGGTGGCAGAAAACGTATGTGGCTCCACACCATGCAAAACAAACAACAACAACAGCAATAAAAACCCAGCCAAACCCACAAAGCAAAAGGGAAAAAGAGGATAAATTAAAAAAAAAAAAAAAAAGTGAAACGACGCCCCTAGTAGATGTGACAGGAGGGGCTGGGCCACAGGGTCCCGGGAGGCCTGCGTGCAGCGCCCGGCGAGGGCTCCAGCAGCTGGGTCTCCCTCAGGGGGCTCGAGGTCCACATGGCTCACCCGTCCGCACCCCACACCACCCAGCACAGAGTCCTGAGCCAAAGTGTGCAAAGTCCATTCAGTCAAGAAGTAGAAAAATATACAACTTGAAGGCATCCGGGCGGGGCCAGGCAGTGCACAGGTGCCGGCTGCCTTCTCTGTGAGGGGCGGCAACATCTGGGGGTATCCAGGTCCCCACAAGTCCAGGGTCTTGGGGGCTGAAGACTTGGGGTCCTTGAAGCAGCAGGACAGAGGCACTGGTAGGCCCATGAGGGCCGCAGGGAGCCCTGACAGTCTGGTTCTTTGGCACTTGGGACCAGCCCCTCGAGTCCTCCCAGGATGCCCACGGCCAGTGGCAGTAGCTTATGGGTGTGGGCAAGCATCGCCCCGCAGAGGGCTCTGGGTTGGGGGCCCCTCTACGAGTCCTCTCCCAGGATCTTCTTCACAAAAGCAGCGATGTCTGTCTTCTTGGTTTTGTGTAAGGTGAAGAAAGGGTGCTCCTGGGGGAGGCAGGACAAGGCATGAGGAGAGGTGCTCCCGCCCCCCCCCCCCCCCCCCCCCCCCGCCACTCCTGCCATAGCCCCCGGTCCCCGGTCTGCCAGCAGCCCTGCTCCTGCCGCCGTTCCCACGCACGGAGTGATTGAGGCCGGTGCCAGCAGCGGGTGCGAGCGGGGCCAGCGCTGTCAGTGGGTGCGAGCAGTGGCTGCTGCCCCGATCACCCCTCAGGAGCAGGGGGAGGTAGAGAAGCCCTCAGGTGCGAGCAGGGCTCCCCCCCCCCCCAGCCCAGGCCTGGTGTGCTCCCTGCGGGCAGACTCCCACGCATCCTCCTAGGACTTGCCCCAGAAAGCCCTCTCGGTTAGGACAGCAGTCACTGCCTCCTGGGCCCCCCACTAGCCATCAACGGGGAATGCCCGCTCCATCGTAGGTAAGTCCTTATTCATCCTTCCAGGCCCAGTTCAAATGTCACCTCCTCTAAGAAGCCTTCCCTGATGCCTTCAGATAAAACAGCCCACCTGCCTCCCCACCCGGCCCCTGTGGCCCTGCCTGTGTGCCCTCCACAGGGCTCAGCGTGGGCTACCTGAATGAATGACTGCAGGGCCAGCCCGAGGAGCTGCTCACCTGTGCTTGGGGACGCAGCCCCCCTCCCTCCCTAGAGAGCCACCCAGCGCTGCCCCCACCACTCACCATCAGCTCCAGGTAGCTCATGCGCTCCGCAGGGTTCTTCCTCAAACTAGGAGAGAGCAGGGCAGGCTGGAGTCAGGCTGGCCTGGAGGAGGGGGTCCAGCCCCCCAGGCCAGCCAAGTCCCTGAGCCTGGGCAGCGAGGGGACACATGCTCCGGGCTCAGGGAAGAAGGAGCGGCGGACTGTTCCGGGAGCTCCTGCGGATGGAGGGGACCCACAGGTGCAGACTCAGACTCAGGCCAAGTTCCCTGCCTCTGGGGTTTAGCTTTCTTGTCTCTCTAGCGATCTAGGGAATTTCCAGTGAACCTCCTATTGAAATGACACCAAAATGCTGCCATTAGCACTCATATCCTTGGTGTCCTTCGTCAGGAGGGAAATTCCTTATCACAGGTCCCAGGAGAGGGAGCCCTGAGTGCAAGGAGTCAGGAGGATGGTGGCTGTTTGTAGAGCCTTTGTCTTCAGTCTTATTTTCTAACAAGAGAAGTAAAGGCTGTGAGTTTCCCTCTGAGTGTCTCTTTACTCATAACACACAGAGACTAACATGTCATTTTCTTACTCTTTCACTTCTGAACAGCTTGTAACTTCATTTTTCAAACGTTTTCATAAGCCAAGAGTAAGCCAGAATTCACTTGAATCTCCACGCAGCTCTCCCGTAGTTGGGACGCGTTCTACCTCCTTGTGGGCAGACCACGGCCGCGGCCTGCCTGTGCCTCTCCCGTCTCCGTTCCTCAAGCACTATTTCATAAGGCTCCTGTGGGCACCCTTAGCTTGTGGAGTTCCAGACACCAATAACGTGCCTTTCTTCATGCTACTCCAGTCTGAAAAGCTCTGCTTTCTCTCGGCCTCCCTTGATTTGTCCGTGTCGGGAGGACTGTATTGAAACCCCCGAGGACCAATGGCAGACTTCCCGGGTGCACAGCGCTGCCTCTGGGTTTGGATGTGATGTTGCTGGGGGCTATGTGCTGAGGGAGAAGGTGCCAGGCGGGCGGCCGCTGTCCGGCCAGGGCGCTGCACTCACCACTGGGCAGTGAAGTCCACAAACTCCGGAGAGAAGCGGTCAGCCGGGAGCTGAGGGGACGGCTCCTCCACCACCTGCTTCAGCTGCTGGAAGGGGGTCCCCCAGGACTCGTAGGGGAACCGCAGGATGGCCATCTCGATCTGCAGGGAGGACGGGGGTGCTGTCACTCTGCATCAGCAGCAGGGCAGGTGGCCAGGGCCTCGAGGCCAGTCAGGGCTGACCCATGACACCGGGCCAAAGGTTAAAGCCAGGTGGAGCTACTCCAGTCTGAAAAGCTGCTTTCTCTCGGCCTCCCTTGATTTGTCCGTGTCGGGAGGACTGTATTGAAACCCCCGAGGACCAATGGCAGACTTCCCGGGTGCACAGCGCTGCCTCTGGGTTTGGATGTGATGTTGCTGGGGGCTATGTGCTGAGGGAGAAGGTGCCAGGCGGGCGGCCGCTGTCCGGCCAGGGCGCTGCACTCACCACTGGGCAGTGAAGTCCACAAACTCCGGAGAGAAGCGGTCAGCCGGGAGCTGAGGGGACGGCTCCTCCACCACCTGCTTCAGCTGCTGGAAGGGGGTCCCCCAGGACTCGTAGGGGAACCGCAGGATGGCCATCTCGATCTGCAGGGAGGACGGGGGTGCTGTCACTCTGCATCAGCAGCAGGGCAGGTGGCCAGGGCCTCGAGGCCAGTCAGGGCTGACCCATGACACCGGGCCAAAGGTTAAAGCCAGGTGGACCCAGCCGCTGCGGCTCCAACCACCCAGCAGCAATGACGGCTCGTGGAGGAGGGCCTGCTGAGCGTGACGAGCTGACCATCCTCAGATATTCAAACAACCTGAATTCAGACGATTTCACATAAAAACCCAGGTTCCAGCTAATCTAGAAAAACCCACAGAGCTGCAGCCAAGTCACCTGTCCCTGAGGCAGCAGCAGGCACAGGATGCGGACCGGCAGCAGCTCGCTGGTCACAGGTCACTGCCCCCCAAACATCTCCCTCACGGCTCCCTAATGTCCCTCTAACACCTCTGCCGGATCTGAGCAGCTGCTGCTACAGAGGCGGCAGGTGGAAGCGAAAGACACTCTTACCCATCTCCCCAAGGCCCTAGAGGAGATGTCAGACCCCGAGGCCCACACTCAATCGCTCCTTCCCAGCAACACCTGCTCCAGGCCCGTCAGGTGTGGAGTCTGCAGCCCCTCCTCCTCCATCGCCCCCACGACCCACCCCACGCCCTGCAAGACCCATTCCCAGCCTCCTCCTCCATCGCCCCCACACACCCCTCCCCCCCTGCAAGGCCCATTCCCAGCCTCCTCCTCCATCGCCCCCACACACCCCTCCCCCCCTGCAAGGCCCATTCCCAGCCTCCTCCTCCAGAAACCTTCTCCTCTCCCCATCGTGGGTTCTCCCTGACCCCCTGGATGTATGGCCGCCATAGGTCTGTCCATCCTGCTGGGCGTGGACCTAGGCTCCCTGCACATGGCTTTGGGGCCCGCTCTGCACCCAGGCCAGCCCCTCGCTCACACCTCGCTGCCTTGGCAGGAAGTCACTGTAGAACACACTGGCCAGCTTATGACCAACTCTGAGCTCAATTTTCACGGCCGAAGTGAAAACACCAAATCAGGTCCACACAGGCCCCGCCTGAAACTGCACAGTCGTCCCAACGGCAGGCGTGATGCACAGCAGAGGCCGCAACTCAAACACACGCTCATGCTGGCAGCCGGCACCCAACAGCTCGCCACCTGCTGTGCTAAGAAAGAGCCTTCCCATGAGGCTGACGGCCCCTTTCCAGCCGAGACACACACACCCTGAGACGAGGCTATGCACAGCGCAATGGGCGTGGGTGTGGTTCTGTGTGTGTGTGTGTGTGTGTGTGTGTGTGAGTGTGTATGTGTGTGTGTATGAGTGCGTGTGTATGAGTGTGTATATGTGTGTGTGAGTGTGAGTGTGTGTGTGTGAGTGTGTGTGTGAGAGAGTATGTGTGCATGTGTGAGTGTGTGTGTGTATGTGAGTATGAGTGTATGTGTGTGTGTGAGAGTATGTGTGTATGTGTGAGTGTGTGTGTATGTGTATGTGTGTGTATGTGAGTATGAGTGTATGTGTGTGTGTGAGAGTATGTGTGTATGTGTGAGTGTGTGTGTATGTGTATGTGTGTGTATGTGAGTATGAGTGTATGTGTGTGTGTGAGAGTATGTGTGTATGTGTGAGTGTGTGTGTATGTGTATGTCCTCACCAACCTGGGAAAATTCCTTCTTACCTTTCAAGACTGAACTCAAATGTCGATTTATCTTTGAAGTCTTTCCTGACCTCTTCACACTGAAGTTGAACATTCTGCACCTTGGCATCCACTGTCAATATAAAGATTGAGATAGCAATGCCGGTCTCTTAAGAACAGTTGTGCCCCTACAATGTGCTAGGCACTGTTCATGTGTGTATGAGTGTATGTGTGTGAGTGTGAGTATGAGTGTGTGTGTGTGTGTGTGAGTGAGAGTGTGTGTGTGTGTGTGTGAGTGAGAGTGTGTGTGTGTGTGTGTGAGTGAGAGTGTGTGTGTGTGTGTGTGAGTGAGAGTGTGTGTGTGTGTGTGTGAGTGAGAGTGTGTGTGTGTGTGTGTGAGTGAGAGTGTGTGTGTGTGTGTGTGAGTGAGAGTGTGTGTGTGTGTGTGTGAGTGAGAGTGTGTGTGTGTGTGTGTGAGTGTATGAGTGTGTGTGTGAGTGTGTGTGAGTGTGAGTGTGTGTGTATGTGTGTGTGTGTGTATGTGAGTATGAGTATATGTGTGTGTGTGAGAGTATGTGTGTATGTGTGTGTGTGTATGTGTATGTGTGTGTATGTGAGTATGAGTGTGTGTGTGTGTGTGTGAGTGTGTGTGTGAGAGTGTGTGTGAGTGAGTGTGTGTATGAGTGTATGTGTGTGAGTATGAGTGTGTATGTGTGTGTGTGAGTATATGAGTGTGTGTGTATGTGTGTGAGTGTGTGAGTATGAGTGTGTGTGTGTGTGTGTGAGTGTGTGTGTGAGAGTGTGTGTGAGTGAGTGTGTGTATGAGTGTATGTGTGTGAGTATGATGTGTGTGAGTGTGAGTGTGTGTGTGTGAGTGTGAGTGTGTGTGTGTGTGTGTCTGTGTGTGTTCACAGGACAAACTCAGGCCGTGCTCCTAAAATGTCTACTGAGTCCAATAAGCAGCAGCGAGGCCCTGCATGGGCTGCCAGAGAAGGGCCCAGAGGCCACCCAGAGCTGATCATCAGAAACACGGAAACACGTCCAACCCTGGCCGGCCCTCCCTTCCTGGTCCTCCTCTCTAAGGAGCTCAACAAACTGGAAAACAAACAAAGCAAAGCCTTGAGCACAGAGGAGCAGTGAGCACTGCAGGACCAGTGTCCACCTCTGGCCTGTGGGTGCTCCTCTCCACCTCAAACAGGAAACCGTTTACCTGGTGGCGTGGCTCAGGGCTTGAGCATCGACCTATGAACCAGGAGGTCATGGTTCGATTCCCGGTCAGGGCACATGCCTGGGTTGTGGGCTCGATCTCCAGGGTAGGGGTGTGCAGGAGGCAGCCAATCAATGATTCTCTCTCATCATGGGTGTTTCTCTCTCCCCCTCTTCCTTCCTCTCTGAAATCAATAAAAATATTTTTTTGAAGAGTTTAACTGTAGCATTAAGGAACATTGAAGGTATCACCAGTTCCTCCATTTTGTCTGACAAAATGACTGATTCTCAGTCACTGTGAACAGACACAGGTTATAAAATTACAATCATACAGTGATGAGGAGGGTTATGGCAACTGCAGCACCAGTAAAATCTAAGACCTCCAATGACCCTGACACTTCTCTAGCCTCCCCAACCCTGGCCCCAGGCTCACCCCCAGGGAGGGGTCAACGTCACCGAGGGCACTCCCTTCATTATACCGTCATTTGGGGCACGTTTCAGAGTGAAGCCAACACTTTCTCCGGGGCCTGAACTATTTGACGACCCCCGAAATGCTCCCCGACCGTGTGCCCCTGCCTGGCCCCCGCCAGCCCGCAGGCCCAGCCCGGGTACCATGGTGATGCCGAGGCTCCAGACATCGGACTTCACGTTGTAGCCCTTCTGGTTCAGCTCCGGGTTGATCCTCTCGGGCTGTGAGAAGGACCAGGGAGGCATCAACACCCCTCCATGGGGAGGGGCCCGCACAGGGGTGCCTGAGCCCCTGGCCCCAAACTGAGGGGTCAGTGCTCATCCAACCCCGCCTCCCGGGGACAGATGAGGAAATTGAGGCCAGGGAGGGTCAGGGTCATATGGTGGAAGCCTAACCCTTGCCTCAAAGGTGCCCCGATGGGGACTGAGAAGAGCACCTTCAGGACACTGGCGGGGGGGCCTGCACAGACCCCCTGAGCTACCTCCACGTGGGGGTCCATAAAATCTGTCCTCCAAATGGGTGCTCCAAGGCAGGACTGCTAACCAGAGGGACAGGCCCTGGGCAGGCTAGGTGGTGGCGCCACCTCTGAGGGGCAGAGGACCCTCCATGTGGTCCAGGAGTGGGGGTTAGGGCTACTCACGGCCATGTAGGGCTTGCAGCCGGCATCCATCGTCTTGGCCACAGAATCCACCAAGTAGCCGCTGATCCCGAAGTCACACATCTTCACGTGGCCCTCCTTGTTGATGAGGACGTTCGAAGGCTTTACATCTGCGGGAACAAAAGAGCTGCTCAGCCTAGGGGCCCCCCACACCCCAGCCGCTTGGGCAGACACTGCAGGGCCAGGGAGCGTGTGAGGGACCGAGGCTCCAGGAGGCTCTGCCCGAGCCCCAGGCCACAGCTGGGGACGACCAGTGAGGATGCACTCCAGCCACTGGCCCCGAGTGACAGGAAGCCAGGGCTTCGCTGCCGTCCCCGACGGCGTCCAGTGCCGTCCTCAGCCTGTGGACGGGAGGCTCCTCCTGTCTATGCAGCCGCACCCTTCCCAGCTCAGCCTCTAGCTCTGATGTCTTCTCAGGCTGGGGTGCGGGAGTCACCACTGAGGGTGAGACCCGGAAGCCACCCAAGTGTCCACACCCAAGAGCCAGCAGGTTCACAGGAGGCTCAGGGCAGCAGCTAACACAACAGGGGCGGGTCTGCAGGCGAACACAGAGCACCCTCCCCCCCGCCCCGCCAGTCCGGAGCAGGCTGCACAGTGGGCAATCTCAGCAAATGCACCCCCTGCTCCCCATGAGCTGCCTCCAGGACCTGGGTGGAATAGAAACGCCCAGAGAAAGGTCTGGAAGGTTCCATGCTGACCTGTCAGCAGGGCTGAGCTGCAGTGGGGAAGGCCACAGAGGGGCCAAAGGGCTTAGTCTAGTTAACTCTGTAAGAAGCAGCACATCCTGGTAAGAGAACCACCAAGAATAATGAGCAGGAAGGAACTACAGCCTACACAGCCTGGGGAGCTCAGAAACATGAGGCCAAGGGAAGGAGGCTGGACAGAGGCACGGCGTGGAGGCAATGGACATGAAGTTCAAGAACAAGACAAACCAATGTTGGGGGGTGGGGTCAGACGAGGAGCATTGGGGGATGTGGGGTGAAGGGGACCAGCCAGAAAGGGCCAAGGGAACTTTCCAGGATGGAGGGGAGGGGGAGCATCCTGGATCTTCCCAGAGTGGGGGTTACATGGTGTAAACTCTGAGCCAGTGGTTCTCAACCTTCCTAATGCCGCGACCCTTCAATACAGTTCCTCATGTTGTGGTGACCCCCAACCATAAAGTTATCTTCGTTGCTACTTCATAATTGTCATGTTGCTACTGTTATGAATCGTCATGTAAATATCTGATATGCAGGATCTATTTTCAGGGGTTGCAACCCACAGGTTGAGAACCACTGCCAGACTCATGGAAGAGTAGCTACAGAGCAATATGCAAACAATAGGTCCAGACAAAGCCAGTCAGCTGCTGGCAGCCCGCCTAGTCCTGGCTCGGAGCTCAGCAAACCTGGGGGGTGGGGCGAGGTGGATCACCCAAGTGGCTGGGACTGGCTCTGGGTGGAGACAGAGGAAAATGGCCGGAGACGTGCAGCAGCCTAGCCGGGGAGAGCCTCAGCCATGAATCCAGCACACACATCCCTGCGTATCCCTCCCTGAGCTCAGCAGGCTCCTCTTGGAAAGGGAGAGGCCCCCCACCTCGCAGGACGGGCTGAGACCATGCATGGGGGTGGCCTGGGGCCTCCCTGGCGGCCGCGGCGGGCACTGACCTCTGTGAATGACGGACAGCTTGCTGTGCAGGTGCTCCAGGGCCCTCACTACCTGTGCGCAGGACAGAGAACAGAGTGATGCCAGGACAGCGCAGTAACCCCGCCCACCCGTGCCCACCCGTCTCCCTTACTCACACACCCAGCCCCCATCAACCCAGGCTCCTGCCCACATCCGACCTTTGCCCTAGACACCTGGCCTCCTGCTTTTCTCCCACCAGCCAAGTGGGCAGGGTCTTGGGCCCACACGTTTACCAGGAAATGATGTACTGGAAACCACTGCAGAAATCTGGGCCCATGACCCCCAAGGGGCCATGGCCACTCCCTGCCAGGCTCTTGGGTGAAACCCAGCCTTGGCAGCCTCCCGGCTTCTCCCCCCCCCCCCCCCCCCCCCCCCCCCCCACAGAGCTCTTCCCCTCAGCGCCCGGCTGGGTATGTTCAGTCCCAGACGCAGCCAGAAGCAAACGGCACAGCCAGACCCATTTCCTTGTCTGCTCTGCTGCCTGGACGCTGGAGCCCAGTGCTGCTACCTCCTCGAGCAATGCTCACCCTCAAAAGCTGGGGGCTGGGGAAGAGGTGAGGGATGAAGCAAGAAAAGAAAAGACTCAGAGACAGAGACAACATGTGGTGACTGCCAGAGGGAGTGGGGTGGGGGTAGAAAAGGGTGAAGGGGGAATAAATGGTGATGAAGGAGACTTGACTTGGGGTGGTGAACACACAACACAATGTACAGAAGATGGGCTGCAGAACTGTATACCTGAAACCTATATAACTTTATTAACTAACGTCACCCTAATAAACTCAATACAAATGAACAAGTAAGTAAATAGATAAATGGGGGGGAGGGCAAACTTCTGGATGCGACCCTTTCTCCCCCTTTCTCCCTGCTTAGTGCACCTCCCTGAGCTGCCTCGGGCCTGTCAGCTGAGGAAGCTGTGAACACTAAGTCCATTTAAAATGCCCCAGGAGCCCTAACCGGTTTGGCTCAGTGGATAGAGCGTCGGGCTGCAGACTGAAAGGTCCCAGGTTCGATTCCGGTCAAGGGCATGTACCTTGGTTGCGGCCCATCCCCAGTAGGGGGTGTGCAGGAGGCAGCTGATGGATGATGTTTCTCCATGGATGTTTCTAACTAACTATCCCTCTCCCTTCCTCTCTGTAAAAAATCAATAAAATGTATTTTTTTAAAAAAAATAAAAATAAAATAAAATGCCCCAGGAGCCTGGGCGTTGCACACAGGGTCTAGAGGCCCTGGAGCTGCCAGATCTGTGTGTCTCTGGGAGCCCAAGGCTGCAGGGTTTCCTCAGCAAAGGCTCTGGCCCAGAGTGGAGGCGCTGGGCCCCTGGGGGCAGGTGCCCAGGTTCAGGGCCACACTGGGGCTCAGCTCAGCCCAAGACACCACCATCAGACTGGGCTTCGTGCCTGCTGGGCCAGGCCAGGGCCTCTGGCTATGGACCTGGAACTCCCAGCCCGCCCCCCGCCCTTGCCCCAGCCCTGAGGCCACTTACAGACACAGCAATCTCCCCCAGAATGTCCTCGGGGATCGTCATGCCTTTCTCAAGCACCTTCCGGTAGAACTTGTCCAGAGACGTGTCCATGAGCTCCATGCAGATCCACACGTCTCCCTGGGGCGGGAGGTGGGCGTCCAGAGGTCAGCTCAGGCCCGGGGCTGCCCTGAGCCAGGCCTCTGGCTGATACACCTGCCTCTCCCCCAGCTCCTCCCATCCTGCCTCCCAAAGCCTCCTGACCTGCCCACTTCTCCGCCTTCCTGGCTGGCACAACAGCCTCCCCCCCTACTCCGCCCCCCCCCCCCC
>NW_005362033.1:31118-36491 GCF_000412655.1 Myotis brandtii
CCCAACAGCCCCCCCCCCTACCCCGCCCCCCCCCCATCACCTCTGGGCTCCCCTATCGGATCCCTAAGTCCACGGTGATTTCCAGAAGAAGTGACTAAAACACTGGGTCCCTCCAACAGCCACTTCCACGACCTGGCCATGACCCAGCCCCACAAAGCCTCCGGCTTCAGCCCTGGTGGCCCTACCACACAGGGACCCAGCTCTGACCCTGACAGACAGGTCCCTCCTCCCCGTGATGCCTGCCTCCCCCGCCTCTGCACCTTTCAGGACAGCCTTCTCCTCAGGTACCCACAGGCCCCTGGGCCCCCTGCCAGCTCTGACCCAGCACACGGGGGCTCCGAGCGGCACGGGGATGGAACCTGGCCTGGCACACAATGGGTCTGGACACTCAACAAGCTCAGGGACCCACTCGGTGCTCAGAGTGAGGCGGGGCCAGGAGCCCGACCTCCCCTGAACCAGGTGGCAACCACCACTGCGAACAAGAGCACCTAACCTGGCTCCCGCTCTGTCCACACTCCATGGCCAACACCCCAGCAGGAGCCCATCCTCCCAGCTCCAAGGCCACACCTTGCTTCACCCAGTCCCTGCCCACATCCACCCCCCACACACCCCCACAGCTGCCCCGCCCGGAGCCCACCCTACAGCCAGGACGCTGCTCAGGCAGGTGGTCACACCACCTGGTGGCACATGCACTGAACACCAGGCCCCCGGCCACACCATTTCATCATGACAACCTTGTGAGGTGGGTACAATTACTGGTCTCATTTCATAGACAAGGAAACTGAGGCAGGAAGCAAAGAAGACAGGCATCTGGCTCCGAGGCCTGCGCTCTCCAGAGCCCTGCCCTGCTGTCCACAGATAGGCAGGGCCCGTTCACTCCTGTGCCCAGCGCCCAGCACTCAGGGGCACTCAGCAAGTGTCTGCTGGGGCCCAGAATGACCGGAAGTGGCTTCAGGCTGGGGCCTGGGGGCAAGTATGTGACAGAGGGAAGGCAGGGTGTCTGAGCTGCTAGCCCCTAGCCTGGCACCCCCCTCCCTCACTCCTGCCAAGGCCCACCTCTCGGAAGAGGGCCCCGTAGAAGGTGACGGTGTAGAAGCAGTCGACCGTGCGCATGTTCACGTCCAAGTCCATGAGCAGGCGTTTCTGCTCCTGGGAGTTCACAGTGGCCCGGATCCGCTGCCAGTGAGAGGGCCGCAGGTCAGGGGCCACGCGGCAGGAGGCAAGCCCCCACCATCCTCAGCCCCCACACCTCCTTCAGGCAGCTTCCCAGGTGTCCTGTGGCCCAGTGCTCCCTGGCAGGGCAGGACCCTGCTTACCTTCACAGCCATGATGGTGCCGCTCTGGGCGTGCCGCACCTTCTCCACCACCCCATAGGCTCCACGCCCGAGCTCCGAGATGGTCACCAGGTCATCGGCCTCCACCTCAAAGTTCTTAGGGAATAGAAGAGAGAGAAGGTTGGTGGTCAAAAGCCAGGAGCTGGCCCTGCCTCCTTCAGTGGAGACAGCTGGGGCAGCGGGAAGGGAAGACAGCCAGCCGGTCAGACCTGGATCGAAGTCCTGCACCAGCCTCTCCTGCTGTGCGACCCAGGATAAGTCCTTCCCTCTCTGAGCATCACCCCCCACCTACAGAGCAGGCGCAGCACCAGTACCCCAGGACAGTCTGTGAAGTGCCCCTGCAGGCACAGGGGACTCAAGGGAGGCCCTTTCCCTCTTGCTCCCCACCCTACTCAGAAGGGTAGACTGAATTATTCAATTTGCTGAGTGCCTACTATGTGCAAGTCCGTTTTAGGCACTGGAGACACAGAGAGAGAACAAGGCCTTGCCCTCACAGGAAGCAGCGTGGTGTGGGCCATCTGTTCTCTCATGCTCGCCCTCTCTTGCAGGAGGCAGACCCAAAAGAAATAAGCAAGTACATGAACTGGCCATCAAACAGGGACGAGGTCAGGGAGGAGAAATAAGCCTGAAAGGAGCTGTCTGCAGGGAGAGGCCTCCATAGTGAGGTCTCTGCCTGGAGCCCCCACTGTGTCTCGTGGGTCCAGCGGGGTCCCTGACCAGGACTCGCAGTCCCTGCCTGGCCATCAGAGGTGCCTGTGGGACTCGGGTTCCAGGCATGCACCCAGGAGTCGGGCAGGGGTCTGCATGCCCCACACAGTCCCCACGGGTGATGTGGGGACAGACTCTGAGGTAAGGAAGCTCAGCAGGGCCCCAGGAGAAGGCCACTGTGCCCTTCCGAAGGGACAGTCAGCGTGAGGCTCGGGCCCACAGCCAGCGTCCAAGGAGCTGGGCTCCGCTGGAGCCCACAGCACCTCTCCTGGCCCTAGGGGTCAGCTCGGGCCCCTTCGAGGAAAAGCCTGAGCCCAGGCTTCAGCCAGCACCTACCCTGTCTCCAATGGTGATGAAGGTCCGGGAGTCCAGGTTCCTAGGGGGGCTTTAGGGAGAACACAGATCCCATGAGTCTCTGAGAACCACACCCTTCCCAGCAGAGAAGGGGCCAACCTGGGGCCAGAGGCATGACCATCCCCAGGAGGTGGCACTCCTCAAGGCCCCTCCTCTCGCCCTGTGCACCTGCTGTGCCAGGTGCCAGGTGCCCCCTCCATCTGAGGTGGGAGAAGAGCACAGTCCGGACCCAGATGCCATGAGCCCCAGGCCGCGACCGCGCAGAGGGCTCCGCAGGGGCTCTGCCGGGCCCACAACCCCTCCATGCCCCGTCCACTGGGGCCCCTCCAAGAGGCCCCCCAGGCTGAGCCCAGGGAGAAACTGAGGCAGACTCACGTGGGGTTGGGCGCAGGCGGCTTGGACACACAGGATATCCGTAAGTCCTTCTTCCTCTTGGCCTTTCCTGAAAGGGAGGAGCGAGGCAGCTGAGACAGTGTCCCAGGCCCAACCTGAGCCGTGGGAACTGAGCCTCCCCGGGCGGCGCTGACCGGATGGGCATCCATCAAGCAGAGCTGTCAGCTCCCAGTCGCGCTGCCTCCCCTCCCTGAGCCTCAGTTTCCCCATCTGTCATGTCAGGGGTGGCTGGGGACGTGGAACAGACACACGCTGGGGAGCACCTGGCTGCACCAGAGCCGTCCTCCTGCCCCTTAGGTTCTGCCTTTGCTGCCCCTCAAAGGGACGCCCCGGAAGCCCAGTCTCCTCATCAGGGTGCCGGGCAGGCCTGAGCCCTGAGGCCACGCCTCTCTCACTCTCACCCCGGAGAGCAGGCGAGGGCTTGGCCTTCTGCGCCCGCCCCCGTGGATGATGTCCATGCCTCTCGGAACAGCCGAGTGTGGCCGGGTCCTGGGCAGGAGGTCATGTGCTGCTCAGAGACTCCTCCTTGGGCACCATGTGTGTGTGTGTGGGGGGGGGGGGGGGGGGCTGGCACGGCAGAGGGCACCTCCTTAGGCCCCCTTTTCAAGGCGCAGGAAACAAGGTGGGGACCTCAGGGAGCCTGTAGGTGAGGAGTCAGGCGGCCTGGGACCACAACCCTCGCTCCCAGCTCCCAGCACCCAGACCAGGGCTATGGTTCCCAGAGAAGGGAGGGGCCTTGCCCAGGTCACTGAGCGCCTGGGTGGCCGAGCGAGGACTAGACCATGACTTCCCGAAGCTCCCACCCACCCGGCACAGCCCTGCACCTGCTCTGCCCCCACCCGCCCGGCCCAGCCCTGCACCTGCTCTGCCCCCACCCGCTCCTCACAGCCCTGCACCTGCTCTGCCCCCACCCGCTCCTCACAGCCCTGCATCTGCTCTGCCCCCACCTGCCAGGCACAGCTACCTCTGACACTGGCCCAGGGAACTTGGAACCACCCGGCTCTGTGCCGCCTGCCGCGGGTGCGTGGAGCACCGAGCCCCTCTGAGCCAGGTTCCACTCCCAGCTCCGCCATGTCCCACATGTGGCCTCAGCGCCTCCCCGCGACCCCTGCACGGGGCTCCGTGCTCAGGCCCCGCAGCCAGGCCCCCTGGCCCCCCTGCCAGTGACGGGATGGGGTTGTTATTGCCGCTGGGAAGATGAGGCCGGCCCAGCTGTCCTCAGGCTTCAGAATCACCAGGAAACAGAACAGCCCGTGGAGATGGCCCCCATGTCTGTGCTGTTGTTGGGAGGCAGAGCACAGCAGTCTCCACAGAAGCCGCCTCAGGGACCCCCAGGTGCCAGGCCAAGTTCAGACCCCACCTTCGCCCCTACAGGGTGGTGACCTCAGTGTCCTCCTCCGCCCTCGGGGACGCACACAGCACACACTCCGCCTCCATCAGCACCACTGCCCATCCAGCCTGGCCCAGCGGCCTCGGGCATACGTTTCCATAAACAGCAATGGCGGCGGCACAGCTGTACTCCCGGGCGCTGCCAGCTGCTCCCCTGGCCCTGGGTGCACCAGGCACCTAGGCACAACCTCACATCTGAGGTGCCTTCACCCCACTGCACAGAGAGGTGAGGTGGATGGGTGTCAGGGGCTGAGTGGGTCTCCAAAGCTTTCATCCATCCAAGGAGCCTGCCAGTCACGTGTGTGGCCCCACTGCCCCCAAAGGGAGGAAATCGTAGCCCACTTTATTTGGGGAAACTGAGGCTCCAAGGTGAAGTCCTTGCAGTGAGTCGGGGGTCTGTCTAGGAGGCACTCCTGGACTTGCTGACTCAGAGACACAAGCAGCCCAGCCAGCGGCTCACAGTCCCTCCTACAGGGAGTTTCGCAGAAGGACAGGCCCATCACACCAGCGCTGCCAGTGTTGCCTTTGGTGTGTGGCAGCCTGAGGCTGAGACCAAAGCGGGACCCTCCTCTCTGCACCTCAAAGTCTGAATCTGCAGAGAGGACCTCAGGGACATGCCCAGCGCCCAGCAAGGTGGGTCTCCTCTGTGGGCCCGGGCAGGGGGTGGGCACACAGCACGGGTCTCCTCTTGGGCCTGGGCAGGGGGTGGGCACACAGCATGGGGTCTTCTCTTGGGCCCGGGCAGGGGGTGGGCACACAGCACGGGTCTCCTCTTGGGCCTGGGCAGGGGGTGGGCACACAGCATGGGGTCTTCTCTTGGGCCCGGGCAGGGGGTGGGCACACAGCACGGGTCTCCTCTTGGGCCTGGGCAGGGGGTGGGCACACAGCATGGGGTCTTCTCTTGGGCCCGGGCAGGGGGTGGGCACACAGCACGGGTCTCCTCTTGGGCCTGGGCAGGGGGTGGGCACACAGCATGGGGTCTTCTCTTGGGCCCGGGCAGGGGGTGGGCACACAGCACGGGTCTCCTCTTGGGCCTGGGCAGGGGGTGGGCACACAGCATGGGGTCTTCTCTTGGGCCCGGGCAGGGGGTGGGCACACAGCACGGGTCTCCTCTTGGGCCTGGGCAGGGGGTGGGCACACAGCATGGGGTCTTCTCTTGGGCCCGGGCAGGGGGTGGGCACACAGCACGGGGTCT
>NW_005362033.1:44815-47714 GCF_000412655.1 Myotis brandtii
ACCCCTGCACGGGGCTCCGTGCTCAGGCCCCGCAGCCAGGCCCCCTGGCCCCCCTGCCAGTGACGGGATGGGGTTGTTATTGCCGCTGGGAAGATGAGGCCGGCCCAGCTGTCCTCAGGCTTCAGAATCACCAGGAAACAGAACAGCCCGTGGAGATGGCCCCCATGTCTGTGCTGTTGTTGGGAGGCAGAGCACAGCAGT
This sequence comes from Myotis brandtii, assembly GCF_000412655.1. Lineage (NCBI taxonomy): Eukaryota > Metazoa > Chordata > Mammalia > Chiroptera > Vespertilionidae > Myotis > Myotis brandtii. Next base: position 45,017 of record NW_005362033.1, read on the forward strand.
CTCCACAGAAGCCGCCTCAGGGACCCCCAGGTGCCAGGCCAAGTTCAGACCCCACCTTCGCCCCTACAGGGTGGTGACCTCAGTGTCCTCCTCCGCCCTCGGGGACGCACACAGCACACACTCCGCCTCCATCAGCACCACTGCCCATCCAGCCTGGCCCAGCGGCCTCGGGCATACGTTTCCATAAACAGCAATGGCGGCGGCACAGCTGTACTCCCGGGCGCTGCCAGCTGCTCCCCTGGCCCTGGGTGCACCAGGCACCTAGGCACAACCTCACATCTGAGGTGCCTTCACCCCACTGCACAGAGAGGTGAGGTGGATGGGTGTCAGGGGCTGAGTGGGTCTCCAAAGCTTTCATCCATCCAAGGAGCCTGCCAGTCACGTGTGTGGCCCCACTGCCCCCAAAGGGAGGAAATCGTAGCCCACTTTATTTGGGGAAACTGAGGCTCCAAGGTGAAGTCCTTGCAGTGAGTCGGGGGTCTGTCTAGGAGGCACTCCTGGACTTGCTGACTCAGAGACACAAGCAGCCCAGCCAGCGGCTCACAGTCCCTCCTACAGGGAGTTTCGCAGAAGGACAGGCCCATCACACCAGCGCTGCCAGTGTTGCCTTTGGTGTGTGGCAGCCTGAGGCTGAGACCAAAGCGGGACCCTCCTCTCTGCACCTCAAAGTCTGAATCTGCAGAGAGGACCTCAGGGACATGCCCAGCGCCCAGCAAGGTGGGTCTCCTCTGTGGGCCCGGGCAGGGGGTGGGCACACAGCACGGGTCTCCTCTTGGGCCTGGGCAGGGGGTGGGCACACAGCATGGGGTCTTCTCTTGGGCCCGGGCAGGGGGTGGGCACACAGCACGGGTCTCCTCTTGGGCCTGGGCAGGGGGTGGGCACACAGCATGGGGTCTTCTCTTGGGCCCGGGCAGGGGGTGGGCACACAGCACGGGTCTCCTCTTGGGCCTGGGCAGGGGGTGGGCACACAGCATGGGGTCTTCTCTTGGGCCCGGGCAGGGGGTGGGCACACAGCACGGGTCTCCTCTTGGGCCTGGGCAGGGGGTGGGCACACAGCATGGGGTCTTCTCTTGGGCCCGGGCAGGGGGCCTCCTGGGCCTGGGCACGGGGTGGGCACACAGCACAGGGTCTCCTCTGTGGGCCTGGGCAGGGGGTGGGCACACAGCACGGGGTCTCCTCTGTGGGCATGGGCATGGGGTGGGCACACAGCACGGGGTCTCCTCTGTGGGCCTGGGCATGGGGTGGGCACACAGCACGGGGTCCTGTCAGAGACCAGACACGGCCGCCGGGGTTAGAGGCCGCTCCACAGAGGGTACATTTCGTCCTAAGTAATGAGAATCTGTGGAGCCTTGTATTCTTGACTTGAGGCTTTTGTAATTAGAAGTAAGACATTTTATGTTTAAAGTGAATAACCAACGCGGGCCTGCCAGGGCCTCTCCACAGCCGCCTCTCCCGCCTTCCTTGGCTCCGCCTGCGCGCCTGCCTCCCGCCCCAGGACGAGAATGTCCTAAGATGGGCGCCCTCACCAAGCCTCGGGTTCCCTATGTATCGGGAGCTTGCACACCTGGGCCAGGCCAGGGCGTGAGGAGCACGTGGGGCACAGGCACTCGGTGAAGGGGCCGCACGTCTGCTTCCCTCCGGCCCTGGGGGGACAGAGGTGCTGCGAGCACATGGACGGGGCGGAGGGGAGGGGCATGGTCGGGCCCTCAGGGTCACCAGGCTGCATCTGGGGTGACATGGTCTCCCTGGGGCTTTGCCACCTGTGGGAAGGAGACGGCCCAGAAACAGGCCATAGGCCACCAGCTGCTGCCACTCTTCGCCATGGACGTCAGCACTGGGCCCAGATGGCCAGGCCACCCAGGGCTGCCCAGGTGCGAGGCTACTGTGGCAACCGTCGCCACCACAAACAGAGTGTCACAGGCCACCACAAACACAACCAGCCAGCCAGCCTCGGCGGGCACAGCGCCAGGCGTCTTGTCCTCGGCCTGCACCGCCTCCCAGCAGGCCCACAGGCCGGGGACAAGAACTCAGCCATGGCCTGCAACACCCGGACGTAAAGAGAGGCGCCTGGACTCAGACACAGCTCCCGCCATCTTGCAGCCCTGCCGTCATCTCCTTCCACTCACCGTCTCTGGAAGAAGCCACCTTCTCCCCCAGCTCAGGGCCTCTGCACATTCTGTTCCCTCTGCCTAGAATGTTCTCCCCGACCCTCACCTGCACCTGCTCAGAGAGGCTCTCCTGGTGGCTCCCGCTAGGCCCCTGACTGATGGCTCCCTGGCGTCCAGCTGGCCTCTCCTGTCACTTCCCACAAGTCTCCTTCACAGCCGCTATGAGAGGCAGCTGGAGCCCCGCAGCCACGCCCCGGCGAGGGCTGCACCTCCATGTGCCATGCGGTGGCAGACCGGCCTCCAGGGCTGAGTGTGTCCAATGCGGTGATCAGTGCCACGCCTTAGCAGCGCCTGCCGCGTGGCAGATCAGATGGAACCACCTGGAAACCCCCAGGACCCAAGGTCACGCCAGGCCCCGGCCCCAGAAGGTCACTCTGGTGACACCTGCAGCAGCCCCACAGGGAAGGGCTTCCTGTGTCTGTGACCTAAGGGTTCAGAGCGGACGGGTGGACCACGTCACAGAGGGAGGGTCTGTCGGAGCCGATGGGAAGGCGGGTCTGCTAGCTTCAATGACCTGAGAGGGGCCTTCC
>NW_005362033.1:47773-57178 GCF_000412655.1 Myotis brandtii
GGTTCTAACTAAACACATCTGTGCCTCTCTCTCGAGTCAATCCTGGGGGCAGAGGGTGGGCAACCCTCACCATGAACCCTGCCAGGGGCTCCGCTCACAAAGGCCCCACCACATCCCACTCAGTCACATCCAGTCTCCAATGACAAAGGCAATGCTCCCATGTGTACTCTTCCCCTCCTGTGGGATAGTGAGTGCTCCTCATGAACCCCGACTCCATGGAGAGGTCCTGGGCCCCAGTGTCCATCCCCTCAGGTAAAGGACCATGCGCTGCCAGGGAGGTGGGGGAGACCAGATATCCAGAGGCTCCCCATGCTCCTTCCCAACCTGTCTCACTCAGCTGGTCACCTCTATCCTGTGGGGGACCCTTAGAGAGAGGTCGCCGAGGCCAACACACTCCCGGGGCACAGGTGGGGAAGTGAGGCCCAAGAAGGGGAGGGCAGGCTCTCAGGGGCTCACTAGCCCATGCCCAGCATTTGACGTTCATTATCTCCACTCACTGCAGTCATCACACCAGCTCCTGGGGGAGGTGCTCAGAGCCCCCGGTGCATGGGGAGGGGAGACACTGAGGCTGGAGCCCCTCCTACGGCATCCCTCCCTCAGCGAGGCCCCTGGGAGGTCTCGGGGTCACCCCAGTCAGGCCCTGGCAGGCGGCAAGGACAGGCCTGTCACTCAGGCAGCGGCCAGTGGGTCCCCAGTGCCGCAGGCAGCACCCTTCCCCTGAGGCCTGGGAGGATGGAAGGCTCTCTACTTACCTACACATGCCAGGCCTGGCACCTGCCAGTCACCAGCTGTGCCCCAGCAACAGGGGAGCAGCGGGCGAGGCTGTGGGGAATGCTCAACCTCAGGCCCTGGCCTCCCAGGCCCCTGGTCCCCGCTCATCCCTTCCCCTCTCAGGCCTTTCTCATCTGCAAAGCGCCTGATGAGGATTCTTTCTGCCCTCCTCACAGCACCCGTGTGCTCTGCAACGAGCAGACAGGGGCCTCAACGCCCCAGGCTACACTCCAATCACGGCAAGCGTCAGTGTCTGAGGACATTCTAATCGTCACAACTTGGGGGTGCTGTTGGCATCCAGTGGGTAAAGGCCAGAGCTGCTGTTTCACAGCCCACAACGCACACCCAGCCCCCACCACCGAGATCCAGCCCCCCAAAACTGACCACACCCTGGTCATATGCTCACTGGTTAGCGCATCTGTCTGAGCCCAGAAGGTCACTGGTTCGATTCCCAGTCAAGGGCGCATGCCCGGGTTGCAGGTTCGATCCCCGGCCCCAGTCAGGGCACATGCAGGAAGCAGCTGATCAATGTGTCTCTCTCACATTGATGTTTCTCTTTCTCTCTCTCTCTCCCCCCACCTCTCTCCCATCCTTCCACTCTCTCCAGAGATCAATGGAAAAAAGATCCTCAGGTAAGGATTAAAAGAAAACAAACAGCTGACCACGGAAGCACAGACTAACAGTGAAGTCAGTTTACATAACACGTACACAGAATTCCAAACGTGCTATGTGCGCTGAAGAGAAAGAAGTGGGGCCTAGGAGCCTCGGGGACTCTTGAGGGAAGATCTGAGCTGAGGCGGACTTGGGGGGAGGAGACAGCTGTGGAAAGCTCTAGAGCAGTGGTTCTCAACCTTCCTAATGCTGCGACCCTTTAATACAGTTCCTCATGTTGTGGTGACCCCCAACCATAAAATTATTTTCGTTGCTACTTCATAACTGTAATTTTGCTACTGTTATGAATCATCGTGTAAATATCTGACATGCAGGATGTATTTTCATTGTTACAAATGGAACATAATTAAAGCATAGTGATTAATCACAAAAACAATATGTAATTATATATGTGTTTTCCGATGGTCTTAGACAACCCCTGTGAAAGGGTCATTCGACCCCCAAAGGGGTTGCGACCCACAGATTGAGAACCGCTGCTCTAGAGCAACAGTGGTCCAAGCACAGGGGGCAAGTGCACGGGGCTGGGCAGGGAGGAGGGGAGGCAGGAGGAAGAGGCTGCGCCAGCCTGTGGAGCCCAGCGAGCAGCCCAAGGCCTCCCTGTGATGCCAGGGGTCTAAGGGCTCACAGTTCACCACTCGAGGGCAGCTCAGCACCATCCACAGTTCCACTGACCCAGAAATCCCACTTCAAGAAACTCATCCCTAGGACACAACTCTCAAAGATAGAAAGAATAAAGAGCCGCCAGCATTTGGTGAGCACCTACTGTGCGCCAGGCCTGTGCTGAGCATGGAATCACAGCACATCCAATCCCTTCAGCAGCGCCAGAGCTCTCCATTCTACAGATGAGGACGCTGAGGCCCAGCAGGGCCTGCTCAGAACCGGACGATGCCGCAGGCAGGTCCAGTGCAGATACTGGAGAGGCCAGGGTCCCCTCCCCCCCCCCAGGCCTGGAGCACAGGTCCTGGCTCCTGGGCCGGTGCTTCTCCTGGGAGTCAGACCCCGGCTCCCCGAACCACGGCTGTGGCCATGACAGCCACCCGCAAGCCACTCCAGCCGAGGTGGACAGAAAGTGAGTGAGGAAGGATGGGCTTTGGCATCAGGAAGTCTGAGCCGCCGTGGCCTGACCTTGGGCAAGCCAGACCCCCTCCATGAGCCTCAGCACCCTCCCTTGACATCATGGTGAGTGCAATGGCCTTGACCTTCAGGAGAGAAAGAGCCTAAGTCAGGGCTGTTAAGACAAAGCCAAGTTCCGAAGACAGACCTATGTGACTTCAGTAAGTCACTCCCCCACTCTAGGCCGGTGTACTCGTAAAACTCAGTGATATCGCTCTGGCCAGTGTAGCTCGGGGGTTAGAAGCATCAGCCTGCACACCAAAGGGTCACAGGTTCGATCCCCAGCCCTGGTCAGGGCGTGTGTGGGAGGCAACCAATAGATGTGTCTCTTTCACATCAATGTTTCTCTGTCTCTGTCTCTCCCCCTCCCTCCCTTCTACTCTCTCTAAAAATCAATAGAAAAAAATATCCTCAGGTGAGGGTTAACCAAAACTAAAACATAACAAACTCAGTGATACCCAAGGGGGAAAACACACCCCACGCTGTGAGGTGGCCATGAGGCTAAATGAGATCCTGCATATGAAATGCCTGGCACCAAACGGCTTGGATCACTGGCCCCCTGGCCTTGGCCCAAAGGCCTCTGGTTACGAAGGTGAATCAATCCTCAGACCACAGGGTGGGCCCCCCGAGGACAAGGTGGGCCTCCAGACTTGAGCCCCAATTCCAGGCTTCAAGAGGCTGTGACTGGAGAGGGATGTTCCCCGAGTGACACCCAACCTTCCCAGAGCCTCAGGGGGAAGGGGCCTCCCAGTGCTGGGGCTCATGGGTGGAGTGCCCATAGGTCTCCACGGGGGGCCAGCGTGAGATCAGCCTTGCTGCCCAGGCCACCTGGGCACTGCTGGGCAAAAGGGTGTAAGTGCCTTTCCTGAATTAACACATGCCATTCTTGGTTTTATTATCATCAGTATCAACACAAAATCTTACAAACAGGGCGGATGGAGAAACACCTGGAAAGGGTCCTGGTGGTAAAACACGGACCTGCAGCTGAGGTGCAGACGAAGCGCTGAGGGGGCACCTGTGTGTCCCTGGGCCTGGCAGGTCTCCACCTTCTCACCTTCGACAGCAGCCTGAGATGGGCGTCTCATTCCCATGAGTCACAGGGGAGCCGGGACACGGCTGGATCTAGAACCAGCGCCCCCTTGAGAAGTCCCCCCAGACTCACCTATCAAGGGCCCAACCACATCACCACAGGGCAACCTAGGATGGATGGCAAGCTGTGGCAGTGGCTGGAGGGCATAGGTGACCAGAAGGCCAGGTCACAGACAAGCAGAAGACAGAGAGGCAGGAAACAGGGTCCGACCCGCCCCAGGACCGTCACGGCGGGTATCCTGTCCAGGCCCCCGCAGCACCGCCCACCGACACCAGCAGAGCCCGCTTCCTGTACAGCCATGTCCCCGCGCCCTCACTACTTCCCAACAGTGCCCAACCCTGCCCTGCCAGCCGGGCCCTCGGCTCGCCACTCCACCCCTGGCTAAGACAGCCCTCTGCAGTCTGAGCTGGTGCCTCACCCGTGATGCAGGGGGGCAGTCTGGCTTCAGGCCCGCTGCGCGGCCACGCACTGCCCGCCGTGAGCCGGGAGTTTCAGATTCACTTAAAGCAGCAAGAACAGCTGCAAACTCACGCTCGTGACCTCTGAGCCACGGCACCATCATGCCCGAGCAGTGTAGGTCCTGGTGTCATCCCCACGAGGCAGGGGAGGCACCGAGGCCACCGGCTCCTGAGAAAGAGGCAGACCCGAGCCCACTGGCTGGTGGACTCGCCTCTCCCACCACCACCCGCCAGGGCTGGCCCCACGGGCCTCAATGTGGACGCGAACCCAGGGATCTGCAGAGCAGGGAGCTTAAACACGCCACACGCAAGCGAGAGCGCCATGTAAAACAAGGCAGCGGGCATCTGCGATCTTGCTCCCGGCATCTGTTGTCAGTTTGTATCAAATAATCTCATAAAGTTTCTCTGGAGGTTCGGCTGCTCCTTACACTGGCAATTACTTGGCAGAGGAGACAGGGCTGGAAGCAGCCCACCCTGCAGCCAGGACCCGGGCGGGTACCGCCGGCTCTGGGCTCCGCACCAGGTGAACCGGCTGGGCCTGTCAGAAGTCCGGCCTCCTTGCTTGAAGCAGCAGGCCGTGGCTTTACCTGAGCTGTTCTTAGAAAACCCTCGAGACAGAGGAGGGCTGAGGTAGCCCAGGGAAAAGGGGGAATGGGTGGCTGCTTTAAATTTAGGCTTTTAACTAGAACGCCTACCGAGAGTGAGTGAAATCTTGGCTGGTTAAACGAGAGACTGAGCTCTCTTTGGCTGAGAGAGGGAGGACACTGTCTTCTCCGACCTGGACAGCCAATGGGGTGGTGACAGTGGTTAGAACCCTGAACTGGGGCGCGGCACTGGGCCAGGGGGTGTCAGCGCCGGCCCCAGAGGAGCTGGGAGGAGCCTGGGGAAGGTCAGGGAGCCCTGGGATGGGGTCACACGGAGAGGAGCCGGGCCTTGGAATCTCCGTGGGCTCGCCTAGCGATGTGCATGTCAGGGCTGGTTTTCCCTAGAAGTGTGTTTAGACTCTACAGGTCTCAAAATTAACACAGAAATCATGTCTCCCAGTGGACAAGGCCCCGACAGCGAGCCTCCCGTAGCACTGAGGTGGCTGAGCTGAGGGTCCCCGATGCTTCTACGTTGCACACACAACTAGAAAAGTCAGCCGACATCAGACAGAATGAACGAAAAGAAACTATTAGAGGCGCGTCGTCCTCCTCGCCCTCCAGGATGCCCGCGTTCCGCCCGAGTCTGACCACCATCCTCTACGTGCTGCCGCTGCTATGCTGCCCGCCGCGCTGCTCCGCCGCCCTGGCCTGGGTCGCCTCGTGCGCCAGGCTTGCGCCTACGCCAAGGCCGCCCTAGCCCCAGCCCCTGCCGTGGGCCCGGGACAAGCGTCTTTCACCTTCGCCTCTCCACACAGGTCTTCTTCAATGGTGCCAACGTCCAGCAGGTGGATGTGCCTACGCAGACAGGAGCCTTCAGTATCCTGGCAGCCCACGTGCCCACCCTGCAGGTCCTGCGGCCAGGATTGGTTGTTGTCCATGCTGAGGATGGCACCACCTCCAAATACTTCGTTAGCAGCGGCTCGGTCACAGTGAACGCTGATTCATCAGTTCAGTTACTGGCTGAAAAGGCTGTGCCGCTGGACATGCTGGATTTGGGGGCAGCCAAGGCAAACTTGGAAAAGGCACAATCGAGCTGTCAGGGCATCCGACGAGGCCATGAGGGCTGAGATCCAAATCCGAATCGAGGCCAACGAAGCCCTGGTGAAGGCTCTGGAGTAGGCGGTGCGTGCTCCTCGCCAGTGTCAGCGGGGAAACCAAGGCCCAGAGTGGGACAGGGGTTGGAACCAGCTCTCATGGGTCCAGTATGAGGGTGGGGGCAACCCCTCTGGGAGGTAGCCATCCTTGCCGGTGAGGCCACCAGGGGGCAGCAAATTGCTAGCTTCTCCCAGCGCATACCCCCTGGGCCCAGGCCTGGTGGCAGGGGTGAGCTCAGAGACCCTCCTCTGCTCTTGCGGGGGACTGTCACCTAGCGAATTTGCCTCCCACCTCCAAAGACCCCACCAACCTGACCTGCTGCCCTCCACTCTCGTGCTGTAGAGACCTCGCCTCCCTACTGCCTTCTCTGGACAGCTTGTCCCCAGTGTGCACCCCATTAAAGACCAGGGACCCCCCAAAAAAAGAAACTATTAGAGACTGTCTCAGACTTAAACAGACCTTCTCTTTTAACCTAAAGTAAAACTATATAAAAGAATTTCCCAAAAGAGAGAGAGAGCGCGCGCTAAAGTATTTATTTATTTTTTTTCGTTTTTTTTTTTTTTTCTTTTTTTTTTCGGCAGGTGAGTTGTTACACACACCTTAGCGGATTCCGACTTCCATGGCCATAAAGTATTTAAATAAATGAATCAACCTATGTCTTTTAGGTGTCAACCCAATTCTTAGGGGTATTAAAAATGGTGTTCTTACTTTAAAAGGGGGAAGGTCATTTGGAACTTAACTTGCCAAGGACAGATATAAATTGTAAATTCCTCCAAAACAGAATCTGGATCCCACTGTCCTCTGCTGTGTCTGTGTGTGTGTCTATACACATGTGCTGTGAACAGAAAGCCTTTCTACCTCTGGATGACATTGTAAAATGAATGTAAAGGCAGTGCTTGTAAGACTGGGTATGCTAAAATTCTCAGAAACAGATACATGAACTCAAATACTTTTCAAATTCATGCGATCTAAGATTAATCCTTGGGAAATAAAGCTAGCTTGTCTGTTGGTTTAAGTAAAAGACACATGTCTCTATTTGCCTGGATTTTACAAAAATAAGTCCATGTTAATAACTGACTTTGATGTCTATAAAATACGCTTCTAAAGGTTAAGTGATAAAACAACAATAACAACAAATCGTCAGGACCATGGGAAACCCAGGCAGCCGCTCCATGCTCCCCGCCGCCCGGCTCCCATTCCCGGTGTTCGCACTCCTCCGTGCGCTCGTGCGGGACTGAAGTCAGAGGGAAGGACTGCTGGCTGGCGTTCCCGAGAGGAGACCAGGTGTGGCAGAAGCACTTCCAGAACATCCAGAACATGCCCAGGAGTAACTGCCTCATCTCAGCGAGCTCACAGGACAGAAAGGCTAAAATCCATGGACTGCCGCCTGTTATCAAGTGAAATACACTGTCCAACCTCATTGGAAGGGACCTTAGCAGGCACCTCCTCACAATGGACATCTGACACTCGCCTCCGCCTACCACGGACATCAGGCTCCTCGCGGACGAGAGGCCGCGGACGTCACAGGTGGAGCCGTCCCACGACATCAACAAGGCCTGGGCAGCTGTGGCTCGGCACTGACCTCAGCACCCACTGCTTGCTCTTCCTGACCTGCTTGCTGTTATATGAGTCCTTTGTGCTTGTCCTGCGGGCTTTTCTATATAGTCCAACCGGTCACGATGACTGAACATGTAAATGTGATACCAGATGCCAAATACAGGAAGATGAGACGGAAGGCAGACATGGGCTCATGATTTTCACGGGTGGAAAGGACCCCGGGTGGTGTTGTGTTCTTGTTTTGGGTTTGTTGTTGTTGTTGATGTTGCATTCACCTCAACTCAGATCCCACAGCTCAGTGTTGCCCCCTCCACCATGGTCAGCAAGACGAGGCCAATACCGACTTCCTAGGGATGAGCTTCCCCGCGCTGTGAGACCACAGACAGCACCCTGCGGGGAGGGGCTCCAGGGGTGTCCTCATGCTGCCCCCAGCGCTCTCCTCTGCAGCCAGCCTGGCCCTACGTCCCTCAGGACGCCTGGCACACCTGGCCTTGGTCTGGCTCTCAGAACTACTATCCCCAGTACCTCCTTCTGTTCCCCGGGCAGAGAGAGCTCTGTGAGAGTCGAGGCTCCGCACTCACCCCGTTTTCCTCAGCTGGCACTGTGCCCGGCACCAGTGATGTTCTACCAACGGTGAGGCCGGCCTCGGAGGCTCCTGTCCTCCTGAGCGCCCCACCCCCAACCTCCCCTGCATGCTCCGGGAGAGGCAGACCTGTGCACCCGCTGCTCTCTGCTCCCAGGGGCCCTTCCCAAGAAGACCCAGGAGGCAACGGGAGCCCCGGCGCCAGCTTGGGGCCAGTGAGAAAGAGCCTGCACCTCTGGCTGCATTACCGGACCCTGCACCCGACCACCCACAGGTCACAGTGCTTCCAAGCCCACCGCCAGAAGGCCCAGCCCTGTGTGCTCACCACCAACAAGCGACTGCAGGAAGGAAGTCACCACAGATGCCGTTCCGTTCCTGTGACAGACGACCTGGAATCTTTATCGCCACCCTGCATGGGAGGGTGCTCACCTCACTTCACCGAAGAGGAGACGGCGGGTCAGAGAGGCCATGTGAGGAAGTCAGGAAGCAAGGGAACCAATCAGAATTGGAAGCACAGGCTCGTTCTTACCCCCCAAGCTCAGGCTCTGCCCGCCGTCCAGGCTCTCTGCAGGGAGAGGACAGACTGGCTGTGTCCGTGCTTGACACTCAGCGAGAGGAAAGTGAACGTCTGCAGCCATCTGTGTGGCTGCCAGCAAGACCGGCAGGCGGGGTCCCCGCTCCCATTCTGCAGGGGAGGAAACAGGCCTCTCCTCACACAGGTGGGCCCAGGGGGCAGTGAAGGCACCGGACACTCCGTGGCCCACGCCCTACAGTGAAAGGGGCTGAGCTGAGCTTTGGCTGCAGCACCTTCCCTCTCCACACCCGTCTCCCCAAGCTCAGGCCGACCAGGCAGGCCTTGCTCCTCAGTCCCCAGGGCCCCCAGCAGTGTGTCTGGCCTGAGAGCCCTGGGGCCTTGCAGAGGTGCCACCACCTGCTCCTGCTCCATGAGCAAGAGGAAGCAGGGCGCTTGCCTAACAGAGGAGGTTCCCGGGCGGGGCTGGCACAGCGCCAGGAGGGGTGGGGGGTCCCCGCCCAGCCTGAGGTCCAAGAAGGGAGCCACCCCCTTGCCCAGCTCAGAGCCAGTAGCTGGCCTGCGAGGCTGGGCTCAGTCTCCCCCAGACGGCAGCACCCAGCAGGATGGCATGCCCGGCAGGTGAGTCAGTGCCCAATGCCCGCTGACTCACCCACCGGAAGCTCCCGTGGCCCTGGCTCTGTCCCCACACAGGCAACTGAGAACTTTGCTCCCTTCAGGCCCCGGGCCAGGCTGGCTGAGAGTTTCCTGTGCGTCACACCAGGGGCGGAGGAAGTCCCCAAGGTGCCACCCTCCCGTCTTCCAACGGCTGGAAAGGCACACGACGGGGGTGGAGGCCCCAGAACACAGGGCAGGACACAGACATGCTCCCAGCATCCTCAGTGCACCTG
>NW_005362033.1:57249-59882 GCF_000412655.1 Myotis brandtii
GGAGTGCCCGGTGGGGGCCCTCAGGGCGCGGAGGGGGAGGGGCAGGATTGTGTGGCACCAAGGACACATGTAACTAAGGCAGCAAACCAGGACCACGCAGACTGAACGTGCTCCTGCCACTGGCCCAGTGCCAGCTGCCTCTGGCTTCTGACTCCAGCCAAAGGTGACATGTGGGTGAGGAAGCCCCGCAGGAAGCCGGGCCTCACACCCTCTCGGAGAACTCCGAAGGTGGAGGAGGCAGGGCGCCCCTGCAGGGCAGGCAGCTCAGAGGCCAAGTTCCCACAAGGCCAAGTGCCAGCCACACCCTGTATCTGTCAAATCCCTTTGAGGAGCCAGGAGCACCACACTAGGGCCTGTGCCCAGGAGAAGGGGGACGCAGCTCTGTGGACTCGGCCTAGCCACACACCCCGAGCTGACCTTGGATTTGCCATCTGTCCAATGGGCGGGACGGCAGTGAGTAAGATACGTGCCGACTGTGAAGGGCTGTGCACAAAAGAGGCATCACCTCTGGCTTAGCCGCCTCCAGGGTGGGCATGGCCTGGAGGAGACACCCGCTGGACACAGGTATGACGGGTGAGGGGAGTGTCCCCCAGCTCAGCTCAAGCACCCAGCACAGGAGGAGAGGAGCCCTGGGGAGGCCTCTGGAGAAGACAGAACCTGAGCTCCATCTGTCACAGCTGTGACCTCGGGCCCGGCCCTGAACGCCTGAGTCTCCTCACCTGTAACTGGGGCCATGAAGGCTAAATGGAAGAGCTCCTGGCACAGGGAGAACAGCTCGGCGAATGGGAGCTTTGGGGATGTTGGTGAGGGGGCATGTAGCTTCCCCACCACATCCTTTCACAGACCCCAGAAGGGCTGGCAGGGCCCCTGGGCCCGGGGGAAGGCCTTCCATCTAACCCACCCAACATCATCTGCTACCTGAACTCACACACTGGAAATTCCTCTCCAGAGGCTCAGGGAGGGCTATGCCAGGACTGAAGTCGCACAGCACCAGGATCCCGCACTGCCTCCCGCAGGGCTTTCCCGTCACAGCTGCGCCTTTAACTTTGATTTGATGATGCATTCCCTGCCGGGAAGATCTGAAAGGGCCGCCAACACCACTGCTCCCAACCTCTTCCTTCCGCCCACGAAACACTGTGTCAATGAGACACGGGGGACTGTCCTGAGTGCCCCTGTCCTGGCCAAGCCAGACCTGGGCCCCGCGCTGGAGAGAAGTGTCTCATGTCCCAGTTCTCCGGGTGGAGAAGCTTCTGGCTTCCTGGATCCCGAGTTCCACACGGTCTGCAGCGCAAGTCCCTCCCAGCCACCACCCCCTCGAGTGCCTCCGGAGTTACTCACGGAGGTTGGGCAATGGTCAGGGATCCAACTCCCACTTACGTAAGAGGCAATTACCCTGCCCACCTCCGGCTGGGCCCTGGCTCCTAGCCGCCACAGCCCCTCCTGGACTCTGCATACCCTCCCCCTGCCTGGGCCCCTCCAGGGGAAAAGAGGCCCACCCAGTGCCAGTGGCTCCCTGTCTTCCCCACCTGCAGCTCAGCCCAAGCAGAGGCAAGGCCTCGACCTCACAGGCTGAGCCCTTTCTAGAAAAAAAGAAAAAGGTCATAATGGTAATAAGACAGACGGCACAGCAACAATTCCTTCCTAAGTACCTACTGTGCACCAGACACCACGCTATGGTCTCATCGCCCACTCTTGCTTAAAACGTGTTAGTATTCACTATGTCACATGATACTCCAGAGTACAGAGAAGGGAGGTGTGATTACACCCATTTTACAGATTAGGAAAGTGAGGCCCAGTGACACTCCTGCTGCTGGAGGGAGGCAGCCCACTCGTTACAGCTACGTCCAGTTTGGAAATCTCCCACACAACCCAGCCTGCTGAGACACTGACATGCCAAAAACAGACGTTCCTCTTCCTGCAGAAAAATCCCCCTCTCGCCCTCCAGCTCCCCCCCCCCCCACACACACACACACACACATGACAAATCCTGCTGCCACGGCAGTCACCACCACCCAAAACTTTCCAGGAAGCCGGCTCCTTGGAGAAGACAAGAGCAAGCCCACTGCACAGCCAACACCCTGGGCTGGCAGCTGCCCAGCACCCCAGACAGCAGGGGCTGGGCTGGCAGCAGCCAGCTCTAGAGATCCTGGGGCCTGGGGTGGAAGGGAGCTCCCCATGCACAGAGAAGCATGCATGGCACGAGGAGGAGGGGGTTGTGGTCAGGGAGGCTGGGGAGCCAGGAGAGGTTCCCAGGGCACAGGGATGCAGGACAGGACGCAAGATGGCCAGGGACGGGGCAGTGGGGCCTAAACGGATGGCGAGAGTGGGGCAGAGGATGGGGGTTCTGGCTGGAGTATGGCCAGGGCAGCCCTCGGGGGGATGGGGAGGGGCGCAACAGTACAGCGAGATCGCCAGCAGGGAGCCCCGCTGGGGCCCGAGGGACAGCCGTCGGATCAGCCTGGACACAGCCCTGGACCCAGGCGCGGACGGGGCTGGCGCAGGAGCTGGGGCGCCAGGCTGGGCAGTTCCGTCTAAAGAAGGTCGGAGTGACGTTCCCGACCTGCAGGGGGTGTGGGGGGTGTGAGAGGCGATCCTGCCGGAGCCTGGGCCTGGGTGCAGAGCCCAGGCCTGAA
>NW_005362033.1:60547-67251 GCF_000412655.1 Myotis brandtii
CCGCGGGCGTGGGGAAGCGGGAAGGTAGGGTGCCGCGGACGGGGTGGGGGCGGTGGTTGAAGTGCGCCCCGGAGTGCAGATCCCGACGCGGCCACTTCCTAGCTGGGGTGACCTTGGCCAGTCAGAAAACCCCGAGCCCCAGTGTTCCCCTCCTGGCGCTTCGGATGAGAATGGCACTGGGCTCCCCAGGACACTCCGTACGTGTTTGACACAAACCCGGCACGGCAGGCGGCACCCACTCCTGCTTCAAACATCCGCCAGGACCTGCTCTGCATCCGCACTGTGAGCCGCGGGGATGCAGCGTGAACTCGGTGGGACCTCGTAAGAAGCCGATAGATGTATCTTTGTTCACGGTTGCGTCGCTGCTGTCCCACATTCTACACATGGGGAAACTGCGTCTGAGAGTAAGATGGCATTTCAGTGTATTTTACTCCACTCAGCAAGCCTTGAAAAGGGTCTCCTCCTGGCTGTCCCTGGGCCTTTGGTTCTCTCCTCTCCTCTTGGGGCCTCATCAGCTCCTCTGGGTAATGGCCAGATGGGCCAGTCCTCGCCGATGATCAGTCTGGTGCTGGGATCAGGTGACTGGATGGAAAGCTACAGGCTAGTGAGGGCAGGAAGCACCTGGCAAAGGTCAGGAGGCCAGCCCTTGGCCTAGGGCAGGCATGAGTGTGTGGCCTGCCAGGGACCTCACGTGATGGAAGCAAATTCCAACGCCTGCTGGAAACGCTTGGAGCAGGGGTGCTGACCTCTGCTTGCCCCTTTGTAAAACAGGGGTGATCCCTGCAGGCCCCACCCCACCCGTACAGTGATGGGGAGGGCCAGATAAGATAAGGGGGGGACCTTGTAATTATCCTTCTCTTCCTGTGTCCCTTGCTTACCCTTTCCAGGAAGTGGGTGGAAAACCGTGAGCTATGGATGCAGACAGGTATGGGTTCAATGTCAACTCTGCCACTCACTGGAAGTCACTGAGCAGCTCCACGCCTGTCCCGTGGGACAAGGAGGCCTCTCTGAAAGGGGCTCCTGAGCTCGGGCTGAGGAATTGCTGGCTCACAGCCTGGCCCTCACTAAATGCCCAGGAAATGTTTGTAAACACACTGCGGGCCGCCTCCTACAGGAAGCCATGCTGGCCTTCCCACTGCTGGTGTCTGGAGTGGCCCAGAGCGCTCCGTCCAAATGTGCTCTGCGGCCTTGGGCCTTTCGCTTCCTCTCAGGACCTGCTGCTTCTCCATCTGAAGATGGGCACCAGGAGCAACTACCCTGGCAGGACTGCAAGCTGGGCCCGGTGGGCTTTCTGGGTTCAGGTCCTGCCGACCAGTCGGACTTCCACTCCTGCCACGTTCCCCTGCCCTTCTGCTCCTGGGCCTTCCTGCTGCCCCTTGAACATACCAATCCCGGTCCTGATGCAGGGCCGCCACCCCTGCAAGCTGTCCCCTCTGCTGGAACATTTTCCCCTACCCTCTCATCATCACTCCTGGGGCTGGTTCCCTGTCATCCTGCAGACCTTCTCCTACATGAACTCTCCTAAGAGGCCTTCCTAGGCATTCCCCAGATCAGCTTTAATTCTCTGCACGGCACTCGTGCCACCAGTATCTCTCCCGCTACACTGTGGGCCCCTCCTGGGCAGGAATCTTGCCAACTCATTCTCTGCTGTATTCCTGATGCACAGCCCAGGGCCAAGCACATAGAAGGTGTCTAATAAATATTTGAGGAATAAACAAAGAAAGGACAGAAGCATGCCACAGATATCAATGAAATGCCTCGAGGCCCATGCTGACCTCCCAGGCACCCATATGACTCAGACAGGCCCTCCAGTTGGAGACATTGACAAGGTTAGTCAGGGAGCTGGACAGACAGCCCAAGAATTACAAAACTCCATGAGGGTGCTATAAATAGATGCATGAGCAAGAGTCCCAGGAAGACGCCAGACTCCACCTGGGTGAGGTCAGGGAAGGCTCCTCAGAGGAGGTGACTTTAAGACTAGACCTTGAAGGATCTGTAGGAGCTTCTCAGGCAAAGAAGCAAGAGTCTCCCTAGAAAGGGTTGTAGGTACGAAAGGGGCCGCACAGGAGGGCCAGTGGGGAGCACCACAGGAGAGCTGTTTCTCAGCTGCTGCAGCAATATCTGCCGGCCGCCCTCTGCCTGGAAGTAGTACAGTGAGGCTGGGGGACCCCACCGCCATTCAGAAACCAAGAGGGGCATTTGACAGGGTCACAACAGCTGCCTCTTACCCTGACTCTGAGAAGAAAAGTCCCAAACACCCCTCTCTGCAGACTCCAGGGAACTGAGGCATGGGAGGAAAGGGAGGGTATAACCAAGCATTGATGTGGGTGTGAGCTGAGGTGGGCAGGACCTGGGGTGACAGAGGGCTGGAGAGAGGGTGGTCTGAACCCAGGATCGGGGAAGCTCATTCATTCATTCAACAACTATTTATTGAGCACGTACTGTGTGCCTAGTACGAGGGCACAACACTGAACAAGATAGACACAACTCCCAGCCCTCCGGAGGTGACGGACTAGTGGGTGAGCCCCAGCAAAATGCCCAAGTGCAAGCAGTCTGCCAGAGGATGATAATTCCTATGGAGAAAAGGAGGGAAAGGAATATGGATGGAGACAGGGACATGGATGGGTGGGGTGGGGACTGTAACTTTAAAGAGGGAAGTCTAAAACGCCTCCCTGGGAGGTAACCTGAGCCTGGACCTGAGGAGGAGCCCTGAGGATGTCTGGGGAGCACACGCCTGAGATGGATGCATGTAGGGGAATGACAGTGCGGCTGCAGGAGTGGGAGATGCTGGGGCCCCTGCTCTCACCTCTGTGTTCTCTTGCTCATTCACACACCTTGGCATAGTCCCAACCCCACAGACCCCTTTAAACCTACGTCCACACAGCCATGTACAGGCACGGGGAGGCCACAGCTGCTCAGGTACATTCGCAGACAGTCCACAGGCACAGCTGCGCCCTCCCACCGTCCTGAAGCCGAGGTCTCCCTGGCCTGCTGACCCACAGCGCCCTCTGGTGGCCAGCTGTGGCGTGGTGCTGGCCACGCTGTGGGAGCTCTGGGCAGCGTCAGAGACCTCCCTGCCTCTCCTCCTCAGGGCTTCCTGGCCCCAGTCCCCCCACATGCCACCAGACAGAGCTTTCTGAATCCAGGGCTGCTGACTCCAGAACGTGCTGAGGCTCCCTAAGTGGGGAATAACCGCCCCAGGCATCTCCCCAGCCCAGCACTCCCAACTCCAGCTCTACTCCCAGGACCTTTGCAAAGGCTGTTCCCACAGCTGGGAATGTCCTTCCTTGCATTTTCCACCTGACTCATCCCTACCCCCTTCACGAAGGACCAGCTTTGCCTGGTCGGTGTGGCTCAGTTGGTTGGAGTGTCATTGCACATGCCAAAAGGTCACAGGTTCGATTCCCGGTCAGGACACATACCTAGGTTGCAGGTTCAATCCCTGGCCCTAGTCAGGGCATGTGCAAGAGGCAACTGATCGGTATCTCTCTCTCTCTCTCTCTCTCTCTCTCTCTCTCATCCCCTCTCTCTAAATGTCAATGAACATATCCTTGGGTAAGGATTAAAAAAAAAAAAAAAGACCAGCTTTGAAACCAGGAAGGGAGATTCTGTGGAACACCCAGGCCCCACCCAGGCCCTCTCATCAGGAACCCCAGCTCGGCCAGTGGTCGCACCCCCACCTGCCTCTCCGTCACACTTATGCTGCCCCAAGGCAGGGTGGGGCTGGGTCCTGTGACCCAGCAGCAGGGGCTGGAGGCAGTTCTCTGGGGCAGGAGGAAGCCCTTGAAGAGTTGGGGGGAGGCAGGAGCCTCTGACTCAGGGTCAGGCTCCGAAGTCACAGCACAAAAAGGAGGGAACTTCGAGTGTCCAAGGGGGATCCATACACGTTAGATGGCTCCACCAGCAAAACAGCAAGTACCATTGTTAGAGCCTCTGCTGTGTGCTAACCCTCGAAGCACATCATCGCAGGGACTCCCTCCAGGGCCAGCCGCACGGGCACTGGCTTTGCTGTGATCTCTGAGGCTCCCCCGCACACGGCAGGCACTCAGGGAACAGCTGTGCCTTGGAGGAAGGTGAGAAAGGATGGGGAGGCTGAGGCTCGGGGCGGTGCAGAGCCACGGTACTGGCAGAGCTATTGCTGGAACTGTCAGATGAGACAGTGTCCCTTCCTTTTCCGACACAAGCTTGTCTTCTGCAGAGCAAAACACAGCTGCTTTCTGGAGAGGTGCCAAGCTGTTGGATCTTGACGGAGCCCTCGGGCCTGCTCTGCCCCACATCCTGCAGAGCTGCACCCCAAGAGCCTGGCTCAGAGACTGCCTGCCTTCCCTGGTCCTCATGTGTGGCACTTCCTGCCCAGGGGCAGGCACAGGCATTGATTGACACCTGTTGCCCTCCAAGCCTGAGACTTGACATGACCTGATGAGGCTGGTGTGGCTATACCTTCATCTCAGAGACAAAACGGAGGCCCGAGGTTTCAGACAGGCCCACTGCCAGGAGGGATAGAATCGGGCTCTTAACACAGGTCATCGGAGTAGCCTTCTGCACAGCAGGCATTGGCTGGGAGACTCGCGCTGGTTCCCTGGGATTCAGGACCTCCGAGTTGTTGGGGGGAAGTGCTGTACACCCAGAGACAAGATCATAGACCGGGGAGAGGAGAGGTGGACCTGCATGTGGGTCAGGCCAACTCCATGACCTGGGTGCAGCCCAGTATCAGCTGCTCAGGCTGCTTTCAGATCTGAGGGGAGTCCTGGCTCCCCAAGAAGGAGCCAAGTGACCTTGAGCCAACACTTGTCTCAGCCACGCCTTGGAGATCATCACTTCAATTTTTATCAGTGTTTCTTTTCCCTTTCTTTTCTTAAAAAATATACTTTATTGATTTCAGAGAGGAAGGGAGAGAGAGAAACATCAATGATGAGAGAGAATCACTGATCAGCTGCCTCCTGCACACCCCACACTGGGGATCGAGCCTGAAACCTGGGCCTGGGCCCTGACCAGGAATTGAACCGTGACCTCCTGGTTCATAGGTCGATGCTCAACCACTGAGCCAGGCCGCCGGGCTCGGTTCCCTTCAACTGTTCCCAAGCCTGGGCTTACAGCCCTCCCATGATGAGGGTCTCACCCTCTCACTGGCGGTGTCTTCCATTTTCAGGAAACTCTGACCATTACCACCAGCTTCTTCCTTAAGTTCTGCTGAAGTTGGTCTCTTAGAGATCCAAACTCAGATTCAACCCAGCCCTGCAACATAAACTCTTGAGCATGTATTTTTGCTTGACCCTGAATTAAGTGCTAAGGGTACAAGGTCCCTGCCTTCATGGAGCAAGTCTTCTGGGGGAGATTGAGAAAAAGGCAAATACGTCAGTGAAAGTAAATATATAAAGTAATTTCAGATAGAGATCAGGCTACGAACAAAAGTCAAGCAGGAAGATGTGGCAGGGGCACTGGGATGGCTCCATCAGGCAGGGTGGTCAAGGAGGCCTTCCTGGAGGAAGTGTCCTCTGAGCTCAGACAAAAGTGACAAGAGAAGCCATGTGGACCTGGGGGCATGGCCTGACTTAAAACACCCTGACACACAGAGGTCCTCAGGGAGGAGGTGCAGGGACTTCTGGTCACCACCACCTGAGCAGGGACATTTGTCTCCCTTCCCTCCCAAGTCCCCACTAAAATGACAGTAACATTTCAAAACAGGAAGGCAGTCTCGCAAGGGCAAAAAGAGTAGGAAAGTCAATGACAGGGACAGGAGGAATCTACAAAAATTTTAAAGCTGGAAAATAAATAGAAAAATGTTACCAACTTAGCAAAGAGGAAGGTGAGCTCAGTGTGCAGGGAGGGGCCAGTGTGCAGCCCAACCCCAGACGGGAGCACAGCCTGAGAGGGGCGGGGGCGCGTGAGGACCAAGAGCCTGTAAAGGAAGAATTAACCCCCCCACTCCCAGGAGTCTCCAGGCTGAAGGACCCCTGGCGCCCCGCTTGCTGCAAGAAGAAAACAAGACAATGATTAACTCCTGAAAAAAACACAAAATGGAACATGGAGTTATAAAGTACTGCCTGGCTCAGCTGGGAATGTTTACATAATCATCACATTGTAAACACTAAACACTGATTCTCCAAGAATGGTGATGAGAGTGGGCACTTGGGGAAGGGAGGTGGGGGGCCCGGTGTGACAGCATTAAATCATCACCTGGTAGCAGGACGCCACCAGACACTGAAGTGGACGAGAAAGAACAGGAGTGGAGTGTAAGCCGGCGGCTGAGAAGTGGGAGGAAGAGCGGACGGGGCTGAGGCAGGTGCGCTGGGAGGTCGGCAGTGGATGCAGGCAGTCCGGTCCATTGGGTCACCGCGTTCCCAGGCCTGGAACAGCCTGATCCCCAGCGGATGTCCAGCCTCCGTGTGTCCAGGGGTGTCAGCAGGCAGCGGCCATGCTTCCGTGGCTTTTACCAGCCGTGTAGTGCTGTGTGACTCGTACACTGTGCAAGTATTACTTCAATGAAAATAAAAGGTAAACTCTGAGGAAAAGGAAAAGGCCAGTGTGTCCTGCGCGAGCAGGCAGGGAGGCAGGAGAGGAAGGACGCGAGGTCAGGAGGCGGGCCCACGTCGTGGGAGGCCAAACACGGAACCTTTTTAGAGGACCCGAGTCACTCGGGGACGCTCCGGCGGCCAGCCACACGCTCCAGAACAAAAGCCCGAGTCACTCCCCAGGCCCCGTGG
>NW_005362033.1:67342-70523 GCF_000412655.1 Myotis brandtii
CTGTGTGTGTGGCCCCGGGCGCGCCTCCACCCACGCCTCTCTGCGGGGTCTGCGGGGAGAGCTGGGCCACGCAGCTCGCGGGGGAAAGTCAAACCCCTGATCAGACAGCGCCTGTGACAAACACTTTTTAGCAGGAACAGAAACGACTTTCAAAATTTTTTTATTTTTCAATTACAGCCCACATTCAATATTATTTCTATTAGTTTGCGGTGTACTGTATGGTGGTTAGACAATCATATACTTTACAAAGTGTTCCAGTCCCCACCTGGCACCATACGCAGTCATTACCATAATATTGACTGTACTCCCTAGGGCAGTGATGGCGAACCTTTTGAGCTCGGCGTGTCAGCATTTTGAAAAACCCTAACTTAACTCTGGTGCCGTGTTACATACAGAAATTTTTTGATATTTGCAACCATAGTAAAACAAATACTTATATTTTTGATATTTTATATATTTAAATGCCATTTAACAAAGAAAAAACCAAAAAAATGAGTTCGCATGTCACCTCTGACACGCGTGTCATAGGTTCGCCATCACTGCCCTAGGCGGTACCTTGCATCCCTGTGACTCTTCTGTAACTACCAATCTGCACATCTTAATCCCTTCACCTTCTCACCCCTCCCCGCCCCCCCAACTACCAGTCTGTTCTCTGTGTCTGTGAGGCTGTTTCTGTTTTGTTTGTTTCTTCTCTTTATATTCCACACACAAGTGAAACCCTGTGGGATTTCTCCTCTCTGTCTGAGTGACTTCACTCAGCAAGACACCCTCCAGGCCCGACCCCGGAGCCGGGCGGGCGGGTTCTCACTGGGACGGGAGCTTTCCTTTCTCCAGGCTTTTCTGCCTGTAGACCCTCCATCCAGGCTGGAGCCAGCGGTGAGATTTCCCTCTTTGTTATCCATTTGTCTACTGATCGGCACTTGGGCTGCTTCCAGATCTTGGCTGTTGTAAATAACGCTACAACGAGCATAAGGGTGCATATATTTAGCATCTATTTTTCAAATTTGTGTTTTGAGTTTCTGTGTATATATTCCCAGAAGTGGAATCACTGGGTCAAATGGCAGTTCCATATTTAATTTTCTGAGGAAACTCCATACTGTTCTCCACAGTGGCTGCACCAGTCTGCCTTCCCACCAGCAGTGCACGAGGGTCCCCTTGTCTCTGCGTCCTCGCCAGCACTTGTCTTTATATCGATTCTTTCACTGTCTCCCACCTCCCTGCACAGAGAAGAAGCTGTGTTTCCTCAAAAGAAAACTCTGGACCAGCTGGGCAAGGGCCTTACCACCCGCCCCAGCTCCACGAAGGCTCAGCCAGCCACCCTCCCAGATGTTCTGCTCCCAGACCCTCTGGGGTGCAGGAGCGGTTGACCTTGGGAAACTGCAAATGTTCTTGGGTGGAAAGAAGAAGGTGTTCCCCAGGGGGAGGCAGGCTGCAGGGGACACTGGAGGCCACCAGCAAAGGCTTCATCTCCTCCCCACACCCAGCCTGACGCTGGTGGGGATGGCCCGGTTCGCGTAGGCAAGTGGCCCGCTTTGCGTCCTCAGCCTAGATTCCCAATCATATGCCAGGAGCCGCTTGGAGATGGAGCCAGAGCTGCCAGCCCGAGAGAGTGCCTCGCGTGGCTTAGGCCTCAGCCTTGGAAGGTGAAAGCAGGCAAGGTAGCCTTTGCACTGAGCCTAGGGAAGTGTTTGCAATGACAAGAAAGCAGTGATGATGAGTGCCAGACCGAAAATTAAAAACCTCGTTTAGCATTAACACCACTATCATACAGTCTGCACCGTCAGACACGCCTTCCAGGGGCCCAGTGTCCCCTCCCTTTCCCATAAACACCCCTCGCCTTCGCCTCCTAGTCAGACAGCATTGGCGGTTCTGCCTGGTCAGAGCATCCCCAGTAGCTATGCTTGTTGATCTCAAGAAACGTGCGCTGCCTCTCGCTTAAAGGCCCTTCTATTTGTGAGTTAACAGAGGCCATTGCTTGTGCAAGAAACGGCAGGAAGGACGCGCAGCCTTGCGCCCTCAGAGTGCGTCCCCCAGGGCTGTTCTGTGCGTGGCTGGGAGCTGGGCCACGGCAGGGGACGGCGGCTGTGCAGGGACCAGGGGGCCACATGCCCCAACACGACCTCGCTTGCGCCTGGTGGGAATGCTTCTTCCTGCCACCTGGTCTCTGCGTCAAGACATTGGGAAAGTTTGCTAAGAGCTGCAGCTCGGTCGAAGCTGCAGAGTAGAAATGGAGGAGATACTCCGGCGGGTCGGCAATATGCTTTCTGGGCACTGATATTACAAGAAATGCTTTTTCTGTCAAACATTTCTGCAAGACCCATGTGTTGTTTTTAACATATATTAAATATATAGTATTTTAATGTTAATAAAGTCCATAATATAATTAATGTTAATGTAATATTTTAATATAAACAAATGCCATAGTTATTTTTATTGACTTTTTTTTTGAGAGAGAGAGAGAGCGGAAGGAAGAGGGAGAAAGGGGGGGACATCAATACGCTGTTCCACTTATTTATGCACCCGCTGTACTCTGACCAGGGACCCAACCCACAGCCTCGCGCATCAGGACAACTGAGCTACCCGCCACGGTTACTTTTAGCTCTGCCTGTCGGTTAGCCCAGGTGCCCTCTCCCCTGCGCCTCCCTGCATGACCCACACTGAGACCCTCAGGGGCCAGGGCTCCGACTCCAGGAGCCCGGCGGGGTGCGTCGGTTTGGCTGAAGCACAGGGTCGCAGCCAGTGCTGATTCTAACCCAGCCCCTGGCCTCACCTGCGAGAGGGAAGCGGTAACTCGGGTTGACCCTGGGCCAAGTTCCAAGCCTGCGCTCACAGGTCCGCAGCAGATCCGTGTGGAGAAAGGCATGACCGCAGCTGGGAAAGTCACAGAACGCCCGTCTGCTCGTCTCCTGCTACGGCACAACCTTCTCCCAAACTCCGCGGTGAAAGCAAGTGCGTTAGATGCTCAGGACAGAGCAGGGGCGGGCTGCCTCTGCCACAGGTCTGAGGCCCCACCCTTTCCTGCTGCACCTGGGCTGGGAGGACTCCAGGCTGGGCCCCGCTGGGGCTGTGGGCGGGGCACCTGTGGGCGGGGGTCCTGTGGTTGGGGCTCCTATGGGTGGGGCTCCTGTGGGTGGGGCTCCTGTGGGCGGGGCTCCTGTGGTTGGGGCTCCTATGGGTGGGG
>NW_005362033.1:70769-78108 GCF_000412655.1 Myotis brandtii
GGGAAATGGGAGGAAGGACACAGGGTAGAGCAGCCGCTATTGAAGACCTTCCCCCTTCTGCAATCTCTGTGGACAGGGACCATTCACAGTCCCCTACCCCTTCCCAGTTGGTCAGCATGTCCCAGGGGCAGGGACCCTGGCGGGGTTTCCTCCTCCAGTGAGGAGCTGGAGCCAGTCCCAAGTCCCGATGGGACAGGTGTGGAGAGGGCAGGTGGGGACATGATCTGAAAAAGACTCAGAGGCCTCAGTGGCTGGTGGAGGAGGGTGGGGCCCAGGGAGGAGCCCGAGTCCTGGGGAGAAGGTGCCCTTTGCAAAGATGAAACCAGGCAGTGGCGGGGGGAGCAGGGAGAGCACGCCTGGTGGGGGCATGTGGAGTTGAAGGGCGTGAGGGCCACGTCACCTTTCCAGGCTGAGTGCCTGGCCACCCCCCCAGGAAACCCCGGCTGCAGCTGGAATCACTATCACCTTCTCTGGCCCCCAAAACCCCTGTGCTGCCCTCATCACCCCATAGGTCCTATGGCATAGGAGCCCCTAGGCCCAGGCCTGATGCATTCTGGGTCCCCAGTCACCCAGTGCAAGGAAAGGGCACCCCAGCTGAAGGGCTCTGGGGTGGAGGACCAGCGCCCCCCACAGGCTACTCAGAGCCCGTG
The DNA here is from genome assembly GCF_000412655.1 of Myotis brandtii. Lineage (NCBI taxonomy): Eukaryota > Metazoa > Chordata > Mammalia > Chiroptera > Vespertilionidae > Myotis > Myotis brandtii. The sequence goes on from NW_005362033.1 coordinate 71,420, forward strand.
GGTCCATGCTGGCTTCTCGTTTACTAGTGTGACACCAAGTGAGTCATGGGATCCGGCTGCTCCGAGCCTGTTTCCTTCTCCGTGAAGTGGGGGTTTGAAGGGACTCACTGAGAGCTCTCTGAGGAGTAGAACGTGCCGGCACGTGGTCAGACTCACCAGGCCTGGCTGTGAGGGGCCCACGCCGTGGCCTGAGGCGGAGGAGGCTGCTGGGGCTGGAGCCGGAGGCGTGGGCTCCCGGGAAAATTACGCTTCAGCCTGGCCCTTCCCTCAGGGGTGTCAGTCTGACCCACAGACAGGGAAGGGCGGGTGGGAGGTCCCTCCCCAAAACTCCCAGGCAGCCGGGTTAGAAAAGGGCAGGCCCTCGGAATCACGCAAAACACCACCGCGGGCGGGCAGCCCGCCTCGGAGGGGGAATCAGAGGCGGCTTCCCAGTGGAGGGGGAAGTTCCCGTTCAAGTTCACAAGGTGACAAGGTGCAGAGTGAAGTGTCCCCACCTTTGTCCCCTGCCCCCTGGGTCCTCCCAGGACTCGGTCCCGTCTGTACCCTTGCAGGACGAGGCGATGGCTGTCCTTTCTCCCTCCCCCACCCACCTCTGCGACCGAGCACCCCGAGATCCAGGTCCTTCCACGGCAGCGCATGGAGAGCAGCCTCGTCCTTATGCGTCTGCGGAGTCTCCACCAAATGATACTCCACTTCGCTCGCCCCGCCGCAGGCCTTCCAGGCTTTTGCATTGACAGTGCAGATCCCGCACACAGCCTTTCCCACCCGCACAAGTGTCTCTGAGGAAGGCAGGCCCAGAGGGAGATGATGGGCTGAGGGCACCGTCACAAAAACAGGCCTGCCTGCTGCCCGCCGCACTGCCCTCCCCTCTGTGGGAGCCCCAGCAGCCGAGCCAGCCCGTTCCCGCCAGGATGACGTTAAAGAACAGGGGACCCAGGGGTGGGAGAGTGGCCCCCGAAGTGGGTCTGTATCGTGGGTAAGGTTCAGAGAGGGGAGCCACAATTAACGTGAAGGGAGAGGGGGACGGGGTGAAGCAGCTGCTGTGTGGTCAGGAAGGGTGTGCCCGTGCTGGGCCCGGGCGCCAGGACTGCTGGCCACACGGAAGGGCTCTGAGCTGGGCTCGCAGTCAAGTGCTCAGGCCGAGAGCATAGCATGCCTGGGTTTAAATCCTGCTCTGCCACTAATTTATTGACTGAGTCACTTGGCCTCTCTAAGGCTCATTTTCCTTATCTGTAAAATGGGTCATAAGAGCTGCTCCCTAGAGTGAGATACTTCACCCAGAGCCCCATGCTTGGCACCTACGAGGTGCTCAATAAACAGTCCCTGCGAGCCCCCGGTTGTCTTCTGCTCAGCCTGACAATACGCATGAGCCGGGCGAATGTCTGCTGCCTGCGGGTGTGAGCAGAGGACAATGCCAGTGCCAGGAAACCGGTGCCGCCCTCGGGGCCGCGGCTTGTGGCGGCCACAGCGCCTCTTCAGACCTCCGCTGTCTCATCTGACCAGCGGGGATCTGCCCCTGCATGTGTGGTGATGCTTGAACGAGGGGCCATGTCTGTATGCACCAGCCTTAGAAGCTGGTGCTGGCCAGGGGAGGGGTGCTGGCCAGGGCAACGGGCCGGGGCGGGGCGGGCGGGGCAGCACCTCCACAGCCTCCTCTGGACCAGCTGAGCAGCCGGCTGGTTGTGATAAGTGACAGTTATAAACAACCAACAGCACAGACGGCCGGGCTCCATGGAGAGCCCAGCAGGGGACCCTGGCAGAGGGACACGAGCCTTTTCTAGCCACATGACAGGACAGTCATAAACGCAGGAGTCACAAGGTCACGATGAGAAGCACACTCACTGAGTGTGTATGATGTTATTTAGCCCTATTGCCCGGAGAGAAAATATTTTCGAAACACATCTCTGTAAAGGGCTTATACCTGGAATACAAAGAATCATAAGAAAACCAATAACCCAACTTAGACAATGTGCACAAGACCTTAGATACCTCACCAGAGAAGACACCCGGATGGCAACTGAGCTATCTCCTTAGCTTCAGGGGACGCAGACTGGAACCACAATGAGAGGCCACTGCAACCATCGGAAGGAGCGAAAATGTAAAAGACTGACAGTGCCTAATGTGGGACAGGCTGCGCCACCTGGAACCCTCACACACTGCTGGCGGGAGTGCAAAACGGCACGACCCCCTGGCAAGCAGTGTGACAGTCTCCGATAAAATTAAATATACACCTACCTGCAGCCCAGCCCCTCCACTCCCAAGAGAAATAGAAACCACACACAAAAACCTGTATGCAAATATGTATAGATTTATTCTAAGTAAAACAAAGAACTCAAAAGTCCATGAATTTTGAGGACGGAAAAACCAGTTATGGAACACTGGCCAATGGAATACCACTCAGCCGTGAAAAGGGAACGAACTACAGGCACAGGCAACAACGTGGGCTAGTGTCCAGTGCATGAGGCCAAGTCCAAGAAGCCAGGCTAAAAGGTGACCTCCATCTGATTCCCTGGCAAAGGCACACTGCCGTGACACACACAGGCCGGCCGCCACTAAGGCGGGGTTACCTGCAAAGGGGCATGAAGGAGATGTGAAAGCGAACTGAAAGCTCTGGGTGATTTCTGTGGTGGTCATTGCAAAACTGTATGCATCTGTCACACATCATCAAACTTACATTGACTGGGGGGACTTCATCGCATGTAAATCACACCTTATTAAAGCCAGAGGACGAGAGAAGCCTGTTTGGTTAAGAAAAGAAGCCCACACAGCTGGGGCCATTCCTGCTGTTCCAGATGAGGAAACGAGGAAACGGGGGCTCAGCAGGATGGCGCGACGGCTCCAAGGCTGCAGCAAACCCTGCAGGAGGAGGCGTGGTGGGGGAGCCGAGGCACAGTGGGGAGCTGGAGGCCGGGCCATGCCCTGGGGGCAGCCTGGGTGGCACAGTGGCCGGCGCAGCTGAGGTTTCAGGGATTGCAGGGCAGAGGCACGTGAGGGCACTGACGGTGCTTCTCATGGGTCACCTCAATAACTGCCCCGAGCTGTGGCCCGAGAGGCAGGCGAGTCCTCAGTTCACACAGCAGAGCTGAGCCTTGGACGCCAGAGCCGTGCTCTTGTTCTGGTGACGGAAGGGCAGAGGGGAGGCCCCGAGGACCAGTGTCACTCCCCAACTCCATGTGCACCTCAGTCCACCCATTTCTCCTCTCTGGGCTTCAGCCTCCACCTCAGTAAAGTGGAGCTACAATAGCGCCACCCGCCCGCGGGGCTCCAGGAGAGAGGGGAGCCCAGGGTTGGAAAGTGCTGCCTGTGGCCTAGTCCCACCAGCCCAGACACCGGCTCCCGAGGGGGAGGAAATGGATTAGGAAGGGAGCCAGTGGGGAAAGGACACGCCCTCCTGTCCTTTGGGCCTCGGCTTTCCTTGCTGGCAGGGGAGCGAGCTGGGCTACATGACAGCTGGCAAACTGGGGCCATTTCCAGCCCCACAGACAGTCTGTTTTATTCCCAGGTGGCTTTCTCCTACCCTTTCCCCCATTTTTTTTTTTGGTTAATCCTCACCCGAGGATATTTTTCCATTGATTTTTAGGGAGAGTGATAGAGAGAGGTAAAGACAGAGAGAAACATCGATGTGAGAGAAACACATCGACTGGTTGCCTCCTGCTGGAGCCCCGGCCAGGGCCCAGGCTGGGGAGGAGCCTTTAACCAAGGTACATGCCCTTGACCGGAATCAAACCAGGGACCCTTTGGCCTGCAGGCCGACGCTCTATCCACTGAGCCAAACCGGCTAGGCCCCCCCCCCATTTTTATTATGAGAAATTTCGAGCACATAAGTTGGAGCCTGGAGTGGCCGCTGCTCACACTTGTCCTCTGGCTCCCTCCTCTGCGCCTCTCTCCCATGCAGACACGAGTTGTTGAGAGGAACTCACTGCCATCATCCTCATCTTTTGTTCCTAACCCTCAGCACGTAGCGCCTGAGAACAAAGACATTCTGCTTGTAAGCACGATGCGGCTCACCAGCGAGGGAACAGCGGCGATCCCACAGACACCTAACACACGGTCCGGTCCGAGTGCCTAACCAGCCCCAAGTGCCTTGCGTGGCTCCATTGTTCTGAGCCAGTATCTAACAAGAGTCACACACTCCACTTGGTTTTATCTCTTTCTCTCTCCATTTTTTATTTTGAAAAAAATTACACCTCCAGAAAAATGCATGAATATGCGCCTGGCCCCACCGACTGCTGGCACTTTGCCTCCCTCTCCCCCCCTCCCCAACCCTTGAAGAGTTGGTGGCAGACACACATAATTGTGCTTTTTCATCCGTTGCCATCACTTAAACATCAGGAGAGCTCACTTAGTCTTTGATTTCCAGCTCCTACTGAAAACCCAGAGGCCCCGAGCAGGTCTCCAACACGGAGCAGTCAGCTGCAGTGAGCGGCAGCCGCCCCTCTGGAGGGGCAGTGGGTCTCCACTCTGCCGCTCGCATAGCCCCCTTTGTCCGACACCCCGCCTGCCTCTCTCAGTCACGCAGGTTCAACCCTCCCTCCACTCCAGGCACTCTCCTGGGGAGGATGCCATCTCCCCCTCTGGGGGCTTCTGGCCCATCGTGGGGCGGGTCCTCCACCAGGTGTCAGACTCGGAACTTAGCCTCCCTACCACCAGACTCCCCAAGCCCAATCCCGGCCTCTCAGGGCCCTGAGCACTCTACACAGCACCTGGCCCACAGGGAGCACTCAGTAGGTGTGGCTGCCGGTGTAAGCTTTCTCAGAAGACAGGCACATACATATATGAACAGAATCCCATGCGGTGAAAAAATGGGAACTGACCTACATGCTCAACAACAGGGAACTAACGGATTAGATAATCATTGTGTCCTTAAGATGCAAGAGTCGGCAGCTGAGACAAAGATGCTACATTTAGAAATGACCCAAAAGAACACACACAAAAAAGAAAATTAAAAAAAGTTTTTAAGAACTGACCCAAGTAGCCATCAATAAAGGACCGTATTAAAGGGAAAGGTTAAGTCTAGTCCTCTGCTAGGACATCGTGGGTTTATATGTGGAAAACTAGAAAAATTCATAAGAAATAAGTAAAAAGGCATCCCCTCTGTGTGGAGGCAGATTGTTCCTAATTGCAAATATATATGCATACATATATACATATACATATATATATACATATACATATATATACTTACTTATTCTTACTTTATTTTTATGGGGTGTTGTGTGTGTGTGTGTGTGTGTGTTAGTTTAGAGGGAGAGAGAGGGAGAAACATCAATTGGTTGCCTCTCACCACACACACACACACACACACACGCCAACTGGGGTTCAAACCCCCAACCTGGGCATGTGCCCTGGCTGGGAATTGAACCCACAACCGTTTGGTGCTCCAACCAATTGAGCCACACTGGTCATGACTGCCTGTATATATTTTGTTTTGATTTTGAAACATGTGACTATATTACTTAGCCAAAAATTGAATTAAAAATATCATTAAAGAGCCCTGACCTCTGTTGTTCAGTGGTTAGAGCATCAGCCCACGCAATGAAAGGTATCATGTTCAATTCACTGTCAAGGGCATGTACCGGAGTTGCAGGTTCATTCCTGGCTGGGTGGGAGTGCGTGTGGGAGGCAACCAATCCATGTGTCTCTCTCACATCGATGTTTCTCTCTGTCTCTCCCCCTCCCTTCCACTTTCTCTAAAAATCAATGGAAAAAATATCCTCAGGTGAGCATTAACCAACAAACAAACAAAACAACCCAAATGCCCATCAAGGGTGGGCAAACTGTGGTAAAAGTCTACAATGGAATACTACTCAGTAATGAAAAAGGTACCCTCAATATAGATGAATCTCACAGACAAGATGAATGAAAGAAACTGTACACTAAACAGTATATACCATGTGGTTTCAATGATGTGAAATTCTGGGAACAGCTAGAAGTCAAGGTGGTAGCGACTTCCAGGGGTGGGACACGGCTCAGAGGGGGCAATGGAAACCCTGGCATTATTCATCTTGCCTGGGTGGTGGTCACCTGGGAGTGAACAGCAAGTTTACACTTTAATTAGCAAACGAGTAAGAAGTAACCTGTAGTCCCGTGACTCCGTGCTGCAGCTACCGGTGGGAGCGAACACGGCTTCCGATGGGAGCCGGTGCAGGGGCAGCAGGGGCCTGGCAAGTTCTCTTTCCAAAAAGAAATTGGACCCCGAGAGTCCTGTCCTCTCCCAGCAAGTCCCTGGTCTTGTTGGGACGCCCTTTCCCCATCTTTGGCTTGAATCCAGGCATCTCCAAGGCCTCTGCCTGCGATTCTGCCTCTTGAGGGGCGGTGGCCTTGCGCTCCTATCTCAACCCCACAGCCGGTCACCTGGGCGGGGCCGCGGGGCGCCTCCCCGCGGTCTCGCAGGCCCTGGGCTGCCCCTGGCTCGTCTGTAGTCACGGTACCTGTTTCTCAGCTGAGCTCGCCGAGTCCTCACCGAACCTCCCTGGAGCTCAGCAGGGTTTTGCTAGGCACAGGCCGCGCACGCAGCAAGTGCTGAATAAATGGTGGCTGCGAGGGAATCATTGGACTTTTCCTGCAGATCATGATATCTCTCTAAGGTGGGGTCCGTGTGGGGCCCAAAGTTACCCGTGAATCAAATGCAAGAGGGAAAAGTGGCCTCTGGCGGACGCGGCGCGCGCGGTGTTTGGAGCGCCCAGCGG
>NW_005362033.1:79591-93133 GCF_000412655.1 Myotis brandtii
CTCGGGCCGGGCTGCTTTCCGGTGTTCCCCGAGGCCGCCGTCTGAGGTCCTGGAAAGCGGGTCGGCGGGACCTCCCGCGCCCTGGGCGTTCAGTAGCTTCCGGCTGCCCCGGGAGCCTCCGCTTTGCTGCCCCGAGCGGCGTGGGAAGGCTCCTCTGGGCAGATGGAGGGCTGCTTCTCCCCAGGAAGGTGGTGGGGGTGTGGTGTGCCTCTCGGACCCCAGGCCGCCTCTGCTGCCCGGGTTCTCCCTCCCGCCGTGGGAGGGGCCGCGCACACCCCGGGTGAAGGCTGAGTGCTGCGTAAGAGTCAAGGCGAAGAACTGCGCCTGCAGCGCATAGCAAGTGGACTGTCCTTACTTTTGAGACCAGAAAGCACAGGCAAGCCTTCCTTTCCTGGGAAGGGAGGTTCCTCCACACCCTCCTCCTGAGAGTTCTGGGGGTGAAAAATAGATTGTGAAATGAAGGACCATAAACTCCCTGCATCCCATCCCTTTTGCTTTTATAACTTTTTCTCCTTCCCAGCTGGGCCGCTGTGGCAAGGTCCACGCTGAAAGGGCCTTCAGCGGCCACTGTGCCCGTTCCTGAGAAGGGAAGGCAGAGGCCCGGGAAAGGGGGGGCTGCCTGAGGTCAGGCAGTGAATTGGGGCAGCAGTGGAACAGGGTCCTGCCCAGTGTGACTCCTGGAACTGGACACCTCCAACCTGCACTTGGACGCATCAGGAGGGGCTGGGGGCTGGGGCAGGGACATTCCCGGGACACCCTCCCCTCCCTTTGAGCCAGGCCCTACCACATCCATGCAATGTGGGGCAGCAGCACCCTGTTATTGCTGGGGTGGCCTCCATGTGCCCACCTGCTGGGGGGGCAGTGGAGCTCTCGGGGTGCTGCGGGGGCAGTGGAGCTCTCGGGGTGCTGCGGGGGCAGTGGAGCTCTCGGGGTGCTGCGGGGGCAGTGGAGCTCTCGGGGTGCTGCGGGGGCAGTGGAGCTCTCGGGGTGCTGCGGGGGCAGTGGAGCTCTCGGGGTGCTGCGGGGGCAGTGGAGCTCTCGGGGTGCTGCGGGGGCAGTGGAGCTCTCGGGGTGCTGCGGGGGCAGTGGAGCTCTCGGGGTGCTGCGGGGGCAGTGGAGCTCTCGGGGTGCTGCGGGGGCAGTGGAGCTCTCGGGGTGCTGCGGGGGCAGTGGAGCTCTCGGGGTGCTGCGGGGGCAGTGGAGCTCTCGGGGTGCTGCGGGGGCAGTGGAGCTCTCGGGGTGCTGCGGGGGCAGTGGAGCTCTCGGGGTGCTGCGGGGGCAGTGGAGCTCTCGGGGTGCTGCGGGGGCAGTGGAGCTCTCGGGGTGCTGCGGGGGCAGTGGAGCTCTCGGGGTGCTGCGGGGGCAGTGGAGCTCTCGGGGTGCTGCGGGGGCAGTGGAGCTCTCGGGGTGCTGCGGGGGCAGTGGAGCTCTCGGGGTGCTGCGGGGGCAGTGGAGCTCTCGGGGTGCTGCGGGGGCAGTGGAGCTCTCGGGGTGCTGCGGGGGCAGTGGAGCTCTCGGGGTGCTGCGGGGGCAGTGGAGCTCTCGGGGTGCTGCGGGGGCAGTGGAGCTCTCGGGGTGCTGCGGGGGCAGTGGAGCTCTCGGGGTGCTGCGGGGGCAGTGGAGCTCTCGGGGTGCTGCGGGGGCAGTGGAGCTCTCGGGGTGCTGCGGGGGCAGTGGAGCTCTCGGGGTGCTGCGGGGGCAGTGGAGCTCTCGGGGTGCTGCGGGGGCAGTGGAGCTCTCGGGGTGCTGCGGGGGCAGTGGAGCTCTCGGGGTGCTGCGGGGGCAGTGGAGCTCTCGGGGTGCTGCGGGGGCAGTGGAGCTCTCGGGGTGCTGCGGGGGCAGTGGAGCTCTCGGGGTGCTGCGGGGGCAGTGGAGCTCTCGGGGTGCTGCGGGGGCAGTGGAGCTCTCGGGGTGCTGCGGGGGCAGTGGAGCTCTCGGGGTGCTGCGGGGGCAGTGGAGCTCTCGGGGTGCTGCGGGGGCAGTGGAGCTCTCGGGGTGCTGCGGGGGCAGTGGAGCTCTCGGGGTGCTGCGGGGGCAGTGGAGCTCTCGGGGTGCTGCGGGGGCAGTGGAGCTCTCGGGGTGCTGTGGGAGCAGGAACTTGCTGAGGCCCCCGGAGGATGAGGTGTGGAGGAAAGCTTTATTGGGTCCCGCCTCCCGCCCCGCCATGGGAAAAGTCCCATCTTGTCTTCGGCAGAGCGAGGATGAAAGCCACTGCCCGGGTGTCCGCTCCACGTTGAAGCCCAGTGCAGACGCATCTGCCCGCTTAGTTCATGTTCCAGCTGCTGTCCATGGTGTGTGGGACCCACAGAGCCATGGGCCATGCAGCTTCTCGGGCCACGTGGCAGGCGAGTGTGGGTCATGGAACAAGAAAGAAATAGGAGCATAAGTGGCGAGAGAGAGAAAGTGTCATTTTCTGGGGATTTTAACCAAAGATTTCTCAAGCTTGCCGTGGTCCACCCTCCCAGCCAATCCATGGCTCCCCGGGCTAGACTGACAGGCAGGCATCTTCCCTGCCTCACCCTGACTTCACTGCACATGCGTCCGTGTCTCTCTTTGCTTTCTTCCTATCTATATATATAAACACCTAAGCGACCATTCGACTGTTGGACCGTTCAACTGGTAGCTATGATGCACACTGACCACCAGGGGACAGACGCTCCAACCAGTAGATTAGCTTGCTACTGGAGTCCGGCTGATCAGAACTGGGCTAGACAGGCTGGACATGCCCTGGAGCCCTCCCACGGTCCCTCCCAATCAGGGTCCCTCGGCCTGGCCTGCGATCCGGGACCCCTTGGGGGATGTCAGAGAGCTGCAGGCCAGGCCAAGGAACCCCACCGCACCCGGCCTCTAGTTATTAATATGAACTAGCTGGTCACGATGGTAACAATCCCATATTATGGATGAGTAAACTGAGGCTTAGACCACAGGGCAGGAGAGACTTTCCAGCATCACAAAGTGCCAGAGCCAGAACTCAAACACTGTTCTTTGCACGTGGAAGCCGGTCCTCCCGCTGCGATGGTGCCTGGCCGGGGCCTGGTGCTCTTGCTGGGGAGGGTACCGAACTCCAGGGCAGGCTGCACGGCGGGGCGGCCCATTCTCGCAGGGTGGTTTTATTCACTTGCAGCAAGTAGGAGAGAGAGGAGATTGTATCTGGAGCTCTGCCTCCCGTCTATACACTATTTGGTCATGCTTGATTTCTTCTTTGCAGTTGGCTACTTTTATGTTTTTGAAGTTGAGTTCCTGTCAAACTCATCCAGTTTACAGCTGGCCTGCAAACTACTGTTCGACATGTTAACATGCAGCAAGACTAGAGCTCAGTAAGCGTAGGCCAGACCTTGAGATCCTGTCCTAAGAGGGGCCTCTGGCTTTTCAAATCCTTTTCTGAGGTTCCAGGGAGGCTCTGGCTCCCTTGGTGCTCAGGCGGTGCTGTATGCTCACAGAGACAAAGGAGAAAAGGCTGTTCGGGGTTTTCCTTCTTCCTACCTCACTCGGGCCCCCAGAGCTGGCTGTGGTCACAGCTAGACGTGCCCAGCCATGTTTCTAAACGTGCCCACCTCTGGAACCTGCTGACCCGACAGCTAACTATAAAGTGTTCCAGGGACCCCAGCCACCCCAGGGCGCAGTGTGAGACTGTCTGTCCTCCTTCCGCCTGCACACCAGGCTCTGCAGCCCGACCTTGGCTGCACATTAGAATCACCTGGGAATCTTTTTAAAATCCTGATTTCTGGGCCTCATCCTCCGGAAATTCTGTTTCTTTGTTACTAATGTTGTGGCCCCACCCCGTAACAAAGAAACAGAATTTCCGGAGGATGAGGCCCAGAAATCAGGATTTTAAAAAGATTCCCAGGTGATTCTAATGTGCAGCCACGGTTGAGAACCACTGCTGTAGAGAGATGTGAACACAGGCTGAGAGGTCAGTGGCCCTTGGCTCCCAGGCTGGTGGGCCCCCTCTGGCAGCGCTGGCTGCTGAGCCTCCTGCCCAGCTCGGTGAGGGAAGGGGCCTGTGCTCTAGGCGGCCCGGTGCAGAGGCTCTACCTCACCCTCTAGCCCAGCCGTGGGCAAACTACGGCCCGCGGGCCGGGTCCGGCCCCTTTAAAATGAATAAAACTCAAAAAAAAAAAAAGACCGCACCCGTTTATGTAATGATGTTTACTTTGAATTTATATTAGTTCACACAAACACTCCATCCATGCTTTTGTTCCGGCCCTCCGGTCCAGTTTAAGAACCCATTGTGGCCCTCGAGTCAAAACGTTTGCCCACCCCTGCTAGCCTGTTGGTGGGTGCGGGCACACGGCTCTCCTGTTTCACGGACGAGGACACTGACTTGCCCGGGGCCCCTTGGAGGGAGAAGCGTCAGGGTCTGGTCCTTACGGAGTGGCTGGAGTGTGCCAGGCCCTGTGCTAGGTGTCGGGGACTCGTGGGGCTGGCGTCTGGAGGACAGCAGGCAGCACCCCCCTGGGAGCTGCCCAGGAACCAGGCCCGTGAGAAGGAGGCAGGGCAGGAGGGCGGGGAAGGGCTCTGTTTGGAATCGGGTGCTCAGGAGGCCTCCCTGGGAAGGTGGCGTTGAAGTCAAGACCAAGCAGAAGCGAGGAGGGTTCGAGTGGGAAGAACTTTCGAGTGAAAGGAGCAGTCGGGCCGAGGCCTGTGGTGCCTGCCGGCCTCGGGCAGCGGAGGCTGGAGGGACGAGCGGTGGGTCATGTAGATGTCAGGAGGTCCTGGGGCAGGTGGTGTGAGGCCCTGGCAGGCGTCGTGAGGCTTTGGCTGTGACTCTGAGTGAGGTGGGTGCCCAGGAGGGTCTTGAGCGGAGAGTAGACGGGCGGTTCCAGGCTCCCCTGGCTGTGGGCCGGGCAGTGCGAGCAGAGGGGCGGGAATGGCCCCTGCAGGCAGTTCTGAAGGAGGCCTGGCTAGGTCTCGCTGGCACGGGCTGAGAGGATGCTCGACTCAGGCTGGTCAGCCCTCAAGTCCAGGTTCGGAAACGCGAGCTTGTGTGTCACCACTTCATAGTGGGGAAAGCAGGGCGCCCAGCCTGGAGGCAGCTAAGCCAGAACCGTGCCCACCCTGGATGGCCCTTTCTCTGGCCTTCCCTCTCCCCTCGCCACCAGGGCTGAGCGCCCCACTTGCTTCAGGGAGGGTCTGATGCTGCTGTCCCCAGAGTCTGTGGCAGCGGTAGAGTCAGTCCCCGTGCTGACCGGGGACGGGGGCGGGAGGGTCCCTGTGTGAATGCCCATGGCACTGGCCAGGGCAGCACCGCAGGCCTTGACCCCAAAATGGCACCGCTGGCTGAGCACCTGCTGAAGCTGCGCCACAGACAAGCTGCTGGCCCTGCCTTGAGGCGGTGTCCACCGGCCACTCTTCTGCGGTCGCCTGGGTCCCCCAGGGTCCACCCCCTCAAGGCAGACGTAAGAGCCACGTCAGGAAGATCAGAGCTGTGTGTGACACCCGCCGGCCGAGTCCCAGGCCTCAGTCTCCTGGAGGCGGAGAAGGAAGCCCATGGAGCAGAGTGGCCACCAGCAGGGACCGCATGCGCAGACGCGGCTGAGGAGGCCTCCGCGTCATCCGCCTCCATCAGAGCATCTGCGCGGGGACAGGCGAGGAGCACCCACCATCTCCGCGTCGCTGCCACCACAGCCTGCGGGAGGCCCTGGGAAGTGCCCGCTGGACCAGCAGCAGGTCCTCCAGGCAGCGCTGTGTGCGCACCCGCCAGGCCAGCTTCCAGAGGTGCTCTCCAGGCCAGGGCGGGCGGAGGAGGGTTCCTGGTGCCCGGAGAAGGTGCTCTCTTCCCGGTCAGCTGCACGGCCACCCTGACGTCATCCATGAGATGTGCACCGAGAAGAACGCCCAGCTCGGCTATGAGGTGTAGGTGTGCCCAGCAGCGGGCACACCCGGGCACTCGCAGACACAGGCAAACCCGAATCCTTGTGAATCAAGCCGCAGGCCGCCCTGGCCAAAGGCTGCAGGGGACAGCCCTGGGTTTTAAAAGTCATTTTCTGGGCCCATCCTGATGGGGCAGGAGACAACCATCCTGTTCGGAATCACCTTTGGACTTCACGACAGTGTGGGTGGACCTACCTCCGCTTGTGGTAAAAGTCAGTCGGTGCTTTTTTGTTTTTTCCCCCACACGGAGCATAACTCGGGGAGCGTGTCATACTCCTCACTTTAAAAATAAGTGTGTGTCCTTCTAACGATGTTTTGGGTATTTTAAGGACCATGAGGAGTTTGATTTGAAATTACACAAGACCCCTCTTGTGGGAGTTTTTTTAAAAACAAACTGTGTGTTCTGTGATTGCCCAGCCCAGCCTCATGTCTGTTGTTATAGACCCGCTTTTTCCTTCTGTCGTTTTTCAAACAGCACTTTTTAAAAATATATACATTTAAAATTTTTTATTTTTAGTGACAGGAGAAGGGAGAAGAGAGAGAAAGAAACATCGATGTGAGAGTGGAGCATCGATCGGCTGCTCCTGCACCCGAGAAGGAGCCGCCCCGGGCACGTGCCCAACTGGGGATCGAGCTAGGGCAGTGCCTTTTTTTAATCCTCACCTAGGGATGTGTTTTTATTGACTTTAGAGAGAGGAAGGGAGAGGGAGAGAGAGAAAAACATTGATAGGAGAGAGAAACATCAATTGGTTGCCTCCCATCCGCACCCTGACCGTAAATGGAACCCACAGCCTGTTGGTGTACAGGGTGATGCTCCAACCAATGTGCCTCCCAGCCAGGCCCAGGCAGTTCTCTTAAAGCAGAAAACAAGCAGCGAGTCTCGATGGCCGCCACCCAGGGACTTGACGTTAGAGCCGCCAGGCACAGATCCCTGCCTGGAGGTGACCGACTTGGCCCCCTTCTGCACCGTTATTTCTTCAGGGGCAGCTTTGCAACCTAACCCCTTGCTGACCGGTCACAAGTATACTTGTGTCTCCGTGTCTGAACATTGTTGACTGGTCACCAGTTAACTTGTGTCTTTTTCTCTACTCGTCCATCAGTATTTCCAGAAATGGGATGAGCAATCCATCTAACCCTTCCGTCCGTCTTTCATTATGGGAAAGGTTTCAAAAAGATGTGTCGCGGCAGAGAAGGTGTGAGCGAGCTCTGTGCAGACCCTGCGACCGGCGGGCCGGTGACCGGTCTCGCTGGAAGGCGGCGCTGCCGGGAGAGAGCCGTGAGCCCGGCATCCGCGCGCGGAGGCAGAGAGGACTGCGGCCCGGCCGCCGGCGCTGGGGAGAATGGGCAGGAGGGACGCTCCTCCGCCACCGTGGAGACGAGGCAGACATTCCAGCACAGCTGTTCAGTGTGGAGACCCACACAGTGTAGGTGAAGTAACCAACTCATTTTTTGATGAAGATTTTTTCAATCTGTTACTTCTCACACCAATTTACACCATCGCCACATGGGAAAATGCCACAAAACCTCTGCTAGCTCTTCACCGTGGACACGTTGCTTATACAGATACAGAGAAGTTTCTCGGTTTAATTATGTTGAAGGGACTAAGGAAGACAGATGGAGAGATGACTGGTCATCCGATCCTTTACTTGAATCACCCATATTTCCAAAAACCATGACTGGAAAGAGGTTGGAGTGAACACGGACATTCTCTCATCCGAACGATGATTCACAACATGTAACATGGACCGTCTTCACCAAGCCTGGCCCCTTTGGACCACTTCACCTCTGAACTTAATGTTTATACACCAAACAGCGGCTCCCACTCGAGGGAGCAGGGACTCCAAGGAGAGCACGCTTCGGCTGCAAGGCGTGTGATTGCAGCAGCAGTGACGGCGGGATTGTAGTGAGGACACTTGTGAACGCGGGAGTGGCTGGACGTGCAAACTCGAGAGATATGGGTGAAGGCAGAAAATTCCAACAGACTGTTATCCGTCGTAGGGCCTTTTCTTGGTTCTTGACATCATATTCACCAAGGTAATTACTACAACAGTGTCTGCAGCTGAGCTGTTACTGAGGCACAAAGCCCCAGCCCGTGGAAGAATGAGGGAGAGCCACGGGTGCCCCCACGACGAACAGAAACGGCGCCGGCCCACGGGGCGCATTCTCGCCTGACACAGCTGGTCGGCAAGGTGCTGAGAAACTGCCTCCACGTGTATTCTCTCCAGGGGAGACCCCGAGCCCTCCCCCATGCCAACCCCCGAAACCCTTCGCTGCCTCAGCTGTCCTTCCTGGCATCAACAAGAGCTGTGTGCTGCAGGTGTGAAGGTGACTAGGAGGCCCCACAATTGATGTGTGTGAAAGACCCAATGAGGAGCAGCTGGTGGTTTTTATGTAGAAACTAAATCATTCTCAGTAAATAAATCTCTGTTTTGGAAACTAAAAGGAAGGTTCATCTGTGGCCCTAGAATCCTGGAGCTCCCACGGCCTCCCACCCCTCTTGCAGATGGGAAGTCAGAGGTCACAGGGTCGGCTGCCTCTGGCCTCCCTCTGCCCCCACAGCTGGTGCGTTCAGATCCCTGGAGACCAGGCCCCTGCGTGAGCCATGCGGCTGCCCCAGGAAGCCCCGGGCCCATAGCACCATGATAGCCCCTGGGGCCGCCCGTGCAGGGCCGGGGAGGTGCCTGGTGTGGCAAGAGGACCAGCAGGTAGCTCTCCCGGGTAACCCAGGGTCTGCCTTCATGTGCTTCCCCGCTGTGTTGGCTGGTCCCCGGAGTTTTCCCAAGCCGCAGCCCCCTCTGCCTAACCTACTCTGAGCCACCACCCTGTGGCCCCTCCCCAACCAGTCTCTGCGTGTGGAGAGGCCCCACATGCCAGCCGGGTGTTCCCGGGGTCTGCTCCCTGCTCCTGTACCTACTCGTGCTGCTCAGCCTCCTCACTCCCAGAGGGAACAGAAGCCCTGCCTACTCTCCCATCTGTCCAGTGGGAGTGCTGACCTGCCGGCCACCTCTCAGCACTGAGATGTGTTGGGGTCCAGCCCCAGCAGGTCCAGGGGTTCCCAAAGGTGTGGACGGAATCTGCGAAGAAGGAAGGACACGAAGGCAGAGTTCAGTTAAGCATAACCAGGTTCTCTAGCCAGGTTCTCTAGCCAGATTCTCTTTATTCTCCTGTTACATCTGTATTTATACCATTTGATTTTAATCCTATCCATTCTATTCCAAAGGTTAGGGCATTTGTTATCTCCATTCCAAGGTCACTACTCTATTGTTCTGTTAAGCTACAAGGAAGTAACTGAAGGAGATTATCCTAAGTAAAGATTATGTAGCTTAAGCGTGATTGTTCGTAGTTAAAGTGATTAATTACCCGCCTGGCACTTAGTTAAGGGGTTTTATTCCCTTCCTTAGTCCTGTTAATCCCTAACTCCAGGGAAAAATCCCCACCTGGGGAAACAACCTTTCTCGGAGAGGTGACCTTGGTTAAAACACATAGCGCTAAGAAGGGGAGCAAATATATTAAGAACAGTATACCATATACGCCAGGTCCCTTGAAACATATGCTGTGCAGATGTTTCTTCCCTGCAGCGACTGTGTCAAGCAGCAAGGGTGGACCAGCTTCTGGCAAATTCCCCCTTTTTTATTTTTTAAATGACAGCGCATGTAAATCAGCAGCCACCTGTCGGATTGAGTTGTTTAAGACTCAGAAGAAGACTTGTTTGTGACTTTGCCAACAGGTCAGTCCGAGGCTTAACCCTATATTGGCTCCCCACAGAGATGGCCGTGGAGGTGACGGCTGCCTGGCCCTCTGCACAGACCCCACGTCTCCCCCCAGAACCCTCTCCTCCTCCCCGCCTGCAGGGGCAAGAGTTCTCAGTGACCACCTTCCCTGATAACTTCTTTTTTTTTTTTTTTTTTTTTTTTTTTTTTAAATTAAATCTTTATTGTTCAGGTTACATTTGTTCCTCTTTTTTTCCCCCCCATAACTCCCCTCCTCCCAGTTCCCGCCCCACCCTCCGCCCTCACTCCCCACCCACTGTCCTCATCCATAGGTGCACGATTTTTGTCCAGTTTCTTCCCGCATCTCCCATTCCCCTTTCCCCGCCAAGAATAGTCAGTCCATTCCCTTTCTATGTCCCTGATTCATTATAATCACCAGTTCATTCTGTAAATCAGATTATTTATTCACTTGATTCTTAGATTCACTTGTTGATAGATGCATGTTTGTTGTTCACAATTTGTATCTTTACCTTTTTCTTCTTCCTCCTCTTAAAGGATACCTTTCAGCATTTCGTATAATACTGGTTTAGTGGTGATGAACTCCTTTAGCTTTTCCTTATCTGTGAAGCTCTTTATCTGACCTTCAATTCTGAATGATAGCTTTGCTGGATAAAGTATTCTTGGTTGTAGGTTCTTGGTATTCAGCACTTTGAATATTTCTTGCCATTCCCTTCTGGCCTGCAAAGTTTCTGTTGAGAAATCAGCTGACAGTCGTATGGGTATTCCCTTGTAGGTAATTGCGACTCTTTCTCTTGCTGCTTTTAAGATTCTCTCTTTGTCTTTTGCTCTTGGCATTTTAATTATGATGTGTCTTGGTGTGGTCCTCTTTGGATTCCTTTTGTTTGGGGTTCTCTGCGCTTCTTGGACCTGAAAATCCATTTCTTTCACCAGGTGGGGGAAGTTTTCTGCCATTATTTCTTCAAATAGGTTTTCAATTTCTTGCTCTCTCTCATCTTCTGGCACCCCTATTATTCTGATGTTGGTACGCTTGAAGCTGTCCCAGAGGCTCCTTACACTATCTTCGTATTTTCGGATTCTTTTTTCATTTTGCTTTTCCGGTTGGGTGTTTTTTGCTTCTTCGCATTTCAGATCTTTGGCTTGATTCTTGCGCTCCTCTGGTCTGCTATTGGGTGTAATATTCTTTATTTCAGACCGTGTATGCTTAATTTCTAGTTGTTTCTTTATCATAGCATCGAGGGTCTCATTAGTTTTCGTGAGGCTCTCCAGAAGTTTATTGCAAGCCCTCAAAATTGCGTTTTTTAGCTCTATATCCTCCATTTCTGTCATGTTTTTTTGTCTCCGCATTTTTTATGCTTTCTTGGTGCACCCCCTAGTGGTCTTTGTGCGCAGTCTTGTTCTAGTTGAGCCTTGATTGTTGTAGTTAATACTAGAGGGATTTGACCACCAGGCCGACTGGCTGTGTGAATCAGCTGTGTCTGCCGCGGAAAACTTCTGTCCTCTGGGGAGGGGCTAATCTAGCCTTTGCCTGAGGCGATCCGGCAAATGGCTCTGCGCAGGGCTTGGGCGGGGCGGGCTCAACAGGGCGGGCGGAGGGAGCGGTTATGGTGCCCTCAGTCCTGTTCCCAGAGGCTCTGCTTCTCAGAACCCCAGGAACCGCTGCAAACCTTGGAGAGAAAGCTGCCTTCCAACTGATGCCAGACACTCCCGCTTCTCCCGTTTGAGTCCGAGTCCCCAGCGATTCGCCCGTATCTGGAGCTCAGAGTCTGAGACTCCCCCCTGACCGAAAACGACAACCGCGCTCTCAGCCACCAGCCCGCTTTGCGCGCGCACCTCCGCACCTGAGTATTTTCCACACTGCGCCTCCTCTGAGCCTCGGTGTGCTGTTATTTTTCCTTCTAGTTGAAGAGTCTCTCCTCAGCCAGCCTTCCTGTGGTTCTGGGTGATGTCCGTTCCGTCTTTTAGTTGTATTTTTGAAGTGGTTGTTTGCGGCAGCAGTCTGCGGGGTTTACCTATGCCGCCATCTTGGTCTCTCCCCCTGATAACTTCTTCGGGCTGTTGGCCCTGGGGTTGGGGCCAGCGAAGGGTCCTGGGGTAGAGGCCAAGGGTAGGGTCTCTTATGACCCGAGTAGCTTTAACTTTTCTCAAAACCACTGCAGACTGTGGTTGCAGTGTGACTCTCGGGCCCAGGAGGGACGGAGCGATGGTCCCGGGACAGGTGAGACCTTGGGCACGAGGTGTTGGAACTGTCGAGTCACCTGGCAGAGCGTGGACAGACCCAGGCCTTCTCCTGCCTTGGACTCGTTCCTGTGGCCTCCTTTGCTAGTCAGTGTCGATCGCTCACAGAACCCAGCCCTGCCCGGGCTCTGCCCACAGTGCTGTCAGCAGAGAGAGTGGTGCCCTGGGCCCAGCTGCCCGCACGCCCATGGCAGAGGGCGGGTACCCAGGCACACAGCCCTGCCCTGGCCTCTGCTGGGGGCAGGGGACCTCTGGGAGGGGACATTGGGCCATCTTGGGTCACAAGGAGGAGCCAGCCCTGGGAGGCTCGGGGGGTGGGGGGGGGCGGGGAACAGCAGGCCCTGCGCACTAAGGCCCCTGAAATCATGTGCCTGGCCCTGCCAAGGCCTTAGGGTGAGTCTGACCAAATACAGCAGGCTAAATTTTTTTAAATATATTTTTATTGATTTCAGAGAGGAAGAGGGAGGGAGAGAGAGAGAGAAACATCAATGATGAGAGAGAATCATGGATCGGCTGCCTCCTGCATGCCCCACACTGGGGATCAAGCCTGCAACCTGGACGTGTGCCCTGTCCAGGAACCAAACCGTGACCTCCTGGTTCATAGGTCATCATTCAACCACTGAGCCCTGCTGGCTGGGCTGGCAGGCTAATTTTTGAGGGCTAAATTTTGTATGGCCCTCCAGTGATGTTACAAATATCCCAGTGGCCCTTGGCAGAAAGAAGGCTCCCCACTCCTGCTCTAGGAGGAGGGAGGCCAGGCAGAGGGAGCCACCTGACAGGCTGGGGGTGGAGAGCGAGGGTGTGAGGACAGCCAGGAGGCCGGTGTGGCTGGACCAGAGCCCTGAGCAGAGGACAAATGGGATCTGACTCGGCTTCCCTGGTGGATGCAGAGGTGCCCACGGAGATGTGAGTAGCAGTGGCCAGAGTCTAAGCATGTTTTGAAAGTTGTACCCATGGACTTGTCTCAGGATCAGCTCAGAGTCTGAGAGAAAGACAAGGCAAGGAGGTCCCCCGGATCTTGACCTGAGCCACAGGGGTTCGCCATTTTCTGGGGCTCTCCAGGTGGTTTGAGGGAAGAGGAGGGACACTCTGGCCATGTTGGGTGTGGGTAGTTGGGACTCTAAGACACAGTTGCCAGGCCACAGACCAGGGGCTCTGGGACTGCCCCCAGCACGGTGTGGCCCAGCCCGTGTGGAGGGGCCTCCGTAGCGCACGCTTCCCTCCTGCTCAGCTGTGCCCCCGGCGCTCGTTTCTCTTTCAGGCAGAAGAGCTTCCGCCCGTCTCCAGCCAAGTCCATGCATCACGAGTGTGACTGCCTCAGAGCCTCAGTGCCCCATCTGTAAGCAGGGCTCTGAGAGTCCTGCCCGTCTCTAAGGGTTTCATGAGGATTCCTGTGTGCAAGGAGCTGAGCACGGGCCTGTCTCCTGCCAGGCCTCGCCCGTGAGCTGCAGCGGTGGCACCTGCTGTCTCTGAAGACGCAGGCCCAGGCTCGGGGCGGGGCCACGGGTCAGCCTCAAACCCCTAGAGCAGTGACAGCGAACCTTGTGAGCTCGGCGTGTCAGCATTTTGAAGAACCCTAACTTCACTCTGGTGCCGCGTCACATATAGAAATTTTTTGATATTTGCAACCATAGTCAAACAAAGACTTATATTTTTGATATTTATTTTATATATTTAAATGCCATTTAACAAAGAAAAATCA
>NW_005362033.1:93204-96384 GCF_000412655.1 Myotis brandtii
GTGTAGGAGGCAGCTGATCAATGTTTCTCTCTCATCGATGTTTCTGACTTTCTATCCCTCTCCCTTCCTCTCTGTAAAAAATCAGTAGAATATATTTTAAAAATATATATATATATTTTAAAAAAGAAGAAGAAAAAAAGAAAAATCAACCAAAAAAATGAGTTCGCATGTCACCTGACACGCGTGTCATAGGTTCACCATCACTGCCCTAGAGTGTGTCTGGCAGAGAGAGAACAGCGTAGTTTATAGGACATATCTCTCTTGAGTGTCTTCCCTGGCCTGGGCACTGGGGACCAGCACGAGCTGATGAACCAGGATGGGGGGCAGCCCCAGGCCATTTGGGGATCCGTTCCGTCCACGGCCCCGTGGCCATTTCAAGGATATTGATGGAGGGAACGGGCAGGCGATGAACAGAGGGAGACGAGCAAACTTCCAAGGCTTGAGGACCCGCCACCTCCCTCTTCAGAGCTGGCAGTGGTGAGAAGCCGAGATCTTTTCAGTGGCTCGCAAGGCCCCACATGATTTGGCCCCAGAGCCTCCAGTGTGGCTTACTCCCACGCTCCCCACTCATTCCAGCCACCCTGCTGGCCTCCCACTGCTTCTTGCACCGTGTGCCTCAGGGCCTGTGCACGGCTGTTCTCGGCACCTGGACTGCTCGCCCCCCACGTGTCCTTTTGTGTTCCTTGCCCCTCAGGTCTGTGCTCAGGAGAGGCCTGCCCTGTGCACCCTCCCCTCCTCGGCTGCGTTCATCTCTAGCTTGTCCCCCAGATCGGTCTTGTTTATAATGATACGACTTCCTGTCTGTCTCCCTCCAGGAGGGAGCGTCTGGTCGGTTTTCTTTACTGTTATACCCAACGCTGAACCCTGCCTGGCATGTAGGCCCTGGTGCGTTGGGGTAATTAAATGGCCAGGGCGGCACGCAGGCCGCTCCCTCCGCTGGCCCCTGTGGTCCTGTTCTGGGCGCGTTGAATTACCCAGCAGGTGTGGGAGCCGAGACCAGAGTCCCACTGTACGGCCAGGGCAGGCGGCAGTGGGGCCAGAGCTGGGCCCGCCCACCAGAGCAGCCGTCAGGCCTGGAGAGGGGATGCAGGGGCCCCTAGGGCCACCCTCAGCTGGACCTAAGGGGAAGGTGTTCCAGGCAGAAGAACTGCCTTGGGAGAGGCCTGGAGGCAGGAGGCAGTGCAGAGACTGGTCTGAGGCCTGGGTTCCCCTTCACCTGACTCACTGGGGTGTGGACCCCTGGGTCTGAGTCTCTGCATCTGCAAACAGGGCGGTGGCCTGCAGCGTCACCCCTGAGCATCAGGGGAGAACCAGAAAGCCCCTGACGGGGTGGGCCGTGTTCCCGCACGTAGTTCGCTGCGTCCCTCAGCCTTCAGGTTTCCGTTGGTGACATCGCAGGCCCTGGCCCAGGCAGCAGGGAGCAAATTATGGTGCTTTAAAGTGAAAAACACGTGAAATACAATTTGTTTTTCATAATCACACTTGGCGTTGACATGTTTTCCTTTAGGGACAGCAAATTGTGTGTTCTGATCTCAGGGCCCTCGCACTGGCTGTGCCCTCTTCTCGTCCTTCCCTGCACCTCTGGCGAAATGGCCCTCTGTCCCCTGATCAGCTTAGTTCCTTCATCCATCACAGCTCCCTGAAGGCAGACCGTGGAGCTGTCCTCAGCCACTCGTTCTCCCCACACTCGGCCATCAGCACCCACATTGCTCACCTGGACTAGTGCGGCCACCACGCCCCTCTTCTCATTGCAGCCAGAGGAGGATCACGAGACACGGACACGTCCTGTCCCTCCTCTGCCAAGGACCCTCCATGGCTCCCGCTCCCGGTGGTTGCGAGGCTCTACGGGCCTCCTCCCCCATCACCCCTGCCCTCCCCTCATCTCCTCCACCCTCTCGCTTGCCCACTCCTGCCTCAGGGCCTTTGCTGGCTTCTCTCAGCCTGGGACACTGCTCCCCAGACAGCACACGGCCCGCTCCTCTTCCTCCTGCCTCCTCTCCGCCCACCTGCCTGCTTCTCTGCTCTGTTTCCTCTTCTCGTGCGTCCACCAGCACAGGACTCTTGTCTGGCCTGCTTATTGCTGTGTCCTCAGCACCTGAAACCGCGCCTAGGGCTCAGCAAACAGTTGTTCAACAGGCCTGGTGGGTGGATGTGTGCACAAATGGGTGGATGGGGGGCTGGGTAAGTAGATGGGCAGGCAGAGGGGAGATGGATAGATGATGGATGGGTGGATGGATGGATGAATGATGGGTGAATGGATGGATGGATGTGGTTGGATGGATGGATGGATGGATGGATGGATGGGTGGATGGGTGGATGATGGATGGATGGATGGATGGATGGATGTGGTTGGATGGTTGGATGGATGGATGGATGGATGCACAGAGAGACAGATGGGAATAGACTTTGGCTGGAGGAGCCCCTGTTAAATGTTTCCCAGTGGGACTCTGGGGTGGGCTGGTGAGCTCCAGGCTTGGCAGGACTGCGAGGGCACAAAGGCCTGTTTGCTCCTGTCCTGTGTGCCAGCGTCACTTCCCTGTGGATGCCAGTGCCACACCTTGACCTTCTCTGGGCCTGGCGAGAGGTCCTGCTGCGTGTCTCATCTGCTCTCCTGTCTCTTCGGGCTCTGGTTTAGTGGGGGCTTGGCAAGTCCTGCAGTCTACCCAGCGCTGGGCCTGGGCCTGCAGACCCTCCGGAGGGAGCGCAGGTGGGGACACAGATGGCTGGGCTGGGGGCCCTGGGGGTCCTGGGATGCTGAGACAGAATAACAACGACTCATGGTGGCCTGGAGTATTCTGGGTGTTGTCCTAGCATTTTACAGAGATGACTCTTTAGTCTCCAAACAACCCTATGAGGGGTGTTTTATTATGTCCCCATTCTATGGATGGGGAAACTGAGGCACAGAGAGGTTATTGAGGCTCCAGCTCCAGCAGCCTGGCTCCGACGCCTTCTCTCCACTCCAGCTGCCATGCTCACGCGTCTACCCTCCCCTGCAGGATGTCACGATCGGGCCGTCCTGCTCTACGAGTACGTGGGCAAGCGGACCGTGGACCTGCAGCACACCGAGGTCCCCGACGCCTACCGCGGGCGCGGCATCGCCAAGCACCTCGCCAAGGTAGGGCAGGTGGAGGGCCCGCTGGCCAAAGTGCAGATGGGTCCCACCCTGCTGCCAGCCTGCAG
>NW_005362033.1:96843-100172 GCF_000412655.1 Myotis brandtii
GTCTGCTGGCCCCCTCCTCCTGGGGCTGGGCGGGGGCGGTGGTCCTGGGCCCAGGCCCCAGGTGCTGCGGTCCAGGCCCTGACCCTGCTGCCCATCAGGAGCTCGTGGCTGTGTCCCCGGCGTCCAGTGTGTCCTAGGTGCTCCGTCACTCTTGGAATGAATGGGTGACGAATGTTCAAGTAAATTGGCTGGTGCCCCACCCCCTTCTCCCCAAAGCACCTCCAGCTCCAGCTGCGAGGAGAGCAGTCTGACTGCCCAGGGGACTTGGGCCTGGACCAGAGAAGCCTTCAGTGTCCCTGAGGGCTGCTCCTGGGCTGGCTCCCCCTCTGCCCCACACCCCCAGGCCTCTGTGCCTCTCCCACCCTCCATGTGACCCAGAAAGAACTGAGAGCCCTGGCCAGTGTGCTCAGTGGTTAGACTATCAGCCCACCCACCCAAGGGTCGTGGTTTCGATTCCCTGGCAAGGGCGTGTACCTGGGTTGCAGGCTCTATCCCTGGCCCTGGTTGGGGCACTTACGGGAGGCAACCAATCGATGTGTCTCTCTCACTTGGAGGTTTCTCTCTCTCTCCTCCTCCCTCCCTCTCTCCCTTCCACTCTCTCTAAAATCAATAGAAAAAGTATCCTTGGGTGAGGATGAACAAAAATAAATAAAATAAACTGAGCTTTACTGACTGGGGAGCGGGGAGTGGAGCCCTCTCTCCCCCTAGACCAGCGGTTCTCAACCTTCCTAATGCCGCGACCCTTTACAGTTCCTCATGTTGTGGTGACCCCCAACCATAAAATTATTTTCGTTGCTACTTCATAACTGTAATTTTGCTACTGTTATGAATCGTCATGTAAATATCTGATATGCAGGATGTATTTTCATTGTTACAAATGGAACATAATTAAAGCATAGTGATTAATCACAAAAACAATATGTAATTATAGATGTGTTTTCCGATGGTCTTAGGCGACCCCTGTGAAAGGGTCGTTCAACCCCCAAAGGGGTCGCGACCCACAGGTTGAGAACCGCTGCCCTAGAGCCCTGCCTGCCAGGGCCTGAGGCACAGACCTCGGGCACTTATTGTGACAGGCACCTTCGTGGGCTTCCAGTCTTTTTTTTCTGCAAATGGGAGGATAGCTGGTTCCTGTCATGAGAGGCTGTAACCCGGGTCAGGGGTGGGCTGCGTGGAGGACACAGAGGCCGCTCAGGGGCGGAAGGTCAAAGGGCCAAGTAAGTGCTGCTTCTTTTCATCAGAACAGCCGGCCGCCCACACTGTCCTCAGCTTTGTTTCAGCAAACATTTTCCTGGTTACTAACCCTCACCCGAGGGTATGTTTCCCACTGATTTTTAGAGAGAGTGGGGGGGGGGGTGGTCAGGCAGGCGCCAGGTAAGCCTGAGGGCCCTGAAGGGGGAGGGCAGGCTGTGGACAGGAGCCTGGGGCGCGTGCAGGATGGACCAGACAGGCAGCAGGCGGGGTCTCCAGGCTCAGCCCCTGCCCACGTGGCCCTGGCTGTGGGCTGCGCTGAGTGGAAACCACCTCCCGGGCGTTTTGGGAAGAGCTCAGCATCCAGTCCTGGCTTCCTCCCTCCCATGGCCTGTGCTCCAGGCAGTCTCCCCACAGTTCCTGGCTCCCTCTCTGACATGCGGGTGGTGACAGCCGAGGGTGGGGCTCCGGGCACTGACCGCTCTCTCTGCCAGTGCAGGCTGCCCTGGACTTCGTGGTGGAGGAGGACCTGAAGGCCCACCTCACGTGCTGGTACATCCAGAAGTACGTCAAGGAGAACCCGCTGCCGCAGTACCTGGAGCGCCTGCAGCCGTGACCCTGGCTGGGGGCAGGCACGCCCTGCCAGACCTCTCCTCGCCCTGGCCCTGCCTCCGTGTGCTCTCAGGAAACCTGGATCCCATGGCGGTGGGCCACTCAGCTGTTTTGTAAGGACGCTCATCTGGGCCCCGGAGGCGGCTGGCCGAGGATGGGCAGGTCCGGTGACTGGCAAGGGGAGGCCAGGCAGCCGCATCCCGGCAGCTCCTGCCTGCAGATCTGGCGGCTTCTCCGAAGACCATACGGCCTGTTGTGGGCAGGCCTGTGAGGGCCCGTAGGCAGGACTGGGACACGGACGGGCATCCCTGTGGCCCGCTGTGCCCCCTTGTGTTCCTTGCTCTGTGATTGGCAAGTGCTGTCCTGGCACCCCCTCACCACCCCTGCCATTTGGTCCTATTTGCAGAGGGGGTGTTCCCAGTGTTGAGAGGAGCAATAGAAACTATGTGCCAACTTCCGAGGGCACAGCGCCAGCTGCGGCTGCCGTCAGCACTGCCCGCCTTCCTCCAGCTGCCCGCCTGGCAGGGGTGGCCGGGGCAGTTCTCCCTGATGTGTGCGGCCGGGAACGGGTCGCGGGCTCACCTGTGCACACAGCACACGCAGCACGGAAGCTGAGTGCCAGGCGGTGCGCCGGGCAGAGAGGCGGGGGGGGGGGGGGGGCACCAGCTGCTCTCTCCCTGCTGCCTGTGCCCTAACTCCTGGCCTCCTTGTCTGTCAGCTCTGCGGGAACCGAGGTCCCGCCCCCTGTGGCTGCCCTGCCCTCTCCATCTGCCTGTCGCCAGGGCAGCTCCAGGGGCTCCAAAACCTCCCAGGGACCCGCCCCCCTGGCCCAGGCCCTGGGTGAGCTTCCTCAGAAGGGACCCTGTGGAGCAGAGGTGGGAGGGAGGTGAACTGTCCTCAAAGCCGTCCTCACCACCAGGAAAGACACTTTTCTGCAGAGGCTTCCCTTCGGGGCCGCAGCCTCGGGGCACCTTCTGGGGGAGCAGTGGTTGGGCACGGCCGTGACCTGCACGTGCACGCTCTGGCCCCAGGGAGCCTGGGAATGGCGGAGGGCACCTCCTTCCGGCTGTGCTCCCCAACTCTGCAGTGTGCTATATGAGGGCCAGGGGAGTGCCTGTCCCCCTGTGCTGGGAGTCATGGGCCAGCAGGGGGTGAGCACAGCTGCTGGGCCCCTCCCAAGGCTGGGGCAGCCCACCCTGGCACAGCTGAAGAAGGGGGGGTAGGCCCGAGAGTGGACAGACCGGCCGGGTCTTTTCTCTCCCTCCTTCCCTCCCCACTCACACAAGTTTACATACAGATTCGTCATGGAAACGGTCCAGCGGCTCAGTGAGCTGGTGCTCTCGCTCTGCGGCCTGTGGGTGAGGTGGCCCAGTGCTAGGAGGATGCCCGACAGACGCGGGGCTGGGACAAGCAGGCTGTGGGGCGGGGCCAGGGGCAGTGTGTCCCAGCCTGAGCCTGGTTCGAACAGCAGGTGGCGGGCCATGCTGGGCCAGCAGGCAGACAGAACTCGTTAATTGAACCAGGAG
>NW_005362033.1:100433-107745 GCF_000412655.1 Myotis brandtii
CCATGTGTCTGGCATCCAGCCCGCCCCCCTCCACCTCCCAGCCAGGAGGCCGGGAGCCCTCGCTGTGGCCGGGGCGGCACCAGCCCCTCCCAGCAGGTCGCTCACAGGCCCGGGTTCCTCACATCTCGCTTAGATTTCAAAACAGGTCGTAACTCACGTGCCTTCCCCCCTCAGGACCCGCTCTGGGTGACGTCTGGCCAAGGCCCTGGGCCCCTTTGTTGTTTTTTAAGTTCCTGACCAGAGCGCCGGACATGCGTGTCAGCGGGAGCCGTGGCCGGCCTCGGACTGCCTGCTGGTTGGCCCTGCGTTTACAGTGAATAAGCTGAGGCGTGGGAGCCGCAGGTGTGAGGGGCTGGGCGGGGCTCCCCGCCCTCCATCCCTGCTGCCCTGACCTCGCTCGCAGCCCAGCCGTTCCAGGCGGGAAAGGACGGCACGTGCGCACAGGGTGGCCGAGGTCTCACAGCCAGACAGCAGGGCCACCAAGGTCTGGGGGGCATCTTGCTCCCGTGCCTTCTCCCCTTTCACCGCCAGCCAGGGCCCTGCCCTGTCCCTGCCTCCACCTGAGGGAAGGGTCATCTGAGGCCTGGCCATGCCTTCACCGCAGAGCGGCTGCAAGGGCTCACCTGGAAGAGGCGGTGATGTCATAGGGCCTCACATCAGCTGCTGCTCTTAGACGTGTCTCTCTCCCCCTACAAAGCCTTCTCTTGGGGCTTCTAGTCCAGGGGAGCGAGATGGGGTGCCCATGCCGGCCTGTGGGGGCAACGTCACAAATGGCCTCAAAACAGGATCGAGGGGGTCCTGGCCGGTGTGGCTTAGTTGAGCACCGTCCCATGCACTACAAGGTCACCAGTTCAGTTCCCAGTCAGGGCATGTACCTGGTTGCAGGTTGATCCCCAGTTGGGGTGTACAGGGATGGGGGACTCCTTTCTGAGTGGGATGTTTTCCTCCTAGTTCCCAGCCTGGGGGTGACCGTGCTGCCCCCAAACACAGGAGAAAGAAGAGGGCATTTCGGTGGCCAGGCCATCAGGCCTGTCGGATAGATGAGGGGGCAGGCCCTGTAGCCGCAGGAGGCTGGGAGGCAGGGGCAGGGTCTGTGCCCATCCCCCTCCCCATAACACAATGTGCCCTCTGTCCGCTCGCGAGGACGGCCCGGGAGGGCCGTGCACTGTCCCTGCGCCTCCCCTGGTCACTGGGAAGGCTGGGAAGGGCTCTGTCTGGAGCCGCAAGGTCCATGGCTGATGGGGATGCCCGGCGGATGCTGAGAAGGTGGCTGCGTGCCAGGCCACTGTGATGGGGAGATTGACGGAGCGTCCACCCATCCCCTCGCTTGGTCCTCAGCGCAGAAGCCTCTGATTGGCTGATGTCTACCCAGATGTCCCCTCTGCTGTTCTCAGGGCCCCACTTCCTCCAAATCAGCACCCTAAGTTTTCTATGAGGGCACGGAACTGTAGCCTGCAGGCCCAATACTGGGTGGTTTTCAGTTGTGTCCTTCTCATGGCTATAGGATATTAAACAGATTCTCTTCTGGCTCTCAGAGACGCTCTCTGGTTCTGTCCTTCCGCCGGGAGCTGAGTCTAGTTTTTTTCCGCCGACTCCAGGGTGGTCCCAGCAGCTCCCCCACCCCCCAGGGCTTTGTGGCTTTATTGTCCCCACCGCAGTGACAAGGGGCAGCCGGGCAGCCTCCCAGCTCCACCTTCGAGAAGCGCCTCGCTCAGGCTCATCAAATAGGTGAGAGACTAACATGTCGCCACCTGCTCTGACCTTCCAGAGCTCCATCTCCCTGGGCAGGCGAGTTGTTACTGGCCCAGTCGGGCTGGGTCATTGACCCCAGGTTTCCGTGTGTAAGATCGTGTCTCAGGCCATTCTTGCTCGAAGGGCGGTCTGCACAGAGTCGGGAAGGAAACTGCTGCAGGTGCTTCGGACGGGCCTAGTGTGGGGACTGGCGGTGGAAACTGCTGGGAGGACGGGAGGAGCACAAGTAAGAAGGCGAGGTGACCCCAATACTAGCAAATGCACGCAGCTGCGATGACACAGCTGGAGGAACAGAAGTGTTACCCACAGCCATGTCCCGGGGCTGCTGCTGGGCCCTTGCCCGGAGCGGTGGGCGGGCCAGAGGGTGGAGAGCCTGGTGGTGAGAGAGGCCGCTCCGCTCGTCTGTTCCCACTGTGGACAGAGTGCACCCACCAGCCTCTCGTAGCAGGTGAGTCCGAGGCTGCGTTCCAGCCGGTGGCATGTGCGTGGGAGTGAGGCGGAGGCCTCCGCGGCTCCATCTGCCTCGTTCCATGCTGAGCGCCGTGATGACCAGGCTTCAGGGACTGTAAACTCGCCGGCTGTACAGAACACGGGTCCCTGCGTCGCTATGTGGAGAAAACCAACCTGTCAATAACTAACTCTCCTTTTGGCTTGTTATTGAGCAAGAACTGCATATCTGTCGTGTTTTCAGCATTCTACATGTTGAGGTCTGTCTGTCATACCAGGTAGTGGACTAACACCGTGAAGTATGGTGCTTCTGTAATTTAAAACCCGAAGTCCATAGGATTGGCTTAGTGATTAGGCAACAGGGAACATGAACATAGATATTGCAGAGTGGAAAGTTGGAGGCTCATGTTATGCAGAGGCAAAGTGTTTGCAAAAATCAAAACTTGCAATAACTCGAAGGGAAGACCAGGGACGTAGAGGCTGTGACTCCAGGGGAAAGAGGTGGGACTGAGCCAGACATCCCTGTGTGTTGGTTGTTCCTTCATTTGTAGTGAGGCGTAAGGAAGAGATACATGCAAGCAAGACACTGTTTGCCAACACAGAAGGGGGAATGAACGTGTGTGAGGCCGTGTAGTGTTGGAAAAGGTAACAGCTACAGGACCCCAAATAACAGGAAATAAAACTGAAAAAGGCCCATTAGAACATTCTCAGCTTTATAGACCAAGGCCTCAGCCCACGGCAAAGGTCCGAAGGAGTCTGTTGACTTGGTCCATTAGCTAATCGAGACACTCCGGAGGCATCAGTGAATTAGACACACACGGCTGAGAAGACAAGGAAGCAAAGAAATAGAGCCCCTGGAAGCCACGTTAGAAAGAACCGTGGGTGCAGCTGTGGGGCAGATTAAACAGCTACAGTGGGGCCTTGACTTACGAGTTTAATTCGTTCCGTGACGGAGCTCGTAACTCCAATTACTTGTATGTCAAATCAAAAAGTGAACGAGTGAGACACGTGATGCTGGGCTGATGTTGTGGCGTTCACTGTGACGTTTGCTGCGCCAACTAGCGGTGGGGTATCTGAAGCTGGCTCGTAACCCGAATTTTAGCTCGCAACTCAAAGCAAAAAATCGGCTGAGAGACGGCTCGTATCTCGAAAAACTTGTTAGTCGGGACACTCGTAAGTCAAGGCCCCACTGTACTAGAGTAGCAAAGGCAAGAAGGGAGAAAGCCAAGGGGATTGATTTATCTCACCCACTGAACAAAGTTGCCTGAGGCCTTGCCCAACAAGAGGACCAGATGTATGTGCAGACATTCTGAGATCAGCCGCAACAATGCAGAAGGGGACCTGGACACCTAGTCTGCTGCCCGGGGTACCTGCAGGGAGCTCTGAGCCCTTGGGGAGGGTACAAAGCCCCCTGGACCACCACCGGGTGGGGCGCTCACACCAGCTGAGCTGCCTGCCTGCTGGTGCTTCACACCAAGTGCATTCTTGATGAAGTCTTGCTTTGCTTCCACACTGCTTCCTGTCACCCATCTGAGTCCTTCTCAGGAGATGAACAAGCCTTGAGGAGAGGAGAGCCGCCTCCCCCCACCTCTGACTTGGTGGCTCTCCAGTAACATCTTTTCTGGGGCCATGACTCAGATTAGCAACTGGGACGGGGCTCTGATCACTGCCCATGGATTGCAGTGCGTTCAGTTCCTCTGGGGGTTTCTTTTGCAGCATCACAAAGGTTAGAACACAGACTGGGCCTCTGCCCAGGGACACAAAATTGACAGTAAAACCAAATGAGTGCCCAGGCTCACCAGGACTCCAAGTAAAAGGTAATTCCTCCCTCCAGTTCGAGTCTTGCATGTTCTTACATGAATAAGGTCCTTGTGGAGATGTTTGGGGTTTAACCCTAAATTGCACAAGGGCCTCAGGGACTTGCATTTCACTTGTAATGAACTGACCGGCTCATCCAAGGATGTGCACATGACGGTTGGCACTCAGCCCTCCAAGCCCTTCCAGTGCCTGAGACGGCAGGAGAGGAACCGAGACACATAAGAGGGAGCGGGATGGCCGGGAGCCCTTCCCGCCGGCTGCACATTTGGACGCACTACATAAACCCTATCTGGAGCATGGCCCAGAGAGAACCACGTCTACGTCATCGGTCAGCGGTCAGTCTGCTGCCTTTCTCTGCCCTTGCCTGTAGGGCATATAGGAGAGGAACTTACTGTATATGCAAGCCAAACAGTACAGATCTAATTACAAGATATTTCCCCTAGGTTGGGGAGGAAGGCCCTTCCCTTGAGGGTTTATATGAACATTGTAAGGAACGACACTGGCCTGAAGCTGTTAATCAACAATGATTATCGTGTGAGCAGAGGCTCAGGCAGGACACCCTGGTTGAACAAATTGAAGCTAAGATCTTACGGTTATTAGCCAGGCTGGGTCAGGGTCCTTTACTCCACCCCATTAATTCAGGTAATGGTTCTGCGCCAATTCTGGAATGAATGGGATAAAGGGACCTTCTTCATGTACATACTCCAAGCTCTAATACCTAACATTGAGACACAAAGATGATATCTTCAGAAGGGTGACAGGCACAGCAGGGAATGTTGGGTTTGTCCTACTGAACCTTACAAAAATTTACAGGCTAACAATAAATTACCTGCTTGGAATATACATTCATCTCAAGTGCACATGGAACATTCACACAGATAGACCACATGTTAGGACACAAAACAAGTCTCTACAAGTTCAAGTAAATTGAAATATCAAGCATCTTCTCAAATCACAGTGGAATGAAATTAGAAATCAACTACAGTAAAAACACCCCAAAACATTCAAACACATGGAGGCTAAATAGCAAGTTATTAAGCAAAGAATGGGTTAACAACGAGATCAAGAAAGAAATAAAAAACTTCCCAGAAACAAATGAAAATGAACACAAAACACCCCAAAATCTCTGGGACAGAGCAAAAGCAGTCCTGAGAGGGAAGGTCATAGCACCACAGGCTCAAAAAACAAGAAAAATCAGCAATAAACTAACCCTACAATTAAAATAACTAGAAAGAGAACAACAAGAAAAGCCCACAGTAAGTAGAAGGAAGGAAATAATAAAGATTAGAGCAGAAATAAATGACCTAGAGACTAAAAAAAATACAAAAAGTCAATGAAACAAGAGCTGGTTCTGTGAAAGTATAAACAAAATTGACCCATTAGCAAGACTCATCAAGAAACAGAGAGAGGACCCAAAAAATAGTATCAGAAATGAAAGCAGAAAAGTAACCCCTGACACCACAGAAATAAAAAGGACTGTAAGGAAATACTATGAACATCTATAGGCCAACAAGATGAACAATGTGGATGAAATGGACAAGTTCCTAGAAAAAAACAATCTTCCAATACAGAAACAGGAAGAATCAGAAAACCTGAATAGGCCAATAACAACTAATGAAATAGAAGCTGTAATAAAAAAAAAAAAAAAACAACTCCCAGCAAACAAAAGCCCAGGGCTGGAGGGCTTCACAGGGGAGTTTTACCAAAGATTAATACTCCTCAAACTATTCCAAAACTCCAAGAGGAAAGAATATTTCCAAGCTCTTTTTATGAGGCCAGCATTATCCTAATTCAAAAACCACATGAAGACACTACAAAGAAAAAAATTACAGGCCAATATCCCTGATGAACATAGAAGCTAAAATCCTCAAAAAAATATTAGCAAATTGAATTCAGCAATATATTTTAAAAAATCATACACCATGACCAAGTGGGATTTATTCCAGGGATGCAAGGCTGGTACAATATTCGCAAATCAATAAACATGATACATCACATAAACAAATTGAAAGACAAAAATCACATGATCATATCAGTAGACACAGAAAAGCATTTGACAAAATCCAACACCCATTTCTGATAAAAACTCTCAGCAAAGTGGGAATAGAGGGAGCATTTCTCAACATGATAAATATCATATATGACAAACCTATAGCCAACATCATACTCAATGGGCAAAAACTAAAACCATTTCCCGTAAGAACAGGAACAAGACAGGGATGTCCACTTTCACCACTCTTATTCAACATAGTACTGGAAGTCCTAGCCACAGCAATCAGACAAGAAGAAGGAATAAAAGGCATCCAAATTGGAAAGGAGGAAATAAAACTCTCATTATTCTCAGATGATGTGATATTGTACATAGAAACTCCTAAAGACTCCACCAAAAACTACTAGATTTAATAAATGAATTTGACAATGTAGCAGGATACAAAATCAACACCCTAAAATCGATGGCTCTTTTATACACCAATAATGAACTCTCAGAAAGAAAAACTAAACAAACAATCCCATTTACCATTGCAACAAAAAAATTAAGATACATAGGAATGAACTAAACCAAGGAGGTAAAAGATTTGTATTCGGAAAACTACAGGATGTTGAAAAAAGAGATAGAAGAAGATATAAACAAGTGGAAGAATATGCCGTGTTCATGGATTCGTAGAATCAACATCATTAAAATGTCCATACTACCCAAGGCAATCTACAGATTCAATGCAATCCCTATTAAAATGCCAAAAGCATACTTCACAGAGCTAGAACAAATACTCCAAAAATTTACATGGAACCAAAAAAAGAACCTGAAAAGCTGCAGCAATTTTGAGGAAGAAAAACAAAGTTGGAGGAATCACAATACCAGATATCAAGTAATCTGGTACAAGAACAGGCATATAGATCAATGGAACAGAACAGAGACCCCTGAAATTAACTCAAGCCATTATGCACAATTAGTATTTGACACAGGAGTCAAGAGCATACAGTGGACTCAAGACAGTCTTTTCAATAAATGGTGTTGAGAAAATTGGACAGATACATGCCAAAAAAATGAAACTAGACCACCAACTTACACCATACACAAGAATAACTCAAAAAGGATAAAAGACTTAATTTTAAGTCGGGAAACCATAAAAATCCCAGAAGATACCATAGGCAGCAAAATCTCAGACATCTCTCATAGCAATATGTTTACAGATATAATCTCCTAGCAAAGGAAACTAAGGAGAAAATAAACAAATGGGACTACATCAAAATAAAAAGCTTCTGCACAGCAAAAGTAACCATCAACAAAACAAAA
>NW_005362033.1:108188-110194 GCF_000412655.1 Myotis brandtii
TTGCTACTTCATAACTGTAATGTTGCTACTGTTATGAATCATAATGTAAATATCTGATATTCAGGATGGTCTTAGGCGACCCCTGTGAAAGGGTCGTTCGACCACCAAAGGGGTCGCAACCCACAGTTTGAGAACTGCTGATCTAAGCAAAAACTTCTGCAAAGTGGGCATACAGATGGCCAAGAGACATATGAAAACATGCTCAAAGTCACTGATCATCAGAGAGATGCAAATTAAAACAACAATGAGGCATCACCTTACACCTATCAGAATGGCTACCATCAACAAATGGCAAGTGCTGGCGAGGATGTGGAGAAAAGGGAGCCCTAGTGCACTGCTGGTGGGAATGCAGGCTGGTGCAGCCACTGTGGGAAACATAATGGCTGAGAACCCACGAACACCAAGACTCCAGCCTCCCTGGCCGCGGGCTCCTAAAACGTTTGTCCAGGGGGAGACAAGGTGGCGGCTGAATAGGCAGATGGGTCCTGTGCCTTCTCACAGAGCAGATAGAAGAAACAGCTGAATCGAATAACATCCACCTGGAATTGGCAAATTAAACACAGCTGATGAGGTAATCCATGGATGGAAAGGTCAGAGGTCAACTGGAGAGCAGTGGGATCAGGGTTCTGGGCTGGAGGGAGAAACACGTGCAGCCGGGAATAGAGTGTCAGAGGGAGACTGCGCTGTACCAAACCTGCGTCCCTTGGGGACAGGGTCGTGCTTGACTGTGGAAGGGGGTCCACAGGGCTGCTGGCAGCCTGGGACTCTAGATCTAAGCCCACAGCCATAGGGGCTGTGCCCAAAACAGCAGCCTAAAGTTCTGCACCAGCTGTGCAGTGCCAGGGGGAGAGAGATGCACAGCGACGTGGTCACTCTGTCTTTATATTTTCCTGGCTTTTATTTGCTAAACCCAGTACATAGGATCTTTCAATTACAAACACTCACCGAGGTTGCGGTGCAGGGGAAGGTGGTTTGGGGAAGCTGTGGAGCAAAATAGGGAGAGGTGACCAGGAAGCCAGCTCTGGGACAGTCTGGTCCCTCCAACCATGAACAGACATTTTTCTCCTGAAGACCAGGCCCCTCCTAGCAGCGCAGCCTCACCCAACCAACCTTGAGCTCTGCAGGGAAACAGATTCGAAATACCTCCAGGGAGCCTTCAGGGACTGGGTTGAGGGACCATTTGGTCCCAGAAACTGATACAGAAACACCGCCACCTAGCGGCCATTTCAGAAATAGACGCTGGTGTAAATATGACTGAAAGCAGGCAGATAAACAAAGCAGGCAGAATGACCCTGCCTGCCTGACACCAAGGCTGCGGAGACAGACACAGAGGAGCGGTGGATCACTGAGAACTTCAACACAGTGCTGACTATCTAACTGGAAACTGATGTGGCAGGCAGAACCGAAGAAAGGGGTCTTAAAACAGCCCCCATGGGACATTAAAACTCAGACGAAGTGAACAAACTTCACTACTTCACTTTATTTTTTTATCTTTTACTTAAGAAACTAAATTTTTTTCTCTTTTCTTTATTTTATTATTTATTATTTTTTATTATTTTTTAATCCTTCATTTTTTTTATTTTTTTGAATTAGTGTTCTATATTCTATTTTATTTTTTATAATTTTATTTTATCTCATTTTTTCCTTTATACCAACCCTTTCTTCCTCACTTCCCCCTTTTTCATCCTGTTTCTCTTCTCCTGTTTCTGCTTTAGTTTTTCTTTCTCCTTCCTTTTTACTCCTTGTTAAAAATTGATCTTCTTTATCTGCTTTATTGGCGTATTACTATTATAGTAGTCTCTGTTGGCTTACTCATATACCTGATTTCCTCTCCTCTGATCTAAGTCCATGTGACTTTCTCTTTTCTTTTTCTTTGATAGACAAATTTTTTTCTTCTTGTTGTTGTTTATTAGTTTTTTTGTTTTTGTTTTATATTATGCTTTTGCTTTTCCTCGCCTCACTTGTTCTCTTCTTCTACTAATAGCTTAATTAGTTTCACTCACCAA
>NW_005362033.1:110616-112277 GCF_000412655.1 Myotis brandtii
ATATATATTAATAAAAGGGTAATATGCTAATTAGACTGGACATCTTCCGGACAAAGCCACGGTGGTGGGGGCCAAGGCAGGGGAGGAAAGTTAGGGGCGATCAGGCAGGCAGGCAGGCAGGCGAGTGGTTAGGAGCCAGAGGTCACAGATTGTAAGAGGGTTGTCCTACACTGGCAGTTGGACATCCCCTGAGGGGTTCTGTATTGGAGAGGGTGCAGGCTGGGCTGAGGGACCCACCCCCCATGCATGAATTTCATGCACCAGGCCTCTAGTATATATACATACATATATGTTTAATATAGTTTTAATTATTATTATTGATTATTATTATTATTTATTATTAGATTTTTATTGAGTATTTTGATTTTTACTTTTCTTCTTATACACTCATTCTCTTTACACCTCCTCTATACTGAATTGTGGCCATTCCCCCATTAATTCGATTCCTTTACCTTACCTTCTGGAAATAAGCTCTGCATCTTCAGAGTCAGCTCCCATCCTTTTTTTCTGGTGTTTGTTCTTTGCATTTTTTGGTTTGGTTGTTGGTTTTGTGGAGTTTTCTCCCCATATCCATATATTTTTCCCTGTCTTTTTTCTTTTTCTTTTCTCTCTTACCTTTATTCCATTTCTCAATATCATTTTTGTGCTCTTTTCTCTCCCCTAATTCTCTTTTCTCTGGTGGTCACCTTTATTTGGGGTTATTGGTGTCGTGAATACATTCGTGTTTTGTGCCCTCTGTGTAGTGTCTTGTTGAGTTGTATTTTGTGCCTTTTGGTCAAGGTGGTAGAGAGTGAGCCACATAACCAGACACCCTGAGAGGAGCCAAAATGTGGAGACAAAGAAACAGCCCCCATACAAAAGAAAAGGAGGAATCACCAGAAAAGGAAGTAAACAAAATGGAGGCAAGCAATTTGTCAGAGAAAGATTTGAGAGCAATGGTCATAAGGACACTGAAAAGGATGGAAGACAAATTCAACAACATGTGTAAGAACCAAGAGGAAATAAAGAAGAATCAAGAAGAAATGAAGAATGACATTGCTGCTGTAAAGAACACAATAGAGCCCTGACCGGTTTGGCTCAGTGGATGGAGTGTCGGCCTGCGGACCGAGCGGTCCCAGGTTTGATTCCAGTCAAGGGCATGTGCCTTGGTTGTGGGCACATCCCCAGTGGGAGGCGTGCAGGAGGCGGCTGATCGATGTTTCTCTCTCATCGATGTTTCTAGCTCTCTATCGCTCTTCCTTCCTTTCTGTAAAAAAATCAATAAAATATATATATTTTTTAAAAAAGAACACAATAGACTAGACATTAACAGTAGACTAGAAGAAGCAGAGGAACGCATCAGTGAGCTAGAAGACAAGGTAGAAAAAACACCCAAGCAGAACAACTGGAAAAAAAACCTCAAAAAAAAACAGGAAGAGAGCCTAAGGCAGTGGATCTCAACCTTCCTAATGCTGTGACCCTTTAATACAGTTCCTCATGTTGTGGTGACCCCAGATCATAAAATTATTTTCGTTGCTACTTCATAACTGTAATTTTGCTACTGTTATGAATTGTAATGTAAATATCTGATATGCAGGATGTATTTTCATTGTTACAAATGGAACATAATTAAAGCATAGTGATTAATCACAAAAACAATATGTAATTATATATGTGTTTTC
>NW_005362033.1:112843-114072 GCF_000412655.1 Myotis brandtii
TAAAAAGAAGAAATAGGAAGGGAAGAAGGAACACAGGCATAAAGAATAAAAATGGTGGCAAACAAGTACCTATCAATAATAACTTTAAATGTAAATGGATTAAATGCTCCAATCAAAAGACATAGGGTAGCTGAATGGATAAGAAAACATGACCCATACATCTGCCTTCTACAAGAGACCCACCTCAGAACAAAGGACTCACACAGACTGATAGTGAAGGGATGGGAAAAAAATTTTCAGGCAAATGGAAATGAAAAAAAATCTGGGGTAGCAATACCTATATCTGACAAATTAGACCTCAAAACAAAGGCCATAAAAAGAGATAAGGAACGCTACTTCATAATACTAAAGGGAACAATTCACAAGAGAAGATAACTCTGGTAAACATATATGCACCCAATACAGGAGCACCCAAATACATAAAAAAAAATTCTGGAAGATATCAAGGGAGAGATTGGCAGCAATACATGATAGTAGGGTACTTTAATACCCCATTGACACCACTGGATGAATCCTCTACACAAAAAAATCAGCAAAGAAACCTCAATCCTAAATGACTCACTAGATCAGACGGAATTAATTGACATCTTCAGGACATTTCACCCCAAAGCTACAGAATATGCATTCTTCTCAAATGCACTTGGAACATTTTCAAAAATAGAGCACATATTGGGACACAGGCAAAGTCTCTTCAAATTCAAGAAGGTAGAAATCATATCAAGCATCCTCTCAGATCACAATTGCATAAAATTAGAAATCAATACCAATAAAAACAATGAAAAAAAATAAAACACTTGGAGGCTAAATAGCATGCTATTAAACAATGAATGGGTTACCAAAGAGATCAAAGAAGAAATAAAAAGCATCCTGGAAACAAACAACAATGAAAACACAACAATCCAAAATCTATGGGACACAGTCAAAGCAGTCTCAAAAGGGAAATTCACAGCATTACAGGCCTACCTCAAAAAACAAGAAAAAATGGTAATAAATTACCTGACCCTGCAACTTAAAGAATTAGAAAGAGAGCAACAAGAAAAGCCCACAGTATCCAGAAAGAAGGAGATAATAAAGATCAGAGCAGAAATAAATGACATAAAGACAAAAAATATATAAAAGATAAATGAAACCAAGAGCTGGTTCTTTGAAAGGATAAACAAGATTGATGAACCTCTAGCCAGGCTCACCAAGAAGCAAAGAGAGAGGACCCAAATAAACAAAATCAGAAA
>NW_005362033.1:115230-116413 GCF_000412655.1 Myotis brandtii
TTTTTTTATCCTCACCTGAGGATATGTTTCCATTGATTTTTAGAGACTGTGGAAGAGACAGACAGAAACATCAAAGTGAGAGGAACACTTTGATTGGTTGCCTCCTGCATGAGCCCTGACCTGGGCCCCGGCCAGGGAGGAGCCTGCAACCTAGGTACATGCCCTTGGTCACAATTAAACTCAGACCCTGCCATTGGCAGGCCAAAGCATTATCCACCGAGCCAAACCGGCTAGGGCAGGATATGACATTTCTTAGCCCTCCCGCAGCAGACCTTCGTTTTTTTCGCCAGGAGTGTGGTGAAAAACCCTAGATCACCTTTTTGGATTCTTATTACCCAAGTTACTAAGAATATTACCAGTGGCATACAGGGAGCTTAACCAAGGAGCGGTCAGAAAAGGTGTTTCCTCTGTAGTTCACACCAATCGCCGGCTTGGCCCCCCCGCCCCAGGCCTGACACCTCTGGTCCAGGCTTCAGGCCTGGGCAGGAGACCCCCATCTCCCCCCCAATCACTGGCTCCGCCCTTGCCCAGGCCTGACGCCTCCACCAGAGGGATCAACCCCCATCACCCTCCGATTGCCAGATTGGCCCCTTGCCCAGACCTGACGCTTCCGCCAGAGGTGTCAGACCTGGGCAGGGGACCCCATCTCCCTCCCATCACTGGCTCCGCCCTAGCCCAGGCCTGATGCCTCAGCCAGAGGCATCGACCCCCATCACCCTTCAATCACCGGATCGGCCCCTCGCCCAGGCCGGATGCCTCACCCAGAGGTGTCAGGCCTGGGCAAGAGACCGCCAGACCCCTCTGATTGCCGGCTCCGCCCCCCGCCCAGGCCTGACGCCTCGGCCAGAGGCGTCGACCCCCATCACGCTCCAATCGCCGTATCGACCCTTTGCCCAGGCCTGACGCCTCCGCCAGAGGTGTCAGGCCTGGGCAGGAGACATCCATCTCCCCCGATCACCGGCTTCTGGGTGGCTTCTGGGGCCGGCCTGCGACCCGGGATGGCGGCTCACGCTGGCGGCTTCGCTGTCCCGCCCTGCCTGCAGTATGCAAATCAGCCGCCATCTTAGTTGGCGGTTAATTTGCATATCATGCTGATTAGCCAATGGGAGGCATAGCGAAGGTACTGTCAATTACCATGTTTGTCTATTATTAGATAGCCTATTTTATTGATTTTTTAAATTAA
>NW_005362033.1:121484-132267 GCF_000412655.1 Myotis brandtii
ACTTGTATGCATGCATATAAGCATAACCAATGGACACAAGACACTGGGGGGTAGGGGAGGCCGGGAGAAGGTCAAGGGGGGAAAAAAGGAGACATATGTACCACTCTTTGTAATACTTTAAGCAATAAAACAAAATTTAAAAATAAAAAAGTAATGAAAACTATTCAACCATTTTTCTCAATATTATTAATATGCAAAATAAAATGTTATTTAAAATAAAATCAAATAAAGATTCTCCCTCTGTCTTTAATTATAATATGTCTATGCGTGGGCCTGCTTGGGTTCTTCTTGCTTGGAACTGTCTGTGTTGTAATGTATCCCGTGAACCACACAAGCACGCCTCAAGAAGTCGAATTAAGGAGTCACATTTATTGCAAATCCGGGACTACGAGGGGGCATTTTACTCTCTCAAATCATGTAGTATTTACCTAGCCCCAACACCAGATTTATATAGGCAAAAATCACAAAGGCATTGATTACATCTCAGGGTTTGGAATGAGGAACCTGGTTTGCACAAAGCAGTTATAGAAGCAGAATTGAGCATGTTAGTTAAATTATAGTTTTGGGTCTCCAGATCACTGAATCAGTGGAAACACAGTGCCTGGAGCCATGGGTCTTGGGACCACTGAGTTGACAGGAACACATTACCTGGAGCCACTGAGGCAATTTAGGGTAATTGTGCTGTCCTAGTTCCCAGGTACAGAAGAATGTGCGAATGTGCTTCGATAACCAGTAAGATCACAATCAATGGGATATTCACACCACCAACAACGGAGTATTCATCGATTGGGATAGCATACGTAAGTTCAGAAAATCAAAGTAACTTTTCTGTTGTTTTAGCAGGCAAATATGTACAGAAGCCAAACAGCAGGGTTAAAGTTAAACTACAGTTTCTACTTAAGATGATTGCTACCATACTTCATCTGTGTACCCTGAACTTGTGTGACTTCTTCCTTCACCAGGTTAGAGAAGTTTTCTGCTATTATTTCTTCAAACATATTCTCTATCCCTTTCTCCCTTTCTGTCTCTTCTGGCACACCTGCTATTAGAATATTGTTATGTTTCATGTTGTCCCACAGCTCCCTTAAGTTGTCCTCCTGTTTTTTAATTGTTTTTTTCTTTTTGGGTCTCTGATTGAGTGATTTTTTTCTACCTTGTCTTCTAAATCACTGATTCAATCCTCAGCTTCCCCTGCTATGTATTCTTTCCAATGTGTTCTTTATGTCATGTCATTCTTTATTTCTGTTTTCATTGTTACTATATCATTTCTCAAGCTGTTGAGCATCTTTACCATGATTATTCTGAACTCTATATCAGTAACTATTTCAGAGGACTTTACTAGAATCTAATTGTTTATAAAAATATTTGCTTCTCATATAACTGAAATTATATGAGGCCTTGATTATATTTTAAAAGCTAGTTTATTAAGTAATTAAAGTAGGCATCTTTATTGAAAAAGCAAAGCAAGCAAAATTATATGTCTGACCTGTGAAGTGCAGATGCCACCCCATCCCCCAGCCTATTAAAGAGCAGGCTGCCAGGGCTTTTGTTTTTTAAATTCTGTTGTTGAATAATCTGGCTCTATTTAAGAAATATTCTGCAATTTTGCCTTGCCCTCCCTTAGAGGTTAAAATCTTTATAATATTTAAAATATATGTATATAAATAAAATATATTTATTAATTTTTATTTGATAAAGTTTTCCATGTGATTTCAAGTATATTAAATCAGCCTAATTCAAAAATATTTCTTTTGGGAAGAGAGAGTAAATGTTTGAATCACTCCAGGGCCCTTGGAATGCTTCAAAAGCCATCTCACGGTTAAAGTCTTGAAATTGAATTTGAAAAGACTATCAAATATATATAAATATAATTCAAACATTACATCATACACTTTTTGTAATTATTCTAAAAGACATCAATTAAATTTAAACTGGTTTTTATATTAAAAATTTGGTTTTTAATAGAATTAATTTTCTTTTATTAATTAGACCTAGGTTGAAATTTTACTATATATAAAGACTATAATATATTTTAAAATACTAATTTCTCTAGAGAAAATACAAGAATTATTTTCTCAAAAATAAATTTCTACACTTTATGCATTTTGTTATCACAACTATATGACTTTTACCAATTTAATTTGAACTTTAAACTCTTAGAAGCCTTAAATTTTCTGGTGGCAAGTTAAATACTTAGCATTTCTTAGATTAGTAATACCTTCAGATTTTTAAGGATATATTTTAAATAGAATACAAGACATATTTAATTAATAAATTCAATTCTGTCCTCTAGATTTTTCATATGAGGCAAACAGATTAATATATCAGTATTTTTCCTAAAATACCTAGACATTCAATAAATTTTTATCATTTAATTTAGCAAACTCCAAAGCTCCAAGTTGCCAAAGGCTCTGGAAAACCACATTTCTGGCTGCAAAACAGGTTTGGCCTGGCCGCTTGATGTAAAACTCCCATTTTTTTCTGCTTGGGGAAGGGCGACCCTCCTTTTTCAAAGAGCGAAGCCAGTTTCCCCTAGGTGACTGGACCTTCATTATTAATACATTATTACTGAAAAGCTTTACTACAAATCCTCCATTTTAGTTACATCCATGTTTCAACAATTTTGAGATTTTAAAGCCAATTATTATTATTGAAGGCATTTACTTTGGCAAATTCTGTAACAGAGAAAACTTACTGACTTTCAATGGCCTTAAGGTTAACTTTGGAATGCGGTCCATTATTATTTAAAAACTACCCTTTATTATGGAAATACCAATCTTATTGCTCAAACTCAGACTGTATTTTTTCTTTTGGATCATTTTCACCATCTTCTTTTGAGAAAAACAGTTTTGGGGTTTATTCTATAGCATCCATAAAGAGATTAAATTTAGTCTAGGCCATCCAAGATCGGACAGGGTGCACCATTTTTCTTAAGCCAGTCTTTTTCTCTTTACAAGTACAGAAATCCCAGATGCATCCCTTAAATTCTGCAAAATTTTACCGGGAAATAAAAAATATGGCAGAAATGAGACTTTTCTAATAGTACTCTTGGGAGTGGGCATCCATTTTACAGGATTACCACGTGTCTCCCCACCCCCACATCCTGTTTCCTCTGGGGAAATTCAGTAAATGGTCTGGCCACGTTTCTTTTCCTAATTAAACTAAAGGCATGCTTAATAAACTAACAATAAACACATTAAACTAAATAAAAATGACAGATAAAAACCACAATCAAATATATATATATATATATATAACCCAACAAATCACAGCTCTTTTCCTGAATCTTTTCCTACTCTGCTCTCCATAGCATAGACTGGCCTTTAAAGTTATTTTAGCTAAAAATCTGCCTGTCCCAAGGCGTCCTATGGTAATTTTTAAACAAAGCATCAGAGAGTTCCCTGGTGAGAGGATTAACAGCTCCACCCTCTCTAGCTGCCAAGTCTTTCCACACTAGAAGCAAAGGATCCTGGGCCTTTATAATTTTTACAGACTTTTGATCCCCAATACAAATTAGGCATTTTGCAATTTGAACAAGAACCCACATAGTAAAATATGACAATGGCAGTCTTTTTCCTTGAGTCTGATTTAAGAAAGTACCTTTTGGTATTTTAATTTCTTTATCTTTGAGCATGGAAGCTAAAAATTTACAATAATATTTTTGTCTTTTGGTCGAATCTTTCCCCATTATGGCTTAGCTTGAAACAAAAAACGTTCCTAGCCCTGACCAGTTTGGCTCAGTGGCTAGAGCGTCGGCCTGTGGACTGAAGAGTCCCAGGTTCGATTTCTGTCAAGGGCATGTACTGAAAG
Source organism: Myotis brandtii (assembly GCF_000412655.1). Lineage (NCBI taxonomy): Eukaryota > Metazoa > Chordata > Mammalia > Chiroptera > Vespertilionidae > Myotis > Myotis brandtii. Next base: position 125,295 of record NW_005362033.1, read on the forward strand.
GGCGGGGAGAGACCGACCCCATGTTCCCTTTGTTCTATATCCTCCACCTCGTGAAGTCAGATTCCTGCCCTAGAACCTCTCCAAGAGCCCAACCCACCCTATTAAATTAGCCAATAGAAATGCAAGAGGGAAGTAAGCCGCGCCCTGCCCCCATGTGCAACCTGACCCCGACCAATCAGCGGAGGCCACAAACCTCACCCCTCCTACTACCTCCAGGCCTCCTATAAATCAGTGCGCTTGGGACCTTGCGCTCTCTCTGCCTCCTGCCGCTGGGTCGGTGAGTGTGGTGGACAGGGAGCTTGAGCTAGCACGAATAAAGGCTCTTTTGCGTTTTGCATCGGACTCGGCTCCCTGGTGGATTTTGGGGACCCTGAACACTGGGCATAACAGTACCTTGGTTGCGGGCACATCCCCAGTGAGGGGTATGCAGGAGGCAGCTGATCGATGTTTCTCTCATGGATGTTTCTAGCTCTCTATCTCTCTCCCTTCCTCTCTGTAAAAAATCAATAAAATATATTAAAAAAACAAGACAAACAACAAACAACAAAAAAAATGTTCCGGCCCACTCTGGATCTCGAATTCCAAAGCTTGGTACAGGCTTTACGCGCAGTGAATCTCCCCACTGAATTTTCGGTGACCTCACCTCTACTGGTGATCCATGCCCATTTTTACAGGTGATTAACTTCTTTTCTTTGCTCTGGAGAATCTTCTTCTCCAGATGTCACCTGTTGAGGAGCCATAAATGCTAGGGTCTTTTTTGCTGCAAGGGTTCAGGGATCTGGAGAAGGGGCTGCAACATAAATGGAAAAACTAGACATGAGATATAAATTTGGGAGTCATGGGGAGCCAGGGGAGGCTTCACTTTCTAGTGACGTGGGCTCTCCGAATCTCCGGGACCCAGAGCTTTTTATTCACACATTTTGCAGTCTAACAAAGCAGATATACATATCAAAGGTAAGGTCCGGTAAACAATAAAGGACCATCAGGTTGGGGGACTGCCTTCGGCTGCTCCAGCAGCAGGTAATAGGCAGATTTTCAGCCCTGCTGAGAGAGTCCATTCAACCTTTTGAGGACTTCCCGCCTTTATTATGACCCGCTGGACTTAGCCTCCAGCAGCGAGTGAGTGCGTGAGGTGTGCCACCCCATAGTACTCCACAGCCAGGCATTTTGGTCGACAGGGTGGGAGGGAGATGAGTAAGGGGCCAAGAACTCCCCCTGAGCCCTCGGTGGTCTCCTTGGCAAAGCAGATGTTTAAAGCTGAATTTCACTCCCATGATAACTTTTTTAAAAAACTGAGGTGAAATTCACATAACAAAATTAACCATTGTAAGACTGCTATGCAGTGGCTTATCGTGCATACATATTGTTGTGCAGCCACCCCTTCTCTCTAGTTTCGAACATTTTCTTCATTCCCACAGAAACCTGGTTCCCATCAGCAGCCCCTCCGCATGCCCCTCCAAGCCCCAGCCCCAGCCCCACTAACCTCCTTTCTGTTTCTACGTGTCTGCCTACTGTGGGCATGTCCCATGTGTAACATCTCACACTGTTTTCTGCTGTGACCGGCTTCTTTCACTCAGCAAAATATTCTTCAGGTTTATTCATGCAGCAACATGTGTCAGTACTTCATTCCTTTTTATTCCATTTTGTTGGCTCAACACCCATGGATGGACATTTGGGTTGTCCCACCTTTCGGCGATCACACACAGTGCTGCTGAGGACAGAGTGGACAGGCATCGCTGTGGACACGGCTCTGAGTGGTCACTGCCCTGTCTTCGCAGAGGTCCCCCCAAGGCTCTTCCTGCCACTTCCTGTGATGGCCAGCCTTTCGGTTCTTCTTTCCAGCCTCGGAACCTGGGCTGTCTTCCCGGCGGGGGCCCTTATGCCTCAGGTGTCCCCTATGGCAGGACAGAGTTTGAAACAGTCAGAGTCTCATGCCCATCTCCCTCTGCCCAGCCGGGGGATGGAATCGGCCCATCTCCCTCTGCCCAGCCGGGGGATGGAATCGGCCCATCTCCCTCTGCCCAGCCGGGGGATGGAATCGGCCCATCTCCCTCTGCCCAGCCGGGGGATGGAATCGGCTCCAGCACAGACCCCTCCCTGTGTCCAGCTCCGCAGGCACCAGGGCAGCGTCTCCCCTTTAGGTGCCTCTGCATGTGGCCACCCACCACTCACTGTGCCCCAATCTGGGAAACCCAGAATCCGTGTCCTGGCCCCGTGTGTCCTTGTCCCAAATCAATCTTCCCTTTGACCTTAAACATCTTCTGGTCCGGACATAGGTGAGGAAGGGCCTCGCTTCAGTTTGTGGCCTCAGTCCAACCTGGGAAAGAGTGTGTTCTGGGCTGAATTGTGTTCCCCCAAAATTCATATGTTGAAGTCCTAACCCCCAGTACCTCTCAGTGTGACTACATTCAGAGATAGCATCTTTAAAGAGGTATTTAAGGTGAAATGAGGTCACATTGGTGGACCTAATCCAATCTGACTGGTGTCCTCATAAGAAGAGTAAATTTGGACACACAAGGAGACACCCCGGGTGCACATACACAGAGGGGTGGCCATGTGAGGACACAGCAGGAAGGCAGTGGTCTGCAAGCCAAGGAGAGGTGCCCTGCCAGCATCTTGATCTTGAACTTCCGGCCTCCAGCATCCTAAGACAATAAATTTCTGTTGTTTAACCCACTGCGTTGGGTAGTTATGAAAGCCCTAGCAAAGGAATACGAATATGTTTCAATGCCCTGAGAATATCTTAAATTTCTCTACTTCCCTGGCCATCCCACAGACCCAGTCTGTTTGTGAAATCAAAATATTAATAAATGTCTCACCTACCTCCCTGACTTGTTGAGAGGGTGCCAGGAGTTAGAAAGTGGGCTATGCAAAGGCACTGTTATTATCAGCCCACCTCGTCTTGCTCATGCCACTCGTGTAAGCATGGCCCAGGTGCCCAGGACCTTCCCCGTATTAAACCTGATTTTCCCATGTCACCCTCTGTATCTATGTTCTGTGTTTGCCCACAGCCCTGAACTAGGGGTCACCACGTGGGATGGTGGAAGGCAGGGGGCTTGTCCATTTATTCCTCTGCCACGAGGGCAGGTGCTCACGAAGGTTTGGTGATGTGCAAATGAGTAGCACCTTCCCCAAAGAACCCCACGCCTGCTGAGTGGGTCATTACTCCTGCCGGCTGCTCTTGGCTGCCACTGAGCAGCACACAGGCTAAGTCAGGAGCAATCTATGTGTTTCGCAGACTCATGCTGCAACACTGTGGCCACTGTTTTATCCTGTGGATGACAGGTGCGTACCTGAAAGCCCCCGGGAGCACTTCTGTGCAGGAACACCGTGTCTCACCAGCCGCGGGGGCTCTGTGCCCGAGGACTGGACACTGAGTGTGCGCTCAGCAAGTATTTGCTAGAAGAATGAACAAGTGAAAAGGGTAGAGAGAGAAGTGACAGGTGGTTTCTGAGGACCCAGCAGGGCCGCCTTCCCACGGCTGCCTCTCTGCCAGGTCAGGGGTCTCGCCAGGAGTTTCCACTGCACAGGAGTCCATGGGAGCCCAGTGCCCACGGTTCAGGTCGTGCCCTTGTGGGTGCTGTTACTACATGCTGAGTGAACCTGCTGTAAACCTTCCAGAAGGTGAATCCTAACAGTGATCAAGAGGCAACATTCTGGGGGGTCTCAGCTCAAGTCAGGAGACCGGAAGCAGATGGCATGTTAGCGGTTAAGGGCAAGAGCACAGGCGATGGGAAATCATCCTGGGCCCACTGTTGTTTGAGCGCTTACATGTCCTCAGTGTGCCAGACATTGGCCTGGACCGTCCTCTTCAACAAGAACAATGGCACTTCCTGGCTCTTCCTGATCGGCACCGTAGCATACTGGAACCTCTAGAACCAGACAGCTCAGGTTCAAATCCTGGTGCTGTTCCTGACGGGCATCCGACCTTAGCAAGGCACTCAGGTCCCCTGGAACTTGGTTTCCTTCTTTGCAAAATGAGACTGTTGGTAATAATAGTATCACCGTCATAGTGTTGTTGTGAAGATCCAGTTAAATAACTTAAACTATTTAGAACAAGACTTGGCATTGACAAGTTCTCATTGTTGCCTTGTGTGCTGCTCTGAGTCTCAGGTTATACTCAGGGCAGTCCCTGAAGAGAGGTACTGACACCAGCCTCCTGCTACCAGCAAGGAAGCTGGGCAACGGAGCTTGTGTGCAAGCAGCCCCAGATCAGAGTGTGGAGTGAGGCTTCCCACCCAGCTGCTCTCCAGTCCCTAGGAGCCCTCTTCATCAGCACAAGGTCCAGCAAAAACCAGACCTACCTGCAGGGAGTGACATGCAGCATGGCAATTGTCCAGAGCCCTCTAGCGCACCCTGCAGGAAAACAGGTGTGTTCTCTGAGGCAGGCCTGAGATCTAGAAACAGCAATAGTCCATCTTCTTCATCTCATGGCACATAATCACTAAAATTCTGCTGCACATCAAAAATATATATATATATATTTGGCCAATCTGACCAAAAAAAGGTGTACTTTTTTTTCTTTTTTTTTTAAGGTGTACTTTTGATTTACAAAATAATAATAGTAATTACCTATCCTTTTTGCTCCAAAGTGATTTAAAAAAAAAAAACTCAGGTGTCTAATCTTGTATATAAGGATTTCAGTACCAAAAATTAACTAATCAGACGCAACCTTATTATGTGACGTGATCAATAAGGTGCAATTCTATTATATGACATACTAGAGGCCCGGTGCATGAAAATTCATGCATTGGAGGGGGGTCCCTCAGCCGGGCCTGCCCCTCTCATAGTCCGGGAGCCCTCAGGGGTGGGAGGTGACCCGGCGATCAGGGGAAGGCGACGCCCCATCACACCTCTGCAGCTGCCACTGCTGGCAGCGCAAGCCTCGGCTGGCCCTGGTTACCTGAGCCTCGGGCAGCCCTGGGCGGCTGGGGGGCTGAGGGGACTGGGGGACTCCGGAGGCAGGCGCGCCATCTTGTGGCTGTGGGTGCCGCCATCTTTGAGGGCGGGGCAGCAATTAGCATATCTCTCTTTATTAGATAGGATATTTAGACAAGGCATTCACACAGAGGGCTATTGTTGTGTTGGATGTTGACACTTTTTTATTTGACAATCTCAGGGAAAAGAGGTCAGTGCCCCTGACTCAACTGTCAGGTATTGGTTTGACTCAGCCCATAGACCGTCAGCCTGCAGACTGAAGGGTCCTGGGTTCGACTGCAGTCAAGAGCACATACCTCGGTTGCAGGCTCCTCCCCAGCCTGGGCCCTGGTTAGGGCGCATACAGGAGGCAACCTATCTATATGTTTCTCTCACATTGATATTTCTGTCTTTTCCTCTCTCTAAATATCAATGGAAAAATATCCCCAGGTGAGCATTAAAAAGAAAATGCTGCAACACACAGGCTGAAAATGGCTGGTCAAGAAGCATAGTTGACTGAGAGAGGCATTTAGGCAAAGCACCGACCGCCTGGAGCCCTGCAAGCCCTCCGCATTGGCCAGTCTGGCAAGTTTCAGGCAGGTAAGAGATGCTGGAGAGGTAAGCAACCTCCAAACTGTGGAGGAGTTTCTAGATTGTGCTGAGCGTGACTTTCATTGTGTAGGTAATGAGGAACTGAGAGGCCGGCCGACACTTGTAGAACATGAACGGGAAGGAAACCCAGGAGTCCTCATGGCAGCTGCTTCTACACCGTTGGCCCTCCCGCCTGCTGGCTGAGCTCTCCCACACTTGGGCCTGAGAGCAGGCGCTGCGCTTCTTCCTGTCTCTGAATCTGGAGATCTAGGCATGCGTTGCTCAAATACTTATGAAACCAATTAATGTCTAGCAATGCTGCCCAGGGAAAGCAGGGGAGGGACTAGAAGTTCAAAACCTGCAAAGGATTTCCCCCAAATTAGCCAGAAGTCTCTAGGAATCGCTGCTTCGTTTGGTTCATCCTGACTCTCCACAGCGTCCAGGTGGGAAAGGCCAGGTTCTGCACAGGTTCCTGTCATTCCGGTAGGAGGGGCTTGTCTCCCCGGTGCTGGTGGAAGTGGGGCCCTTAGGGTCCCACCGGAGAGGCACTCCCAGGGGCCCCCACGGAGGGTGTGATGTGGAGAAGCTTCATTTCTGTGGAATCACACCCCTGGGCTTCCCTTCGTCCAGTCATCCAAGTGCAGCGGGGGCGTCAGTGGAGCTGAAGTCAGAGCCAGGGTCCAGTTTCCGGTCCATATTCACAAAGTCCAGTTCAGCATCAGGCCGGGCAGTCCTTCAGGCCATGTGCGCGGGGTCCGAATGCAAGAGGACACGCCTGGAGCAGCAAGAGCCGAGAGCCAGGAGGAAGAGCAATGAGAGCCGCTTCTGTGTAGGCCGCTGAGCTCGCAGTGGCCACGCCCATTTGGGCCAACCGTGCCCAGGCCCAGGTTTAATGGGCAGACAAGTCCCCTCTCGACGCCCCACCTTGACTGGGCACGCGCCCCACTTCCCTGGCTGGGGCGTGAGGTGGCGGCTTCCCGGGGAAGCTGCCCAAATGCCTCCTGCAATGCCGGCCTCCCTGCTCCTTCCCTGTGACCCAGCACAACATATGCCATCAGGGGGTGACCCGCTCAGCACAGACCCTCACAGGCACAAGGAGGAGATGACGCCCCGGTGCGAGGCGGGCCGGGGGCCCGAGGCCCCGAGTGGGCTTCTCCCTCGCGCCTGGACCACAGGCGCGCTCCTCCTGTGCTGTCAGCTCCCCACCCCTGCGAGCAGGACCTCCGTGCAGCGGGCCCCCGCCTGTCTGGTCGCCAAAGGATTCCCCGAACCCAGGTAATTTGGGGGATGAAGCAGGAGGAGCAGCGCCTGCCGCCCGGTGACCTTAAATAGAAGGACTTCGATCTCTAAGAAGGCGGCCGAACAGCACTCTGCCGAGGCCGCCGCCTCACTGGCCCGCACCAAGGACCACCTTTCCCAAGTGACGCGGCTTGGGGGCTACCGGCCCGGAGCATTGTGGGCATTG
>NW_005362033.1:133405-144825 GCF_000412655.1 Myotis brandtii
GCCTCGATCCCCGGGTTCTGCCTTCCGCTTCTTGGAAAAGCAGTGAATGGCGAGCAGATGTATTTTTGTTCTTCCCCAACTCCGACCTTGCGTTTCTTAGATCAGACATTGAAAGAAGTGACCTCGAGGATTTCCCCAGTGGTCCTAAAAGCTAGGGAACGTGTCAAGGCCTTTAATGCAAAGATCAGTCCTTTAGTCATAGGAAATAACCTGTCAGAAACCTGGGTAGAAACAGCGGAAAGGGCGTGTTGGGACGCCCCGGCGGGGCTTCAGCTTCGCTGACCTAAGGAATTAGATGCCGGCCTCGCCGGCTGCGGCCGAGCAGGACCCAGGGGCCGGGGCTCCCGGCGGCCGAGCAGGGGTTGGGGCTCGGTCCCCATGTGAGGCTCGCAGGAGGCGGCCGAACAGTGATTCTCTCCTCTTTGATGTTTCTAACTCTCCCTCTTCCTGAAACCAATTAAAAAAAAAACCATTAAAAGAAAATAAATGAGATATTGGGGATTTTTTCTCCTTGGTTTGAGACAATCATTAATTCAAAACTGAGTTTGCAAACCAGCAGCCCATAGACTGAATCCATTCCTTGATTATAGGCCCTCCGTTTTTAAGAGAATTTAATTAGTTGCCAGCACTTTCAAATGGAGGGATTTCACACACACACACACACCCTCCCCTGGAAAGGCTCCGTGGTGGCCGACTCTTGGTCAGGTCCAGTGCTTTCTGGTTCATCCATCACCCCTCACCTGACGCTTTGACTCATGGCTGTTACCTGCCTGGTCTCCTTAGGTGTCAGGTTGCAGCCTTTGGCCTGGACCGCAGGCCCTGCTCACACCTGCAGATGTGTTAGCCAGCAGTGGCATCTGGTTTGGTGGTTGGGTGACACCAGCTCTCCTTCTGCATAATGCACTATTGAAGGGGGCCCCTCTGTTTGCCGTCTGCCTTCCAGGTGCCGTGGGGGTGGGAGGACATGGGGACTTCATTTGCCTTGGCTGTGAGGCCCCAGCTGGGGACCTGGTTTCCCTCGGTGTCCCATGTGAGCAAGGAATGGAAACATCATCTTCCCACACACTCTCACCCCTGCCAGCTAGCTGACTCCTGGGCATCCCTCCATTCCTGCGCTGTGGGTGGGCAGACTGGGTGGGGCAGGCTGGATTAATGGATTGGCAGGCACCATAGATTATGAAGCCCACGTGTATTATTGGCCCTTAAAACTGAAATGTGGCTGTTTACTGCTCTCTTAAATGACGTTGCTCCATGTCACATTTGTGCTGACTCAAATCTCAGCTCCACATTGTAAGACCACTTCCCTGAGTTGCTGCACAAACCTGGTTGGCATCTGCTTTATGCTGAAACTGAAGGAAACGGTCTTGCTTGGTGCATGGGCTGAGCAGAGCAATACTTTGGGAGACTTTCCAGAATTGCCAGTGGCTGCAGACTCCACAGCAGGCCTTGCACTTAAAGGCTCCAGTGCCAGGTTGTCCATGAGAATTTCTGTTATCAGCTGTGTGTTAATGATGGTCGAGTTTAGAATACACAGTATATGGATTCTTGCTTCACCTGGTTCTTGAGTCTAGAACTGTGTTACTTCAGTAGCCACTAGTCACATGTGATAGTTACATTTAAATTAATTAAAATTAAGTAAAATGAAAAATTCAGCTCCTCAGTCACACTAGTCACATTTCAGGTGCTGGTAGCCACCCGTGGCTGTGACTGTCGTGGGTAGAGATACAGAACATAGGCTTCAGTGCAGGAAGTCCTAGCGACAGGACCCCGCTGGTCTAGACTGAACTAGGAGAGGGTGGAAATAGCAAAATGAAAGCTGCTTGCATGTTGATTTTTCTCTCCACTCCATTAAATCTAGGAAATCAACAATGTTTGTAATGAAGAACATCAGACTCTGAGCTGTAACCTGAATTCTTGTCCAAAATTCAGCACACTGGCAGCGAGCACACGACACAGACTGCCACTTGGCCTGTCGACGTCTTTGAGACACACTTGCCCACCTAGGAAGGCACAGTGCAGGTACCTGTGTGTTCTGCCACTTGGGTGCCAGCCCGGATCAGCTCACAGACGGCCCCGCCTGTCCCCTTGGGCTCCTTGTCTTCATTCACTCGGGGCCCTGCGCACCCTGAGTTCTCCGTGCTTGCTGGAATGTGAGTACAGCCATATGCTCTCAGTTCCTGCATTTATCTGATTCCGATCATGATTTGAGGCAGCAGCACTGTTTGCAGGCCTGGGGTGTTCCGAGGGCCAGGCACGCTGGACTAAATGCTCGGGTTTTAGGGTGAATCACTTTTTGTGTCCTGGCCCTCCCCTGGTTGTGCAGCGTTTTCAGGCAGACCGTTCGGGGGATTCCTTGCATGTCCTTCACGCTCTATTCCTTGGTACTTGATCTTTTGACAGCTCTGCTTTAACCTGTGACTCAGACGATGTGGCTCTGGAGGGCTGTGGAGGGTTTAGTTCCCAGTCCAGCTGCACGGAAGGCCCAGGTGCCCCGTGGCAGGTGGCAGGTGGCACACTCCCCTCATTCTGACCTGATCCTTTCCTTTTAGCGCTGAAGAACCTTAGGGGTTTGTATTTTATTTCTCCTGAAAGACTCCCATATGGCTCTGCTGTGTGGTTGAAATGTTTGTTTCCTCCTGGTCCAGATGAGCCGTGCACACAGCCTCTGCATCCAGGTCTGTACATGCGCAACCAGGAGGGTGGTGGGTCCAGTCCAGCTGGCCACACATTCTGATCCCAGAAGTTGGGCATTGTGGGTTAGGGTCTGCTGGGGTGCATCCTCTTAGGCATAAATTTGTTTCCCTTGATTCATTTGAGCAACCTGGAATTCCAGCTGTAGTAACTTCTTAGGCTGCATTCCAGTTCAGGCCCAACTTTCTGAAGAAGAGGAATGATCTTATGTCCAGGGAGATAAGAAGAAGGCTGAGTTTGGCTTCTCTGCCCCAAGCCTCTGTGTGCGTGCATGCATGCGTGTGTGTGCATCTGCATGCGTGTGTGTACGTGCGCGCGCGCGCGTGTGTGGGCTTCTGCATGCACCTCAGTGAGTGAGGATAGTGGGAGGGAAGGGGAAGGACTCCACAGAGTGAGCACACAGGACCCTCCAGCTGCCACGGTGTTCTGTCCCTGGTGCCAGCGGCAACCATCCGGGCCCAGAGTTCTTGGGAAAGCCCAGAACCACTTAGTAGTCCTAACAGTTCCTTACTCAGGGCTGTTCGTTAGGGTAGCCATAGCCACTTGTGACTTGAAAGCATTTGAAGTGTGGCTCGTGTGCCTGAGGAACAATGCTTTAATTTTACTTAATGTAAATACTGGGTGGTGCTTCGCAGCGGTCACTGGTTTGGACACCCAGCCCCTCCCCTCCGCTGCAGCAGCCTGGGAGAGCTAGGCCTTTGCCCACTTCACACCGCAAAGCTGGCTCAGAGTAGCCAGGGGGTTTGCCCTTGGACACAAAGCCAGGGAGCGACTGAGAGGGAACTTGAATGCAGGCCTCTCGATTCCCACACTGGATGCGCTGTGTTCTTGTTCTCAGCAGAGAGCTGCTCAGTTACCAGAGCACAGAGGAGGAAGGTGTTCTCTTGCACGTGGAGATGCAGGTGCCAGGTGCCCTGTGAGAGGAAGTTCCTTGACCTGTTTGGAACTGTCCTCCATATTGGGGCTGCATGCCTGTGCCTTTTTGTCCTATCTGGCCCTTAAATCCAAGCATAGAATTTTACTGCTTTCTTTGGCTCTGGATGGAGGAAGCAATTTTTGGTTAGCCAACAGTGGGTTTTCCTAGACTTGGGGGGTAGAGCTCGAATCCAGCACCTCATGTATCATGGGTGACCGAGTGACCATGTGCTTCTTTTTTTTTTTTTAATATATTTTATTGATTTTTTACAGAGAGGAAGGGAGAGGGATAGAGAGTTAGAAACATCGATGAGAGAGAAACATTGATCAGCTGCCTCCTGCACACTCCCCACTGGGGATGTGCCCGCAACCAAGGTACATGCCCTTGACCGGAATCGAACCTGGGACCCTTCAGTCCGCAGGCCGGCGCTCTATCCACTGAGCCAAACGGGTTAGGGCAACCATGTGCTTCTTATGTAGGAAGCAACATGACATATGGACCTGGTTTAATTTTCAGCCACCCGTTGTCTTAATGACTAGTTGTTTTTCTCCTGTCACTCATTTCAAGCGTACTTCTGCTAATGCCTGTCACATTCAGGCCCAGTGCTGGGATCCTGGGGTGAAAATAGTTCCTCTGCTTTCAGGGACCAGAATCAACAGCCTTTTGTAGTTCGGATGGGAGCTCACACCTCAGTCCTGCCTGTGAGCCCGGGGCCCCAGAGGAAATGGGCCGAAAGCAAGTGCTCCACCCTGGTGACATTTGGCTCTGGTTCTAGGAAAGGGCACCGGGCAGTGCTTACTTGTGTGAACGGAGCTGGGATCTCCTCCTCCGCACTGAGGACTGGGGAGTGAGGCCCACACGCACCTCAGCTGGAAGTTGCGCTCGGCTCGCCGAGCTGGGCTACTCCCCACGCAGGCTTCTCGCAGGCACTCGCTGCCCGAGCGGAGGGCTGCTTCTGTTCCCTGGGTTTTGGGGGCCCCGTGGCTCTCTGGTCTCTTCACCCCAAGGATATAAGGGCTGTTGAACAATATTTCTCCCTGAAAATTTTTATAATGTTCCCATTATAAAAGAAGCACATATTTATATTTTTAAATACAGAATTCTAAGTATGAGGAAAAAATTAAGAATCACCTGCTAGGCCACTATTTAAACAAAACCATTATTGACCATTTTTGTGTATAGCACCTTTGATGCCCCACCCCCCCCATATAATTTTTCTTGAATTTTTAAAAATTATATTAAACACATCAGAAGTATATTTCTGACAAGTCTGAAACTAGCTACCATATGTATGATCCTTGAAGCTGTTATGCTAAATTATAGAAGCTGGTCACAAAAGCAGTGCACGGATGAGTGCAGGTACATGGAGGGCCTAGACTAGGCAGCCCACAGAGTCAAGCAGTAGATGGATGTTGCCAGGGGTTGGGGAGGTGGGGAATGAGGGTTGACAGGGCTCTTCAGGGTGATGAAATGTCCTAAAATTGACTGTGGTCATTGCACAACGGGGTGAAAGTGCTGAGCCGTTGAATTGTACACTCAAGTGGGTGAATCCCATGGTGTGTGCATTTTGTCTCAATAAAGCCATTACCTTAAAAAGTACAAATCAGATCCACAATGAGCTCCCACCTCACACCATCAGGATGGCTACTGTGAAACACAACCGTATGGGTGAGGCTTTGGGGAGGTGGGACCCTCCTGCACTGGTGCTGAGAATGTCAAGCGGTGCGGCGCTGTGGAGAGCAGGATGGCGGTTCCTCAGAAAAGGGAAAATAGAACTACCACCTAACAATTCCATTTCTAGGTATATATCCAAAGAGATCGAAAACAGAGACTCAAACATATTTTTACATCCATGTTCACAGCATTATTCAAAACTAGAGGCCCAGTGCACAAATTTGTGCACGGGTGGGGTCCCTCGGCCGGGCCGGCGATCATGGCCAATCAGGACCAGCCTGCCGTGGGGAAGGACTGTGGGAGGTTGGCCCGCCACGGGAGGTTAGCTATGGGAGCGCACTGACCCCCATGGGCAGCTCCTGTGTTGAGCGTCTGCCCCCTGGTGGTCAGTGCGTCATCATAGCGACGGGTCAACCATTCGTTAGGTCGACCAGTTGTAACGGTCACTTAGGCTTTTATATATATACTAGAGGCCCTCAGCCCAGCCTGCACCCTCTCACAGTCTGGGGCCCCATGGGGGATGTCTGACTGCGGCTTAGGCCCGCTCTCTGGGAGATTGGGCCTAAGCTGGAAGTCAGACATCCCTCTGGCAGCTGGGAGCCCTTTGGGGATATCTGACTGCGGCTTAGGCTCGCTCCCCACAGGATTGGGCCTAAGCTGCAGTCTGACATCCTTAGCACTGTTGAGGTGGGAGAGGCTCCTGCCACCGCCACTGCGCTCGCAGCCATCATCCCGGCTTGTGGCCGAGCAGAGCTCCCCCTGTGGAAGTGCACTGACCACCAGGAGACAGCTCCTGAATTGAGCGCATGCCCCCTGGTGGTCAGTGCACATCATAGCAACCAGTCATTCTTGGTGGTTCTGCCATTAGGGTCAATTTGCATATTACCCTTTTATTATATAGGATAGATAGCTGGAAGGTGGAAATAACTTAAAAGTGTCCATTGATGGATGAAGAGAGAAACAAAATGTGGTTTATACATACATTGGAATGTTATTCACCCTTGAAGGAAGGAAGTTCTGACACGTGCTGTATAACAGATGAACCTTGAAAACATTGTGCCAAGTGAAGTAAGCCAGTCACAAGAGGACAAACCCGTATGATTCCACTTACACACGGTGCCTAGAACAGTCACTCATGTTCATAAAGACAGAAGTGGAACGGCGGGGTAGGTGGGAGTTGTTTGATGGGGACAGAGTTTCAGTTTTGCAAGATGAAAAGGTTCTGGAGACAGGTTGCACGACAATATGAATGTACTTACCAGTACTGAACTGCACATTAAAAGTGGTTAAGATAGTACATTTTTGTGTGTGTATTTTACCATATTTTTTAAAAATTAATAAACCTGTGTACTCACCACTAAGCTTAAGAAATAGGAAACTTGCCGAAGCCGGTTTGGCTCAGTGGATAGAGCGTCAGCCTGCGGACTGAAGGGTCCCGGGTTCGATTCCGGTCAGGGGCATGTACCTGGGTTGCGGGCACATCCCCAGTGGGAGATGTGCAGGAGGCAGCTGATCGATGTTTCTCTCTCATCGATGTTTCTGGCTCTCTATCTCTCTCCCTTCCTCTCTGTAAAAAATCAATAAAATATATTAAAAAAAAAAAGAAATAGGAAACTAGCATCACCCTGGCCCATGTGTCTCCCCCCAGGCAGAGGCACCTTGCTCTCCTGAGTTGTCTGTCCTCTGCTTGCTTCTCTTCACAGTCAGCACACAGAAACCCTTTAGTCTGTGCTTTAGGATTGAGTGTGAAATGCCCCTGCGTGGGTCCCGCACCTGCTCCGCCTCTGCCTCCGCCTCACCTGAGGGGTGCGCTGCCAAGCGTGCAGCCAGAACTCCTCCACCTTCGTCTGGAGGACGGCACATTGATGGGGGCCAGACAGTGCTGCTCTGAGCATCCTGTGCAGCTAGATTTGGGGACCCCATGTTGGTGACTACTTCTGCAATCCCAGATGCCTTTGAAATCGTCCTTGCAGTGGGTCAGGGGACCAGGAGGGGCCCAGATCCCAGGGGAAGCGGAGTCTGTCTTGCAGTCCTCGTGGCTGATCAGTGGTTCCCAAACTTATTTGGCCTACCGCCCCCTTTCCAGAAAAAATATTACTCAGCCCCTGGAAATTAATTTTTTTTAAATTTTAATAGCAGTTACTCATCGCCCCCAAATGCACCTGTGGCCATCACTGCCCCCCTGGATCGCTGCAGCGCCCACCGGGGGGCGGTAGCGCCCACTTTGGGAATCACTGTGGCTGATCCTTCTCGCGGCACCTTGTCCTGGGAAGGCGGTGTTTGTGGGCTCCTCTGATGAGTGTTTCCCAGCACTGCCCGAGCTGGAGTCGGTTCCGAGGAGGAGGGAGGGTCTCGGGTCTCGGCTGACCCGTTGAAGGTGGAGGAGGAGCAGGTTCAAGAGCCCGTCCTAGTGTAGTGTCTGCAGCTGCCGCTCGAGCTCCGATAGGTGGGAGCGGCTTCCCCGGCTGTTGGCCAGGCAGTGAGGCCAGCCTGGGAGAGGTGTCTGGGAGAGCAGCCCTGCTCTGTAAGTACTGACTGAAGCGCTTCCGTCCCCTCCCCAGTGACATAGTCCTCAGATATTTGTTTATCTGTCCAGGAGGGTCCTGTGCATATAAAAGCAAATGTATACCATTTAAAAAATTCACTAAAGGCAGTATACCATAAACACTGCCATGTAACTGGCGCTTAACTTCCTTTCTTAGAGGCTTTTCCATTCTCAGTGCTTTCTCTCTTTTTTAGAACACTTTATTATGCTCCCTTACTGATAATTTCACAACTGCAGTAAAAAGCTAAAATACAGTCTCTTAGGAAGCCTGGATCACATGAGCTTTTCTGCAATCTTCTCTCGTGGGCTAGGTTCATGGGGGTTGGCTGAACTGGTTCAAGGCAACCTTCTGATTGGATGCTTTCCTGGTTGGGTTACATTTGACCCAGAAACAACCAAGCCGTGTGTGTGGGTGTGGGTGGCAGGGGTGCTGGGTAGCTGGGCTGTTGTGTGTGTGTGTGTGTGTGTGGGTGGCAGGGGCGCTGGGTAGCTGGGCT
This sequence comes from Myotis brandtii, assembly GCF_000412655.1. NCBI lineage: Eukaryota > Metazoa > Chordata > Mammalia > Chiroptera > Vespertilionidae > Myotis > Myotis brandtii. The sequence continues at coordinate 141,729 of NW_005362033.1, forward strand.
GTTGTGGACATGACTCTCCTGGGCATCCTTCGCCACCAGGTTTCTGAAGTGCCCGCCATGCAGAATGGAATCTGGTGATTGGGGAAGTTTTTAAAACCTACATTTGCAGGGTCTGATGGTGTCCCAACTGCCACAGCCCAGGTGGAGGGGCAGGTGCTGACTGCTTGGTGGCTGGCCTCTGGCAAAGGGGGCCTCCTGGTTGTCCGTGCTGTTTCCTTTTTGTACATAGGGGTCCTAGGAATCTTCTCCAGGCTCCAGATTCCATGCTTTCCAGTGGACACATCCCTCGCTGCACTGGGGGTGGCGGCTCTGGCCGTGTGTGGGCACCGCCCGCTGGGCTGGCCGCGGGCCTGCCTGGTGTGAAGGTGCCGGGAGGTTACTTCAGTGTGGTTGTGCTCTTGTCTGCACACTGTGGAGAGTCGGTTTGCGATGACGGTAGGAGTGCGGACGCTTTGACAGGCCGTGTGCACGAGGTGAGTGCACTGTGCCCACGCATGCTCCTCAGAGCCATGGTGTTCGGGACTGCCCGCAGCTGAAGGCCTGTGTGCTCGCCGTCGCTCCTGTGCTGTTGGGCTGACGGTGGGCGAACTCACATCCTCCAGGCTCCGTGGGACCCAGGGACACACTCATCTGTGTTGACAATGACGGGAGGGCCTTGCCTCCCACTCCTACCTGAGGAACCTGAGAGCCCACCAGGATGGCTGGGAAGGCGGGCCTGGGCGGGTGTGGGTGCAGCTGGCCTTACAGAGGCCAGGGCAGCGGGGAAGGAGCTGGGGAGGGCTCGGCTAGCATGGGGTGGGGTGGGATCTGCCCACTGTGTGTTTCCAGATGAAGTAGGATATCCAGGTGCTGTGGTTCCAACTAGCATTTTCTTGTAAGTCCAACAGTATTTTTCCTAACAGAATGGCTATAATCTGCTGGGTACAGAAGGGCACTACGTGACGAAGGTAGCTTTGGGGTTTGTCAGGAACACTCTGTAATCTCAGCCTTGATACCTGCATTTTGCTTTGAGTGTCCCAGAGGACTCCGTGGCCAGAAAGCTCTCCTTGGATGCCCGCAGCAGCCTCTGTCCCGGCCTCACTGTGGTAGTTAGCCGGACACACAGCTGACTTGGAAGTGTTGTGTGCCTCTTCATGAATGAGTTGACCACCGTCTCCCCCCGCCCCCCCATTCCCTTGTTCTTGTCTCTCCCTCTGCCTCTCTTGGCTAATGAACTCGAGAACACAAAGGAAGCCTCTGGGCCAGGGGTGACGCCTGGAAACCAGCCTCCTCCGCCCCCGGGTAACGGGGACAGCAGCCGGTTCCAGGTGGTCCGCGTAGGGTTTCTTCTTTGCCACCTTCAGTGCTGAACCCTGCCTGGGAGTAATCATTGAAATGGCCTCTTGTTTATCTCTCTGAATTAAAATCAAATGGAAAAACTCCATAAAGGCCTTCCCAGGGAAAACCCAACATTTCCCGTTTCATAAACTTCCGGTGGGTTCTTACAGAAACGCTCGTCACCGCACCGGAAAGGCAGCCCTGGCCACGGGCACACGCAGCAGGCGCTCTGACAGCGTCCCATGTTGAGGAGGCTTGTCCGACCCCCGGGGAAGGACTGCTCCCCAGCGCCCAGTCTCATGAGGCTGGTGACTTCACTGCGGAGGAGGCTTCCCTGAGCCTCGCTGAATGCAGATCAGAGCTCCCTCCGCCTGAGCCCCAGGCGTGCAGGGCCCTCTCAGCGGAGCTCCTCCCACTGCCCTTGGTGGCACTGCCGGCCCAGTCCCAGTGACTCCTCATTTCTGACGTGACCACAGGAGAGCGAGACATCAGCTAGAGCGAGAACCTGCCTCTGCGGATCGCGCCTGTGTATCGCTGGATAGTCTCGCGCTCCGCTCTCGTCCTTGTTCCTTAGCGTCTGCCCAGCAGTCCCGTCCCCACCCGCCCTACCATGGAGTTGCTTTCATCTTGGAAGGGGCCTGGGACTCCCTTCCTGCTGCACTCAGGTGTGGGCAATGATCATTGACTTATTACTATTTTATTGTTGTTTATCCTCACTCGAGGATAATTTTCCCATTGAATTTTTTTCTTTTTTTTAATTTTATTTTTTTAAAAAATATATTTTATTGATTTTTTTTTACAGAGAGGAAGGGAGAGGGATAGAGAGGGATAGAGAGTTAGAAACATCGATGAGAGAGAAACATCGAGCAGCTGCCTCCTGCACACTCCCCACTGGGTATGTGCCCACAACCAAGGTACATGCCGCTTACTGGAATCGAACCCGGGACCCTTGAGACCGAGGCAGTCAGGGCTTTTTTTAGAGAGTGGAGCAGGCGGGGTTTGGGGGGTGCAGAGAGAGGGAAACGATGTGAGAGAGAGACATCGATTGGTTGCCTCCTGCACATGCCCCAACCGGGGCCGGGGATCAAACCTGCAACTGAGGTACATGACCAGAATCAAACCTGAGTCTGTGGGCCGACACTTCTAACCCCTGAGCCAAACCAGCTAGGGCTGTTGTTTTAAGATTTTTATTGATTTTTAGAGAGAGAGGGAGAGAAGCATTTATGTGAGAGTAAAACATTGATGAGCCGCCTCCTGCACACACCCCACCAGGGATGGAGCCCAAAAACCCAGGCATGAGCCCTGACGGGGAATAGAACCAGCAACCCTTCGGTGCCTGGGATGATACCCAACCGACTGGCCAGGGCAAAGGGCTGCTTTTCACTGAGGCATGTGACGAGATGGCTCTGCATAGCCTGGTGGTAATAGGGATTAAGCAGCTTGATCCGGCCTCAAGAGCTGTGTCTAGCAGTGTCCTGTCAGAGGCTGGGCTAAAGAAGGCTTCTGATCAGATGAACAGATAACACAGAGCTAGGAGAAAAGTAGCCGTGCTAGACAGCTGTGTGGAGATTCAGGAAGATCAGGACAGGCCGCAACAAGCCAAACGAAAATGACAGGTGTGTACAGGTTTGCAATGAGGTTTGCCGTCAGGGGTGTGGGAAGAGTGCTCTGGGTGGGAAGTCTGCATTGGAGAGGCCTCAGGCTGAGAATCTGGAAACTGCCTCCCTGCTGCTGTTTGGCCTTGATGTGTAAGGCTCCACTTTGAGGATCCTGTTACCCA
>NW_005362033.1:144849-150377 GCF_000412655.1 Myotis brandtii
TCGGATCAGCTCAGCCCCTAGGAGTGGGTCTTTGTGAGACTAAATCCAGTCCTGGCCTACAGGTCAGCGTGGGCTCCCAGGTCCACTAAGTGTCGGTCATTGCTGTTCTTGAGATGTCTCTTTTCCTGATTAAATAAAGGGCTTGCTCGCTAAGCAGTGTGCTGGGGTGCTTAGGGGTGCCAGCCTGGGGAGGGCCAGGGGACTTTGTGCAGCGTGTCCTTCCACAAGGGTCAGAGGAGTTTGGTTCTCAGTCGCCCAGGGCAAAAGTGCCCTGCAGGCCAGAGGGGACTGGTTTTGAGCCATGCACGGGGCAGGGTGTTGGGTGGTCTCTGCCTCAGGCCCTGCGGTTGCGCTGACTTCACCCTGCTCACCTTGGGCTTCTGTGTTGGGGGTGTTAATGCGATTCGGGGCTGACCTCATCCTTGTTTCCTGGGAGCTCAGCTAACTCAGACCTGTCCATCCCCTGCAGCAGACCAACCGCCTGGCGCAGTGTATACTGCAGGTTGTCATTTAGAGATTAGGGTACTCCTGCACCTTTTCATAGTCCGTTAGTTTCTTTCAGAAAAACAATTCTTCACTGATGATCCCAAGTATTGGGTTCTAAGGGTGATAGAAACTTAAGTGAGATGTGGTGTTTTCAAGAGCTCAGGCTCTCGGCTGAGCTGAGGCCAGACTCCGCCTCAGTGCCTTCCCCTCAGTGTCTCAGCAAAGAAACGTAGTAAGTGCTCCCAGCTAACTCTTGTCTTTTTCTTGCCCCTCCCTCCTAAGGGTGAGCTTGTCGGCCACAGACTGTTACATTGTGCACGAGATCTACAATGGGGAGAACGCGCAAGACCAGTTTGAGTATGAGCTGGAGCAGGCCCTGGAAGCCCAGTACAAGTACATCGTGATCGAGCCCACCCGCATCGGCGATGAGACCTCGCGCTGGATCACTCTGGGCAACTATCTGCACAAGACCACCGTGCTGGCAGGCACCGCTTGCCTCTTCACCCCACTGGCACTGCCCCTAGATTACTCCCACTACATCTCCCTGCCCGCGGGCGTGCTGAGCCTGGCCTGCTGCACCCTCTACGGCATCTCCTGGCAGTTTGACCCCTGCTGCAAGTACCAAGTGGAGTACGACGCCTATAAACTGTCCCGCCTGCCCCTGCACACACTCACCTCCTCCACCCCCGTGGTGCTGGTCCGGAAGGACGACTTGCACAGAAAGAGACTGCACAACACGATAGCGCTCGCCGCCCTGGTGTACTGTGTAAAGAAGGTGTACGAGCTCTACGCCGTATGATCGCACGCCCCGAGGGAGCAGGCAGCCGGCCCACAGGAGACAGCAGAGTATGCAGGTCGCACAGGAACATTTTTTTGCTCCATGAGGCAATGGAGCCTGGGAAGGTGTTTGGTTTAATAGTTGTTATTTTTTAAAAATAACACAGATCACAAATGTACCAAGGGTTTTTTCAACTCGCCTCACTAAGCTGTGGATTTCTGCAACCCACAGGGAGTCTGATGAGGCCATGTTCTGACTGGGCATGGAATGTTGATGGGAGCTGAGGGGGGTGAGTGTGCTGGGGTGGAGTCTTGAAGTTTATTGTTTAACTACCTTCCAGAGCCAACCAGAAGCAATTGACCATTAAAATGATGAGAATTTCAACTCCAGGTGTCTTTGCTTTTCATGACTGTGCCAGTAGCTGCTGCAGTCGGCCCGTGGATGGCACCAGAGGCCGCCCTGCGTCTGGCTGCAGCCGGTGTCAGCACGTGAGTAGAGCAGGCCCTGAACAGGGCAGGCTTAGACCCACCCAGAGACATCTCCTGTCTCACCTGGCCCTGCTTCCCAGGCTAGCACTGCTCAACGCCGTGCAGGGACGGGACAGGGGAGGGTGACAGGCCTGGAGGTCGCCGGGCCTCTGGTGCATGTGCACAACTGGGGTCTGACCTCTTGCCCAGGTTTGGATTTAGGACAATGAGAAGCTCACGTCTGCACCTGTTTAAAGCACTGGAGCTGTTCCTCACGTGCCCTGAGCAGGCCTGTTCCGCAGGTGCCGAGTCCTGTGCTGCTTGCACACCGAAAGGCCTGTGAGCACCACCTTCCACCTTCCCTCTAAGCCTTTGCGTAAATGGAATTATCCCTCCACGAAGAAGTTGGGCCCCTGCCTTAACGGCAGCTTTCCCAAGACCTGCTCTCAGCCATCCTTGAGCTACGGAAGGGTCAGGGCCCATCCGCAAGGTCATCCTGGAGAGCAATGCCGATCTGTACGAAGGCCTCGGGCGATGGACATTTTTTCTAGACCCAGAGCTTTAAAGGTGAAAGGCACCCATGGTGGGGCAAGCCCTTGAGATCTTGCTCCTGGGCAGCCTGGTTCAGATAAACTCACAGAAATTCAAAAACAAAACGAGGAGCCCATGGCCACCAGCTGGAGAGACTGCTTGAACTCTAAGGGCCCTGGAGACACTAATCACTCGGTTGAGTGCCAGGGGCCAGAAACCGTGTTGGGTAAACACTACTGTTTCCATGGTGGTCTGGTCACTGGGACCCGGCAAATTGGCAGTGATCCCAGACAGACCTCAGCTCAACTGTGCGATGCCCACGACTGGGCTGCCTGACTGCTGGCCCCTGAGCCTGCTGGGCAGGAAGGGTAGGTATTGTAATAGCCCAGATTTGGACAGGGAGCCCCATGCCCTGCCTGCAAATCAGGTTTCCTGGGGGAGGCAGATAGACGCAGACAAGCAGTGCCATCCCAGGCCTGCTGAGCAGCAGCCCTCGCCAGAAACGGAGGCCAGGTGCACAGCACAAAGTGATTGCTGTCGGGTGGACCAGCCCCGGTTCTGAAATGCCACCTTAACTGTGTCCATGCTGGAGTGAGCACAGACTAGCTGAGCGGTGCCCCAGGCAGGGAAGGAGCCGTAGAGCCACCTCCCACATCGGGGTGTCCGGCCCTCTGCTGGTGCCCGACGTACCTATTCTGCCACCTTCCACCTAGACACAGCTGACACAGGTCATGCTCACGTTACCAGGCCACAGCGCTCTTGAAAAAACGAAATAGCTGCCACCTGAGAGGAAGCAGAGGCCAGGTGAGGTGGGCCTCCTCTGCTGAGTCCACAGGCATGAGCCCCGTGTGTGTGCTTGTGACTGGGTCATGCCGTTCACCTAGTACCCGAGTCTGGTTTTAACTACCTGCCTCCCTCCAATTTCAGAGAAGAGCAAACTTGGACGGTCTCTCTCCTTGGTCCCATCTGTCAGCTCCCTCCAGAGCAGTGTGCACATCTGGTTCGGCAGCTGTTAGTCCCTGAGGGGGAGAAGGGAAGCTCTCTGCTCAGGGCTGCTGGGAGCCAGGCCGAGTGTCGGGCAGCTGTGCCCTCTGCACCTCGCACGAGCGCTGTCCCTCGGCACAGGTGTGCACAGCCTCTGTCGGGAAAAACTCATTCAGTTTTGTTTTTCAGACTCTGATTTTGGCATAAAGCACAGGACAGTGAAACGCCAAGAATCTTGTAAAGTGGAAGGTGTCTTTGAACTTTATCTGAAGGCAGAACTAAGAATCGTGCTTTTCCAACCTACCCATCAGAAGCAAGAATAAAAGATGGGAAAACCACCTTCAAGGACGAAAGAGAGAAACTGGACACCACTACCCCTGGGGGCAGACATTCAAACGTGGGTTTGAGCCAAAGGCCAGGCCTGGCCCAGCTCCCCTCTTTGGGGTGCTCTTGTGCGGGGTGCACTCACCCTCAGACAACTGCTCACTGCCATCCACGTCACAGCTCCACAAGCCCCACCTTTACCAAACCTGCTCTCCAGGGAGCGGCACCCAGGAGGGCTTAGGTGCAACCTGGGCATCAGAGAGCCCTGAGCCACCGGCCCCTCAGTCCGCCTCCTAGTTGCTGAGGGCAGAGCATCTGTGGTGCGAGCACACCTCTGGTACCTCAGACCCTGCCGACCCGAGAGCCAAGCAGACAGTGGACCTAGCTAGTTTTAATGGATTTGTTTGTATTCTATCACTTTCTATTTATACGGTAGAATACAAAGTTTCTATAATAAGCCTTAGACAGTGAGCTGCGTATGTAAAAAAAAATGTTAGGCAGCTCAGCCCATGGGGCTCAGTGGTTGAGCATCGACCTATGAGCCAGGAGGTCTGATTCCCCAGTCAGAGCACATACGCAGGTTGCAGGTTCCATCCCCAGTGTGAGGGGTGCAGGAGGCAGCTGATCAATGACTCTTCGATGTTTCTCTCCCCCTCTCTCTGAAATCAATAAAAATATATTTTAAAAACCATAGAACGTTAGGCAAGTAAACACTCAGTGATATTCAATGTGATTCACGTGTCATAGATAGGTTGAGACCCTTTTTGTCTGCTTCAAGCTGCTTCCCAGCCTACACCTGAGGCCACTGTTGCAGCTGCTCCCAAACCACTCACCTCCACACACAGCCACCGCCATGGCCGCCGCCTGGAGGGCAGTGCACCCCATCGGCCCCAGCTGCTGGCCATTTACTTAATGGAGAGGAAAGGACAGCACCCAGACAGGGCCCTTTAGAAAGTACCAGCCAAGGAGTGTCCAGGGAGAGCTGTTCTCATCCCACCTACAGAGACAGCGTCCTGGCTGCCTTCGAGGGATGCTGGCGTTGGCATGTCTGACCAGCCAGGCGTCAGCGTGGCGCCACTGCCGGCTCTAGTCCACTCTTTCCTCGTATGGAAGGAGCCCTTTCCTGACGCCAGGAGGGAGGGAGCTGGTTTCTGAGGAAAGTGAAAAGCCACGTGTCGCGTGTATATCCATCCACATTCCAGCCACGGGTCCTGGGATGGATGTGTGGGCGCGTGGGAGCTGGGGTAGGTCACCACATCCAACCCACTCCTCGTCCTCCAACTTTCAGGAAACTTGCGAGCCTTGAACACCCGACTCACAGGCTGCTCTAGCCGTTGTCATTTGGGGAGTAGCTGCTGAAATGGCAAGCTCCATAGTCCAGTTAGGACGGAGTGCAGGATAGTGTGACGTGCGAGGGACTTACTCCAAGGCGGGGAAGCCTACACAGTGGACCCCCATTTCCACTGTCAGCTCCAATAGGGGGAAGTTTCGTTCTGAACTGATGTGTGAAGCTGACCGAAGGAACCTCAACCATGGAGTGTTAGTAAGTCTGCCACAGGCACCCTCTCTGGCTACTCTCAACCGTCACAGCCAACAAGTGGCTGCTTCCACCAGGGAGAGCCCCCAGCCCGGCCGCATGGCTCAGAGGCTGAGCGTCGACCTAGGAACCAGGAGACCACAGTTCATTCCGTCAGGGCACACAACTGGGTTGTGGGCTAGATCCCCAGTGGGAAAAGTGCAGGACGTAGCCGATCAATGATTCTCTCCCATCATTGGTGTTTCTCTCTCCCTCCCCCTTTCTCTCTGAAATAAAAAATATTTTTTAAAAAGAGTCCCCGCCCCCGACCGGATTCCGAGCCTCACACCAGAGGACACATGGACCACGTGTCCTTTTCCCGTAGACGCGGTCTCCTTAGTGCGTCTCCTCTGGGAGTGGCGCCTGGTCCTGCTGGGCTGGG
>NW_005362033.1:150417-159257 GCF_000412655.1 Myotis brandtii
GGGGGGTTGGTCAGCAGGGAAATGGGAACCCTTTTCTGGTCCTAGAACTGGTGCCACTGGGAGGTCAGTGATGGTCACATTAGCCCCCAGCTGGGCTGAAGGGGACACTGCAGGGCCTGGGGGTGGAGGGGAAGGACGGCATCTTACACACAGGCTTCTCCCTTGGGGCCAAACCATTAGCAGAGTGGTCCTGGGTGAGTCAGATGTGGACAGCGAGGCCGAGGCGCCGTCAGGATGTCTGCTGGTTTCCAGATGGAAACCCGTTCTGGGAGCCGGCGGAAGCTGGGATCTGAAGGAGGCACAGTTATCTAGCCCTCGAGGACTAGGGCTCATGTGTCCATTCGTTTATTTCATGTTCTCAGCATTAAAACCCACCTCCTTACTCCTCAGGGCCGGCCTCACGGTGGGAGGCCTGTTGCCACTGTGCTCCGGTCTCGCCCAGCAGGCCGGCCAGGGCTCCGCAGGGGAAGTGCCTCCGGCCTCCACCCCAACAAGCACCCAGGACAGCAGCCCTGCAGTGGCACTAGGAGTCCTTGGGCTTCTGCTCCTTCCGGGCCCGGGAGGCCATGAGGCGGAAGAAGAGCGTGGGGGCCAGCGTTCGCAGGTAAATGGCCAAGGAAGGCGCCAGGCTGGCCAGGACCACGTCCTCCTTCTTCTTCGCCACGGCAGCCAGGACGTCTCGGGCCACGTCCGCAGGCCCTCGGCCCTGGGCGGTGGTCTCGTCCATAACTAAAGTGGACAAAAGAAACCTGTGAACTTGAAAGCACAAGTCCCTCCCGGCTGAGCTGCGTGGACCAGACCGTGGTGCGGTCAGCTCCCCAGCTTTTCCATGGTGCACCCACCATCCTAGCTCTCCTGCACCCAGGACAGGAGGACCCCTCCGTGGCTCAGGGTGTGAGCCGGGGTCAGAGACCTGTGGGCAGGACATGGGGACAGAGGTGGAGCCCGCCAGCGCTCAGGACCAGCCCAGGTGGAGTCAGAGGCAGGCGCTCACCACAGCCGAGGGCTTCCCGACCTTAAGAATCTGTGCCTTCGAAAGCACCAATGACTCCAGAAGGTGAGCCACCAGTCAGCATGGGCGGCTGCTGAGGTCAGCCAGTGGGGGAAGGCCCTGGCCACATGCGCTCCCACTACTCAAGGGTCAGGTGCTCACTGCACGCGGAGCAGGAAGGAATCTGGGTTAGGGTTAGTGACAGCTGTGGGAGCCTGGGTGTTAGGCTGGTTAACAGTAACTGGTTCCTTCTTCCCTCATCATGACAATTTTGCCAAAAAAGTAGGACCCAGGGCAGGCACTGAGGAGGCCACTATCACAGACCATTAGAAACGGCTCGCACATTGTCCAAACCGCCCGCGCTTCCTACCAGCATCTGTTCTCATTGTGTTTTTGTTAACACAGAAGAATAGGTTTCTGATTGTTGCTTATTTTTCAAATTCCAGGGGGAGTTTTTAAAAAAGATTCTTCTAAGTAGAAGTAACATAAAAATGAATCTCTCTGGGTCGATGCCTCCGTCTTGCCTCGTGAGTGAGAGCCACTGCCCTCAGGGCACGGGCCGTCTTGGCTCAGGCCAGCTGGGGAGCGTGCAGGGCCAGGGAGGCAGCACACGGAGGGCGCTCGGGGCCGGCAGGCCTGTCCACTGGGGGAAGCAGAGCTGGCTCCCGCAGCAGCACACCCATGGGCCAGCATACCTGAGAGGCAAAACCCACGGGTCTCTGCTGGCCTGAGCCTGCATCTGGGCCGCAGCTGGGCCACTGAGGTGACAGGCCAGCTCAGCTCTCTTCGGCTGAAGCCAGAGGGAGGTTCTGAGGGATGCGCCCACCTCACCCCGGAAGCTCACTGCTTTGAGTGCCCTGAAATCAGTTACTTCTCAAGCATGGTGGGTAGGGAACCCCTTGGGTCAAGCAATGCACTGAGATGGGTTCGCTGGAAGACTGGCAGCATCTCAGCTCGGGGACCTCACTCCAGCCGGCAAGTCCTGCCCCGATGGTGCAGTGGGTGGTCCGGGGTAAAAGAAGCTTACCTGGTAGGCAGTACATGTGACCAACACCCAGTGTGTCTTCATTTTTTAAATTACATTCAAACGAGTGAGCAAACAATCACCAGCTAAGAGCTTTCTATAAAAGAAGAGGAACTGGAGCCTCACCTCCATATCTGGAGCCGTCGGCGGCGATGGCGTTGAGGGAGAGGTTGGTGCGGATGTAGCCGGGGCTGAGCACCGTCACCGCGACCCCGTGCTGCTCCAGCTCTGCGCGCAGACAGTCGCAGAAGGCCTGGGTTGCATGTTTGGAGGCTGCATCTGCAAAGGTGGTGGCCAGAGGCAGGGTGTGAGTTGGGGTGGGGCATGGCCTGGGGTGAGACCACATGTTCATTCTCTACTCAGGAAACTGGCCCTATAATTTAAGCTTAGACAGTGCAGTGTCACAGCAACACCCTTCCTTAGGAAACCAGATGGCACCCCGCCATCAGGGTTCTGCCTGAAGGATTTCGGAGGAAAGGAGCAGCCTGTCTCCAACTCTCTCCAAATGGTTCAGGAAAGAAAGAGTATAAACTTCATGTACACATACGTGTGCGCACACAGAGAGCATGAAGCAAACATGTAAATGTTAACAACTGGCACAACGGGGGCTCTTTATTCTGTTCCTGCAACTTTTCTAAGACAGAAATTATTCTACTTTAAAAGGAAAAAACCCCACTTCATGGCTAATGGGTACAATATTCAATAGGACAGAGGATATGAAGTCGAGAAGTGAAAGTCCTGCCTTCCAATTTCACTCTCCAGAGGGAGCTGATGCGAATGGTCTCTGGGGACTTATTTTTTATATCCTATGTACACACATGTGACTTTACATGTAAGTAATTTCTTTACAGAATGGGCTCATACTGTTCATGTTATTCCTGTAAGTAGCTTTTTGCACCTGGTGGCAGCAGACTGGACAGACAGCTTCCATGCCGGCCACGCAGACCTGCCCGCTCCCCACAAGTCACCGACGAGGTGCCGGCCCGGAGGGGCCCATCACGGCTGCCCCGGGTTTGTCACCGAGGCTGGCTCCCCGTGAGCACCTGTCATGCGCTCATGAAAGCCGCGGCCGGCTCTCCCGTGTATTTTGTCTGATGAGCTTCCACGCAGTGCGTTCACCTGGAAGAGCTACCCAGCTGGCTCCACCTCCGCCACGGAGCCCCTCTGCTCCTCCGGCTGCTCACAGCCTGAGGACAGGTCCTCCAAAGGGGACGGAGACCCTACTGGACAGTCTCGGGAAGCACGCGGCATCTCCACTGAAAACAGTTTCCTCCAACTCAGACTTCCACGTGCTTCAGCCTTAGGAAAGGGGGACCCATCAGCCAATAAAACAGGAGGGGAAACCCAGGACATGGCACAGAGAGTCCCATGAGAAACTCAAGTGTCTGACCTTCCCCCAGCCGCAGGGCCAGATTCTTCGGGGCAGGCCAGGCGCTGGGGCTGCCCGAGGAGCTGGCGGGCAGGTGTGGCGAGAACCGCTCCCCAGCCGTGGTTCCAGGAGGCTGCCCAGGCCCCAGGGCTAAGAAGAGGGGGTCCTCCTGGGGCCTCCCGAGCCTGGTCGCCGCTGCCCACCAGGCACCTGCTCAGCACACCGTGGCTCCTCTCACCTCGTCCCCATGACAGCGGCTCAGAGTGGGGGAGACTGCTACTCATCGGGGTTCACTAACGGGCCGAGCCCCCACATTTAGTCTGGTCATTACACAGTGCCCAGACCAATCACTATGCCCTCCGTTAGTCACAGGCCAAGTGGAGAACAAAACTCAGATTACATCAAAGTAAAGTTTGGAAATCATTTTGTACCAGGAACATGGTATATCCTAATTCTGACGTACCTGTTATTAACTGTTTATCATGTGCTTTACCATTTGCGATTTACGTACATAATCATCCCCGGGCCATCGGAGCAACCTTAGATGGCTGTCCTATGTCCCTGGCGCTGACACAGAACACCACCCTAGAAGCAAGTGTGGACACAGGGCTTTGAAATTCACAGGGGCCTTTTCATCTCCAAGTCTCGTTTCCCTGCAAAACAGCTTTGCGGGGCACGTCACGGCTCTAAGTCTCGTTTTATAAGAAGGGAAACGAGGGTCAAACAACTTGCCTGAGGACAGACAACTAGAACCAAGCAGCGAGCTGGGTGCAGGACAGCGAGCCTCCGCCTCCGCCAGGCCGCTCCTGTGCTCTGCGGGGCGGGCGCAGCCCAGCACGGGAGGTGGTGAGAGCAGGGGGGTCGGTTATAAGTATTTACTTCCAGAGGGTGGAGCAAAGGAAGGAGTTACTAGGACAGAAATTACCTCTGAAATCTTTTAACTTAAGGAAACTAGATTCTGCCCGAGCCGGTTTGGCTCAGTGGATAGAGAATCAGCCTGCGGACTGAAGGGTCCCGGATTCGATTCCCGGTCAGGGCACATACCCGGGGTGGGGCTCCATCCCCAGTCGGGGGCGTGCAGGAGGCAGCCAGTCAATGATTCTCATCATTGATGTTTCTATCTCTCTCTCCCTTCCTTTCTGAAATCAATAAAAATATACTTCTTAAATAAATTAAAAAAACTAGATTCAGTTTGCTTGCTGGTGCTACATGATGGCAGATTAATGAGATGATATCTCAAGTTTTCGGCACAGTCACTCCCACACATGGAGGTGAGAGTGTGCACTGGAAGTCATTTGGAAGCTTTAATTATTTGGTCCTGACCTGTTTCCACTTTTGGGAATTCATCTCACCGAACCCTCCCGAGTGCCTAGAGATACAAGTATTTACCATGTTCTATGTTCACTGTAAATGGTCAAAGACTGAAGGGGGAAAAATGAAATATCCAGGAAAATGGCTAAATTATGTCATATATCTACTCAATGAATTACTATATATCTACTTAAAAGGATTAGGTAAATCCCTATATACCACTGTAAAAAGATAACTGTCAAGTGAAATGAGCAAACCGCAAAACAGTATGCGTAGTGGGACTCCATTTCTGTGCGTTAGTAGGTCTGGAGGCATAAACGCCAGGGACGTGAGGTGACAGGACCTGGGGGGACATGGAATTGACCGTGGGGAACGCTGCGCGGCGGCCCCCGCTTCACTAAGCAGCTCACCGTCCTGGGTTTCGCAGGGCTGACTGCCCCGCCCCCACGCTGCCGGTGGAGACGGGGTGACGGAGCCGGGGATGATGGAGCCAGGGGTGCGAGTGGGCCAGGAGCAGAGCTGGGCCCGCCTGAACCCAGCATCCGCTCAGCAGGGCACTGAGGAGGCCGCTCACTGTGCACCGAGCATTTCCCAAGGCTGCGTCCTGGGCTGACGGCGCGGGATTCCCAGCCTCAGGGAAAACAACAGCGCTCCCAGCGGGGGCGGGAGACTCACAGGCAGACCGGAAGGGGACGCTGATCTTGCCCTGCACGCTGCTGATGGCGACCACGTGGCCTCGCCGCCGCTGGACCATGGAGGGCAGGAGCGCTGCGGGGAGAGTCGGGCTTCAGGAGAGGACTTCCTCTGGTCGCCGCCCCCCGCCCCCCGCGAGAGGAGGCGGCCTCCATTGGATTTCACGGGCACCCGGAGGTGCACGGTGAAGCCCTCAGTGGGGAGGAGCGTGTTCCGGGAACTTCTGGGCCTCCTGCACCCGCAGACCCCCCTTTTCAGGGGAGAGCCTCCCCCGGAGCCCAGGCCAGGCACAAGGACATCTCCACTCTGCGGGGTTCACAGCGCCACCAGGAGGAAAGGGGGCGATGCTCTACAAATGAAGTGCCACTGCAGAGACCATCTGGACTTCAGACCAGAAATGCAAATAAAAGTCTGAAAAAGCTGCCCTGGCCGGTGTGGCTCAGTGGATAAAGCGCTAGCCTGCGGACTGAAGGGTCCAGGGTTCAATTCTGGTCAGGGGCACATGCCCGGGTTGTGGGCTCGACCCTCAGTGGGAAGTGTGCAGGAGGCAGCCGATCAAGGATTCTCATCATTGATGTTTCTCTCTCCCTCTCCCTCTCTCTTCCTCCCTGAAATCCGCCTGGGAAAGCAAGCACCTGAGCTGTAAATGACGGCACGTTTCCAGGGTGAAATAGAGGAGGAGGAAATAGAGGAGGAGGAACCAAGTGAACCATCATGTCCGTGTGCTTTTCTCTTCCATCTGAGACCTTACCTTTCGTCAGAGCGATGGGGCCGAAGTAGTTGGTCTCCATGACTCTCCTGTCCACGTCCACGGGGGTGTCCAGGATGGTGCCACGGTAGCTGACCCCTGCGTTGTTGACGAGCACGTCCACGTGGCCGAAGCACTGCAGGATTTCAGCTGCGGCCGCGACGGTGGCCCCGGTGTCCGCCAGGTCGAAGGTCACCATGCGAGGCGTGTGTGTCTGCACCTGGTCAGACATGACAGAAACGAAACACACCTCAGAGTGACAGGCACGTGGGCACGTGTCCCTCCAGGCAGAGCACAGGCCGCGGGGCACCCTGCCACAGAGTTCATGCCTGCCCGGGCGGAAGGAGCATGTGAGAGAGGAGGAGCCACACAGACATGAGAAGCCTGGGGACCCGGGGCCCCGATGATCAGAGCCTCGGGACCGACCCTGTGGCAGCCCAGCTTCCAGGCGGCTTCGACAGCGCCCCGTCTGACCCGCCGGAGGACAAGCCTGTCCCCACTACGCGCTGCTGGTCTGGGCGATCCATTCCTGCGACAGACGGCAGAAGTCATCGCAACCCATTCGGAGAGATCCGGGCGATGGCCGGTGCAGACAGCGGTTTGCCACAAGGCAGGCGGCCGCAACGGCTGCAGGGAAGTCCTTTAAGCTGATGGCCAATGGCTGTCACTGCGATGTGCCATGGGGAAGGTCCCAAGCAGCCCAAGGAAAAGAAAAGAGACAGAACCACAGACTCTGGCATCAAGCGGAGCCCGGCCCAGGCCTGCCAGGAGCTCTCCTCCGCCTGCTGCAGAAGCAGCCTCTGCAGCTACTTCAACCCACCCAGGCCTCTGGCTGTGGGGAACATCGCCTGGCGCCACCCCTAGAATTGCCCCGCCCTACCCCCAGGTTTGGGGCCACCTGTGTTCCACCCAATGGGACCCCCGCCCCTTTCCTGAGGCCCCAGGACCAATGCACTCTGCTTCTCAGGACCCTCGGAGAACGGGGCTCCGCTGGAAACAGCAGCCCTGGCAGAGCCACATTCTGGGGCTCACAGAAGACAGGCAGTCCTCCGGTGACGTCAGACTCGACGCACATCGTTTCCCGGTTACGTCGCCATCTCCCATTTATTTATAAAAAAAAAAGTTCCGTCATTTCGACGTATGTACATATGTTTGTTTGTTTTTTAACTTTTTTCTTTTTAAATATATTTCTTTATTAGTTTCAGAGAGGAAGGGAGAAGGAGAGAGATAGAAACATCAATGATGAGAGAGAATCATTGATCGGCTGCCTCCTGCACACCCCCCACTGGGGATTGAGCCTGCACCCCAGGCATGTGCCCTTGACCGGAATCGAACCTGGGACCCTTCAGTCCGAAGGCCGACACTCTATCCACTGAGCCAAGCTGGCCAGGGCTGTTTTTTATTATTTATTTACCACAAGCAAAGGTCAGGAATTGTTATCTTTCTTTTAATTTTTTTTTACTGTTTCCCTTCATTACTGCTGTATCTGTGCTCCATGTGAGTGACGTAGGTGCTTATGTAGATGGGTTCCGAATTACGGCGAAAATCGAGTTACGTCGCGCCATAGGAACGGATCTTTGATGTAACCCAAGGACCTACTGTATATGATTGTCTAACCACTATGTTGTACTCCTGAAATTAATACAAAATAATATTGAATGTAAACTGTAATTGAAAAATAAAATTTAAAAGAGTAGCAAAAAAATTAAGTTGTCATACCTCTTGGAAAAGTATAATTTTAAAAAACAACAGAAAATAACAAGTGTTGGCAAGTATGTACAGAAATTTGGAAACTTGTGCATTGCTGGTGGAAATATAAAATGGTACAGTTGCTGTGGAAAATAGTTCGGCAGTTCCTCAAAAGGTTAAATAGAAAATTACTATATCCACACATTCCTACTCCTAGGTGTACCAGTTAATAATGTGGATTTTGTAATCAAAGAAAACACGATAATTTCAAGAGAAACATCAAAAGTGCTTTATTCAAAGTAATGTGCATCGCCAGCTACACATTTCCCCCATCTTTCAGGTAATTTGTGGATACCGTCCCAGTAAAACTTTTCTTGTTTTGAAGCAAACCATTCAGAGACCCAACTTTCCACTTCTTCGTACATCTTGAAGTGCTGCTCAGAAAGTGTGTGTGCCATCGATTGGAACAAGTGGTAATCTGAAGGAGCAAGGTCTGGTGAATACGGCGGGTGGGGTTCATACCCAGGCAAGATCTTTTAACGTGTCTTTAACTGGTTTTGAAGTGTGTGATGGTGCGTCATCATGAAGCAAAATTACTTTGCCGTGTCTTCTGGCACATTCTGGTCGTTTCATGATTAAAGCGTGGTTAGAATTGATTATTTGTTGTCAGCAGTGATCAGTATTAACGGTTTCACCTGGTTTTAGAAGCTCATAATACACCACACCTTCCTGATCCCACCAAACACAAAGCAATGTCTTCTTTCCGAAGCGATTTGGCCTTGCAGTCGATGTTAATGGTTGACCTGGATCAACCCATGATTCTGTGCATCTGGGATTCTCAAAATAAATCCACTTTTCAAGGAGAAACCAAGATGGCGGCATAGGTAAACACCTGAAATTGCTGCCTCGAACAACCACTTCAAAAATACAACTAAAAGACAAAACAGACATCACCCAGAACCACAGGAAGGCTGGCTGAGTGGAAATTCTACAACTAGAAGGAAAGAGAAAAGCA
>NW_005362033.1:161260-164233 GCF_000412655.1 Myotis brandtii
GGTGGGGTGGGAACTGGGTGGAGGGGAGCTATGGGGGGAAAAAAGAGGAACAACTGTAATAATCTGAACAATAAAGATTTAATTTTAAAAAAAGCAAAAAAAAAAGACTTTCGTGCCGTTGAAGCAACATTTTACTTTTGACTTTTCGGTTTTCCATTTGTCCTTTGTTCAGTTGATGTGGTACCCATTTACCTTCCTTTAAAATCATTCCCATTGCTTGTAAATGATCAGAAATTGTTTGCTGAGCAACGTTGAATCTTTCTGCTAGTTGTTTTTGAGTTTGACATGCATCTTCATCCAATAATGCTTGTAATTGTTGGTCTTCAAATTTTTTCAGTTAACCTGGACGTTCTTGTCTTTCACATCGAAATCATCACTTTTAAAGCATTTAAACCAGCGTTCACAAGTATCTTGAGATGGAGCATGTTCACCATAAGCTTCCCGAAATATTCGATAACTTTTTCTTCAAAATAAAGTAATGAATTAAAACTTCCCGCAAATGCTCTTTTTTTGGCATGAAATTCAACATTTTTAAGCGTAAAAATATCTATGATGTTAACACCTTCAGCAAATTTGACATATGAAGTTTTAAAGCTTGCTGTCATTACAACAAAATAACATATATGTCAAACCGCATATATATCAACATATGTGTAACTCCATCTATTGAAAAAAATCCGCATTATTAACTGGTACACCTAGTATATCCAAAAAAATCGAAAGCAGGGACTTAAACAGATACATGCACACCAATGTTCACAGTAGCATTCACAATAGCCAAAAAGTAGAAACAACTATAGTGTCCATCAACAAATAAATGGATAAACAAAACGTGGTGTACACATACAATGAAATATTTTTCTGCCATAAAAGGTGATGAAATTTTAAAAAATATTTTAATTGATTTTTAGAGACAGAAGAAAGGGAGAGAGAAAAACATCAATGTGAGAACGAAACTGATCGGCTGCCTGTCCTCTACCGGGGACTGAGCCCGCAACCCAGGTATGTGCCCTGACTGGGAATCAAACCGGCAACCTTTTGGTGCACGGGACAACATCCAACCAACTGAACCACACAGGCCAGGGGCAAAGGATGAAGTTTTGATACATGCTACAATATGGATGAACTTTTAAAACATTATGCTTAGTGAAGTAGCCAGACATAAAAGGACAAATATTGTCTTTTTCCACTTACATGAGGGATCTAGAACAGGCAGATTCAGAGACAGAAAGTAGCACAGAGGTTTCCAGGGGCTGGGGAGGGGGTACGAATGAATTAATGTTTAATGGGTACAAATTTTGTCAGGGATGATGAAACAGGTTTGGGTAGAGAGTGGTGATAATTACGTACATTGTGAGTGTATTTCATGCCACCGAGTGGTACACTTATAAATGGGTAAACTGATACTGTGTTATATCTATTTCTCCATAATTAAAATTTTAAAAGTCATCACAAATCTGCCCTCGTCCTGCCCAACAGAAGAGCCGGGCAGGTGCCAGCGGGTGAAGGGGAGGGAGCAGTGCCAATAGGTGGTGGTGGGTCTGACCATGGCAGCCCTGCCTTGGCCGGCTGCGGAGCAGCTGCTGTGGCAGCCTGCGGCCACCTGTACAGGGACCACGTCCAGTAGCCCAGGGGCCACTATCTCAGCAGAGGACAGACTGACCCTTCTCCCCAGAAGATGCGCCCGTGGGCTCACCTCGGAGGCCCGAGAAGCGGCGAGTTCTTTGGCGAGCTGCTCCAGGGCCTCTCTGTTCCGGCCGCAGAGCACCAGCTTCGCGCCCGCGGCGTGGAAGACCTTGGCGCACTCTGGAGGGAGAAGAGAACCTGATGTCTGAGACAGTTCAGGGCCTGCCTCCCCGTGCAGCTCCCACTTACCCCATGTTCCATCATCTGTCTTGTTTCTACACGCATAGAACATGTATGTGCTAGCCCCAGTGACGGGCCAGGCATGGTGCCAGGAACTGGGGTCCAGTGATAAAGGAGCCCCAGAGAGCTCACGTCTGGGGCGGGACAGGCATCACAGAGCGAGGGGAGGCCAGCCTGGCTGACAGACTGCTAGGTGCTGTGCTCAGAACTTCCCATCATCTTCTTTAGCTCTGAAGAACCTGTGAGCTCACCCCATGTTCACGACGGAGCAAGCTCAGCAAGGTCAACCAGGCAGTGCCAGCTACTGTGCTGTGCTGGTCTAGGCCTACTTTCTAGCACAACCCAGATGCTGCCCAAGTCATTTTAATGCAACAGGCACATATCTACCAGGGGCACTCACACGGGTCTGTGGAAACACAGAGACACAGGGCTCTGTTGAGAGGGGCTGGGGGCCTGAGGGGCTCTTTTCTGGATAAGGCAGAGGGGGCAGGGGGAGCAGAAGGGGCAGGGGGAACAGGGGGTGAAGGGGAATATAAGATAATAGGGAGGCTGGCAATCTGAATCTGTGCCAGTGACCAGCATTCTAACGCACCTTCTTGCTGGTAGATAATTAGCTCCATTCTTACCTGGCTGCCTGTCCTGCCTTGCAGAACCGGCTCCCGGAACACTCCCATTTCACAGAGGCCATAAACCATGAACCATACACACCCCCAGAGGGCTGTCAGCACTGTCGCCAGCCAGGCCAGGCCTTTGGGCGTAACCTCACTTCCCCCATCCCAACCCACGGGGGGCTGCAAAGCCCGCGAGGAGACCGGAAGCCTGATCCCTATGTGGGGGACAAAGAAACTAAGGGGATAAAAGGAAGGCTTCCTCCACACTCATCACTCAGGCTCTGGAGGCCAATTCCCCTGAGTCCCCGCACTAGTGCACCTGCAGTTCTGCATGAAAGGCTCCTCTTCTGAATCCTCTGAGTGCCCGGCTGATTATTCTCCCGTGCCGCCTGGCAGCTTATCTGCAACAGGGGCAGGGCGAGCAGAGGGGACAGAGGGAGCAGAGGGAGCAGAGGGGGCAGAGGGGGCAGGGGGAACAGAGGGGAACAAAGGTAAC
>NW_005362033.1:164672-171356 GCF_000412655.1 Myotis brandtii
GGGAATCTCTCCTCCTCCATTGCTGACCCTCCATCCCACACCGGCCAGTCTCCTCTAGGTGAGTGACGTCCCACAATTCCCCTCGTCTCCAGTCCTCTGCCCACTCTCTCTCACTGACTTCTCGGAAGTCTCTCATCTCAAAAGTCCTAGCGCTGGGCCAGAAGCCTCCTCAGCCGTTTGACTTGGGTCCTTCTGGATTGGGGACGCCCAGTCCAGAGGCTCGCCTCTCGTTTCTCGTGGTGATGTGTTAGCAGCAGGGACGCCTGCCCTAAGCAGTCCCCTTTGGATCTGTGGTCTGTCACTCACCCTTCCTCTCTCGTGGCCCACGCCCACTCCCTCTGCACACTCGCAGGGGAGATCACGCCCAACCACCTCACTTTATTCTGTAACACTGTTTGGCCACAACAAAAACTAGATAATAAGTCTCAATGGCCTGAAAACAGCGCTTTCCATTTTAACACTTAACACACTGAGCAACTTAGATAATTGCTGTCACCGCAATGGAAATGGTCAGAGATTCCCTCCGTCCAGGCCTTTTCACCCTCAGTCCCAGCCCTCTCTCTCCGTCCTGCCCTACCCGTCAGATCTTTCTCCTTCACACAGAACATCACCCCTAACACTTCTGATTCTGAATCTACGTTTGACCCAGCAGACCACCGACCTCCATCCCTCACCAGCAGATTCCCAAAACCCAGACCCTCCTAACCAGCAGCCACCTCCCGGCCCCTGAGAGCCCAACTCCCAAGAACTCAAGCTCCAAAACAGCCTTTTCCCACCTAACACTCGCTCTCGGGCCACCCAAAGACCACCCTCAACAGCCTTTTATTCCCGCGCCCATTCTACCCGAGGGACGCGGCAGGAACTGAGGGGATTGTGGTCAATTATGACAAACTTAATGAAGTCACTCAGGGCCCTGATGAAAACCCAGCTCTCCTCCTCTCCCGCCTCACGGAGGCCTTGCAGAAATTGTCCACCTTAGGCCCCACCCCCCAGAGGGAACCCGGCCGGGGACTGGCCGGGGATTGGTGATTCGAAGCGCAAGCATATGGCATGGAAGGGCAGGTCCCAGCTGGCCGGGGCCAGCAGCGCCTCCACTGCCACCTGCTGCCAGCACTGTGTGTTGGACACCCGCCATGTTCTGTGCTGCCCCCTGGTGATCAGCGCGCGTCATAGTGGTCAAACTCCCGGTAGAGGGGACAATTTGCATATCAGGCTTTTATTATATAGGATCAGCTCCTGATATATGCCGCAAATTTCAAAAAATAGACACAAGTCTACAAACCCCTCAAAGATACCTCATTAACCTGGCCTTTAATAATAGAGATGAGGAGACCCAAGTCCAAAAACAAAAGTGAGATCAGGCCAAGGCTGAGGCCCAAAAGGAGGCCTTCCAGCTCCTAGCCATCGCTCTCATCAACCCCAAACGAAGTGCCGGTCCTCCAACTGCGGGTAAGTCAGGGGCTAAGCCTCCTCCGGGCCCTGCTTCAAATGCAGCAAGGAAGGACACAGGGCCAAGTCCTATTCAAACCCGAGACCCCCGCCTGGGCCCTGCCCAAGGTGTGGAAGGGAAGGCCACCGGAAATCAGACTGTAATCTGGCCCCTCCGGGTCGGACCTCAGCCAGTCCAGCAAGGCCGCCCGCTGGATCCGGTTTGGAGCTCCCAGACCTCCTGGGACTGGCCACCGAAGAAGCTGCCCAGGCCCTGACAGGGCCCCACAGACTTACATCACCAGGACAGAGCCTCGGGGAACGACTGTGGTGGCAGGTAAGCCGATCTCCTTTTAATGGACACTGGGGCCACTCATTCCGCCGCCCTCCCCGTCACTGGGACCCTTGTCCCCTCCTCAGTCTCTATTATGGGGGTTGAGGGATCAGTCTCACAGCCATGAGCCACCGCACCTCCTCACTGCATCTTACTAAATTCCCCCGTTCCCTCTTTTCTTATTCTACCTCGGTGGCCGGCCAGGGCTACCATGTATCCCCTCATAAAACCCAGTTGTCCCAAACCACAGTCACCTACCTCAGTTTCACTGTCTCACCCCACAATGCCACACCATTCCTGGGACTGTAAACGCCTTATCTCCTTATCTCCTCCATGACTATCCCCTCCTCTGAACAAGAAATGCTCTTCCTCAGGCTCACTGGGTACTCTCGCCTCCAGGTTCACAACTTTAGTCTTCATGCAAAGCTCCTCTATGACATGACATGGCGAAGGGACCCCCTCACTGAGCCTTTAGGTCCCAAGGCCAACATCCTCACCCCTTTAATGCTCTGAAACTGCTCTGACCTCAGCGCCTTCTCACCCTCCCACCCCATCTTTCCCAAAGAACAACTTTCTTTACTGCACACGCTTACTTAACAGTCCGGCTATTATCAGAAGCTGAGCTCATTATCTCCCCAACCTTAGCATGTTATCTCTAAGGAAAAATGTGGCAGTTTTAAATCCAAACCACTAGAAACCTGTTCTCCCCCCCCCCACCACCACCTTTCTCCAGCCTCATATGCCTATACATAATTCTCCAACGTTTTTATTAACTTAAAGACTACGGAGTGTTGCTGAGTTAAATAATAAACATCTAAATATTTTAAAATAACATACAATACTGAAACATTGATTGCTAGACACGTTTTAACTTGCCTGCTCTTAGTTTCTTTTTGTTTTTTTAAAATATATTTTTATTGATTTCAGAGAGGAAGGGAGAGGGAGAGAGAGAAACATCAATGATGAGAGAATCATTGACTGACTGCCTCCTGCATGCCCCCCACTGGGGGTCGAGCCCGAAACCCAGGCATGTGCCCCTGACCAGAATCGAACCCGGACCCTTCAGTCTGCAGGCCAAGGCTCCATCCACTGAGCCAAACCGGCTAGGGCTGCTCTTAGATTTTATTACAGAGGTTTCTTGTACTTTGTTGAATGTATATTTTCTTGAAAGTAAAAGTGTGTTTAAAGTGTATTCATAGGAATCTTCCTTGTCCCAGCGGTTGGTGATTGTGATTTCGGCGATGAGCTCCCAGAGAGGGAACGTGGCCTGTTTCAGGCCTCAGAGACATCAAAATATGTTTAGCTTCAAAAATGACAAGTTTGATAAGAGTGTTCAGACCAAGAAAATTAATACAAAACTTCTTGATGGAGTATGTCAGCGCTGTAAAGAAGTTCTTAAATGGCGTGTAAAATACAGCAAATACAAACCATTGTCAAAGCCTTAAAAATGTGTGAAATGTTTACAAAAGACAGTGAAAGATTCTTTTCACATAATGTGTAGAGACCATGTGCCTGTGAACTTAAAGTTTGTGCAAAATGTGGAAAGAAAGAAGACATTGTTACTCCGTTTAATAAAGAACCAGAAAAGACAGAAAACATTTAAAATAATCTGCATTCCAATTATAAAAGAAGCTGCAGAAGAAATAAAGAAGAAAGTGATGATTTAGATTTTGATATTGATTTAGATGACAATCAAATAGATTAATAAATTAAAAGTCAGTGTGAAAACATAAAATTCTGAACAACTTTAGACTTTGAGGGTTATACAGAAAAATACTGTGAAATCCTAATAAGAATTTAGAATAACAATAACATTTATACATGAACAATATAAATTGTGTATGGTATTTGAACAATTATAAAACTTATGCAGTTTTCTTACAATAAATTTCCAAGTAGCATATGCTAGAAGATCTGCCAAATGAGCATTTTAGAATATCAAAGTAAACAAGATTCAGAATTGATGGTTTTGTAAGAACTATCTCATGGGAAAAAATCATATGACATTACTGCTAGACTCAAAAATTGGTCCTCGGGTATGTACCTTTTGATAAATTTATCTCAAGTAAATGACCCATAAACAAAAGCCCCCTTACTTAATGTTTGGTTGCTTTATAAAGCAAAAAGTTAATTTTTTTAATAATAATGTTTAGCATGTAGCAGTTTTTAAAAATATATCATCACATTTTTAACCTTTTTTCTTTTATAAAATATACATACAAAAAATGCATAAAATATATGTATAGTTTAGTAAATACTTATAAAGAAAACTCATACATCCCAGATGAAGAACTACTCCTAAACAATATAAATTAGCTTTATCTGATATTTGAACTTTTTTTCTTTTTATTTATTTTTTATTTTTTTAAATAACTTTTATTGATTTCAGAGAGGAAGTGAAAGAGATAGAAACATCAATGATGAGAGAGAACCAATGACTGGCTGCCTCCCGCATGCCCCACACTGGGGATCCAGCACAGGCTGGCATGTGCCCTCACCGGGAATCGAACCGTGACCTCCTGGTTCACAGGTTGACGCTCAACCACTGAGCCACACCGGCCGGGCTTATTATGAAAAATCTCAAACCTAAAGAAAAGTAGCAAAATAATACAATGAACCTTCGTATACTCCCACCTAGGTTCATATTTGTTAACAGTTGCCATGTTTTGTTTGTATCTGAATAGGTGGATCTGGATATATCTTTTATTTGCTGAACCATTTAAAAATAAGTGGCAGGCATTAGTTTTGAATACACTATGCACGTTATTTTGTAGCTCTTCTTTATTTTATTATTATGAAATTAGTGAGATTGATTCAGGTTGTTGCAAAAGCTGTTACTAGTACATTTTACATGTCTCTGTTTTATTCTATTGTATTATATACCACGATTTATTTTATACTCTCTAATGTTGAGGGACATTGGAGTTATCTCAATGTTTCCCTGTTAAAAACAATACTGCTGTGGAGAAAAGTGTGTTCATAAATGTAAACGCTGGCTGTTTACTTTTTGACTACAGCTGGTTATTTGGTGCCTGGGTAGAAGGTTTGTGCTGTTCAGTGAGTCAGGACAACACAACCTGATCACCCCTGACTTCCGAAGGGAACCCTTCTCTCCTCATGAGCTAAAGTAGCCCCACGCAGTTCTTTATATCTGAGCCTAGACTTTATGTGCACCGCTCATTCACAGTCCTGGACACTATCATTGAAAGCCTCACAGGTCTTCCTGCTTGGTATTTAGGAAATTCTCTCCCCTTTTCTAGCCTTCTTAAATGTCATACACTGCAAAGGACACCAAGTAGGGAATGATCCCGTAATACAGGGAAATAACAGAGCAGACCAGGAGGCCAAGACAGTGGCTCGGGGAAGCCCCCATCTCCCCAACTCTTAGCTACACCCCATATAACGCCCTAACACACTCCAGAGGAGCTCAGTCCCTAGCAGCTCTGGGGGCCACTCAGGAAGATCCCCTGGTCAAAATTTCCGGGGAAATATATCCTTCCCCAGGGACAGGCCCGCGGTATCTTACGGCCTATTCACAATTCCCTACGTATAGGATACAGACCGCTTCTAGAACTCCTAACCCCCCAGCACATCCTAGCCAGGCCTCCCTACTGCAAGATACACCAAAACCTGTTCTACTTGTTACTCAGCATCTCCCCCAGGACAGGGTAGGTTAGACCTCCTTCTTTCCCCGCTCATCAGGCGAGGGGCCAAGCCCCTGGACAAGACTGGCAGACTGACCGCACTCACATGCCTCCTATTAAAAGAACAAATATCTTTGAACCCTCATAGATACTGTCTCAGGGTGGGTAGAGGCCATTCCCCACTGCATCTGACCCACCTCATTACAATCAGAAAATGGACCTGCTTTCCGATCTCAAATGACTCCACAGGTCTCCTCCACTCTGAACTCCAGTGGAACTTATACCCCCCACCAGCCCCGATTTCAGCCAGGGTAGAAAAGGCAAATTCTTAAGTAAGTCCCACCTCACTAAATTAACTCTCGAAACTAAAGAATCTCAAACTACTCTCCTACCTCTAGCCCTTATGCGCATCAGGGCAACCCCCGCCCCCACCGTGCACCCTCCTTCCTTAGTCCCTTTGAATTCATGTATGGAAGACGCTTTTATTAGGAAACTTCCCTTCCACGGGGACCCCTCTAGGAGACTGTGTCCCCTTTTATTTTATTTTATTTTTTAAAAAAATATATTTTATTGATTTTTTTTTTTTAACAGAGAGGAAGGGAGAGGGATAGAGTAGTCCCTTTGAACTCCTGTATGGAAGACCCTTCTTATTCGGAAACTTCCCTTCCACAGAGACTGTCTGCATTTTAAATCTCATCTGACAATTACTGGAGAACATGCTGATCAGGTCCTCCCTCGACCTTTTACAGGAGACCTCCCCGTACTCCTCCTAAAGGAAACCCATCATAATTCAAGCGCTGGAGGCAGGCCCTTACCGGGTGCTCTTAACCGCCCCACTGCAGCTAAACTCAGGGCACCCCCCATGGTTCCACCTTCCCAGACTAAACCCACCTCAGGAGCACCTCCATCACAGGAGCTGGAGTCCCCTAAGATTACAGCCACCAGGTCGGGCCCACCAGAGCCCGCCTTACCCACATCCCAGAAGAGGACGAATGAGTGAGCACCCCTGCACGTGCCCCTAAGACCCCTGACTTCCCTGAAAGCCCACCTCCTCTCCCAGGACAATTACAATCAGAAAATGGACCTGCTTTCCGATCTCAAATGACTCCACAGGTCTCCTCCACTCTGAACTCCAGTGGAACTTATACCCCCCACCAGCCCCGATTTCAGCCAGGGTAGAAAAGGCAAATTCTTAAGTAAGTCCCACCTCACTAAATTAACTCTCGAAACTAAAGAATCTCAAACTACTCTCCTACCTCTAGCCCTTATGCGCATCAG
>NW_005362033.1:171387-204210 GCF_000412655.1 Myotis brandtii
CCTTTCTTAGTCCCTTTGAACTCCTGTATGGAAGACCCTTCTTATTCGGAAACTTCCCTTCCACAGAGACTGTCTGCATTTTAAATCTCATCTGACAATTACTGGAGAACATGCTGATCAGGTCCTCCCTCGACCTTTTACAGGAGACCTCCCCGTACTCCTCCTAAAGGAAACCCATCATAATTCAAGCGCTGGAGGCAGGCCCTTACCGGGTGCTCTTAACCGCCCCACTGCAGCTAAACTCAGCAGGGCACCCATGGTTCCACCTTCCCAGACTAAACCCACCTCAGGAGCACCTCCATCACAGGAGCTGGAGTCCCCTAAGATTACAGCCACCAGGTCGGGCCCACCAGAGCCCGCCTTACCCACATCCCAGAAGAGGACGAATGAGTGAGCACCCCTGCACGTGCCCCTAAGACCCCTGACTTCCCTGAAAGCCCACCTCCTCTCCCAGGACAAATCCTCCCAGTCCTAGCTACTGCCCCCTCCCTTCGAAGCAGTACTCTCACCTTCCCATGGGACTGCCTTCCACAAAGGGACTTGGATTACCCATGGGGCAAGATTTCCTCCTTTCTAGATCCTAAACATACCCTTTCCCCCTTGGGACCATCCCTGTCCTGGAAGTGGGGATTAGCTCTCCTTCTCACCCTATCACAGCCCTCCTCTCCTACTCCCATAAGGAACTTTCCCATCTCCATTCATCTCTAACCAACATTTAACCTCGCCCATTCCCTCCTTAGCCAGGGACTGCTGGCTCTGCCTTTCCCTCTCCTCTTCAGCGTCCACCACCATCCCTATCCCAATCCAGACGTGGAATCAGGCAAACATCACTCTGGCTGATAAAAAGGAAACTATGTTTCTCAAAAAGGCAGACACCCTTCTAGGTAATTATCCTGCAGCCCCGGCATCAAGCCTCCCTTCTTTTCCGTTCTTATATTCAATCTCCTACTAAGGCAGCTCCTTCCTCCCTCCCGTCACAGGTCCTAACACCCTGCATACCCCACCAATCGCCCAAGCCCCTTTATGCTTTACAAGTTCACAGGGCAATACATTTGTATCAATGGACCAACTCCCATCATCAGCTTGTAACCCCACAGTTAACCTAGAACTACCAAACGGCCATTGATCCCAATGGGTTGACTACCAGGTCTCCCCGGAAGCCAATGGTTATTTCCTACAGCCAGTCTTTTTACTTCTTATCCAACCATCCAGGCCCCAGGCTTCAACTGCTCCCTTCCTTCCCTTTCTCTTTTCCCTTGGATAACAGCCCATCCTCACGTTCCCTCCCTTTTACTGCAATGGAATCTCAACCACACATCTGTCACCCTTATCGGTAGCGCCATGGCGACGACCCTCTAGGAAAGGGAACCTCACACCCTTTAGTCACCTCTTCTCCCTACCCCTCAGCTTGTCTCCGTGATCAGGGATTCTTCTTCCTCTGTGGGGAGAACACAGACATCTGCCTCCCACCAGCTGGACAGGAACCGGTACTCTCGTCTATCTCTCACCCAGTGTAGATGGAACCTGTCCCCATAACCCATCACAGCCGACACAAAAGGGCAATCCAGATAATCCCTCTCCTCAGAACCCTGGGCATCACAGCAGGGGCTGGAACTGCCATCGGGAGCTTAACCACCGCTCTACCTATTTGGAAACCCTGTCTCAGGACCTACAAGAAACAGGTGGATGCCCAGCAAGGGGCAAAACTGGGGAAAAAAAGATCCTCACCCCCAGGGTAGTCTATCCTCCCCTTTCATGTCACTAGTCAGGCAACTGAGACCCCTGACCTTTTCCTCCCTAAAGATCACATCTAGGCCTCAGTTGTATTTCAGCTCCAGGCTCAGAGAAGCAGCAAAACCAGACGAGTGACGCTGTGGCAGCCTCAGGACCAGCCTTTACCTCCCAGTCACTCAACAGGACGCTCTCAAGCCTTCACCAACCAGTCAGTCTCTTGGGGAAATCATGCTGCTGCGACCCTCGTCCAGCCGACTATCAAAGTCCATTCCCCTGGGATCTCGACGTCCCCCCTCAGCAGGAAGTAAATACAGAAGATATGATCTTCGTCCCTATTCCATAAAACAAAAAGGCTGGAGTGTTAGGTCTGATCAGATAATTGAATGGACGCCCCTCCCCCGGGAACTGACCTTTAGGCCACTTCACAACAGACATTCCCTTTTGCTTAGCACTTGCTGAGACCATTATCTCTCCCCTTAGGACCTGCACAGAGAGTTCTCTGCCCAGAAAAAGCCACCCAAAGTCCTTTAAAAGCCGCTGACTCCCGTCACTGGGTGCTGGAGCCACCCAAGCTCAGCCACCTGGTGTGCGGATGATCAAATAAATTCAAAATCCCTCACCTTTCTCCCTAACAGGAGGCAGGGGGAGCAGAGGGAGCAGGGAGAGCAGAGGGGGCAGGAGGAGCAGAGGGAGCAGGGGTGCAGGGGGAGCAGGAGGGGCAGGAGAAGCAGAGGTGGCAGGAGCAGAGGGGCAGGGGGAGCAGAGGAAGCAGGGGGAGCAGAGGGGGCAGGGAGAGCAGACGCCAGCGGGAAGAGCTCCATCTTCATGTCTGAAAGAGCTGCCCCAGGGAGGCGGGGGATGGGGGGGGTGTCTCAGGGCCATGTATCTAGGCTTCAGGCGGCCTCCTGGCTTGCAGATCAAGAAGGCAGCTCGCTGCTTCAGGTTCAATCCCTGGCCCAGTTGGGGCACATGTGGGAGGCAACCAACTGATGTGTCTCTCTCACAGCGACGTTTCTCTATTTCTCTCTCCCTCTCTCTCTCCCTTCCACTCTCTCTAAAATCAATGGAAACAATACCCTCAGATGAGGATTAACAACAACAACAGAAAGGCTATAAGCCAGGGGTGCTCTGTGTGGCCCTCACAGAGGCCCTGAATTGTCCATATTTGGAAATCGGAGGCCTTCACATAAAAAGCCCTATTTCAACCACCATGGAGCTGAGCAAGGCTGCCCGCTGGGTGGACATGCGGCTCCAGGGGGCCACGGTCTTCCTCACGAGCCTTTGCTCCCACACTGAGGCTGAAGTCTCCTGCACTGAAGCTCTTGCTTTTAGGCACTGGACTGAGCACAGGGACAGACCTTGTTCCCAAGTCCCCAGAGCTCCACCTACGTGCCCCTGCGCTGTGTCCCCGTGGTGCCGAGCGGCTCCTCCAGCCAGGCCACCTTCCACGCCTGACAGCACTGCCCCCGGGACCCACCTCGCCCCAGGCCCGAGGTCGCGCCCGTGATGACCACCACGGCGTCCTGGAGGTGGGCCTTCATCCGCAGGCACTGCAGCAGCTTGAAGAGGCTGAAGATGCCCATGCAGCCGAGCAGCAGGGACAGGATGGCCGTGGAGGTGACACAGTCCATGGCCCGCACCGTCAGCGAGCTCTTCCTGGAAGAACCAAAACCAAGTCAACGAGTGGCAACATGGGAAATGGGAAACTTGCCACCTTCCTGCCCCGGCCGGACAAGAGCCCAGAGCTCTCCTGGGAGGACTTGGGCTCGGCGTCCAGCAGACACCTGCTGGGCCTGTGGTCCGGCCTCGTGTCCAGCCTCGGAGCGTGTCACCTCTCTGAGGTGACAGGACCACGGTCTGGTGGTGTCAGACGCACCGGTTCTCCTCACAGCTGCTTTGGGAACAGTGTGCTGTCAATTCTGAGGAACCATATCTGTTTCTCCCACAACTGCCTCCAATTTCCTTACTCCTCAGGCCTCCCCCATCACTCACCTAGGCCCCTATGCCCAAAGCAACAGCTAAGAGGGGAGACATGAGGTATTGAAAGGTCAAGGCTGAGTGAGTGGCACCAACACTGTGTTGGTCACTTTGAAAGAAATGCCCCGTCGGGCTGCCAGTCAGGTGGACCCGCATCTGTCACACAGAGGCCCCCACAGCCCGCCTCCAGGAGCATCAGGAGCGCCAGGAGCCTCCCCAGGGAAGAGGCTGGAAGCCCGGGGCAGCTCCTGTGACCGCCTGGAGCTTCCACTCACTCATCACACTGGGAGTGACCATGGAACACCCTCCCCTCCCAAACGCCCGCCTCCGCAGCTCCTCAGACGTAACACTCCTGCTCCCTTCCCCGGACACCAGCCCTGTGACGCCCACTGAGCACGCGTGAACCACTCCCCCAGCTGCTCTGGTCCGGGTCGGGGTGGGCCGTCCTGTCAGAACGAACCTGCTCTTCGGCAAAGGATTCCGCTCCAACTTCAGCTGTGAACCCAGCTAGTTTAGTGTTTATTTTTCACTTGCTTTCCCAATGCACTTAAATTCCCAGTTACCATAAACACCTGTAAAAACGACTCCCATCCACTCACTTCATCTACTTCTGAAAGACCCTCAGCCACTGTCCGCTACGTGGCTGCGTTTCTCACCCTCCGTTGTGCCAAGCCTCCAGCTGGTCACTGAAGTGGTTTCTAAGGTGTCAAACTCTTTACCTGGGCACTGAGGGCACCCCCGCCCCAACAGGAGGCACAGGCCAGGAGTTTGGCCCATGACGCAGCTGAATCCCAGGGTAGTGCTGAGCCCCCACCCTCTGGCACCTGGGAGCAGGGGAGTGACTGCTGGGCCAGTTTGTTGGTGTCACTTCACCAGAAAATGATGGCAATTGACATAAAACACAGGTAGGCCCCAAGGTAATCATAGCTCAGAAGTTTTAGGTAATAAACTTGGAGACAGGGGATGGGACAGGATTTCAACACAGCGGGATAGCTGTTTGGGAAGAGCTTTTTCCCCACTGCAACCCAGGTCCTCATGTGAGGCAGGTCCCAAAGGGAACTACCCTGCCTGGCCCAGAACCAGCTGGGGGCCAGCTGTGGCCTAGGATACCCAGGGGGTGGGGACACTGCTCACGAAAGGAACCAGAGCTCCACTAGGTCAGCAGGTGCGACAAACTACACACTGCTCCCCACCACAGGCCCAGGGTCTGCCTGCTCCCACCTGCAGCCTGGGGCTGAGCAAGCTCCATGGAAGGCTGTGTGTGTGTGTGTGTGTGTGTGTTGTACTGAAAGGTGTGGGGGGAGGATAACAAGCCTGTTGCCTCCCGAAACTCGGAGGTGTCAGAGCCCACCTGGAAGAAGCACTCTGTGTGAGGGAAGGCAGTGCAGGGCCACAGGAGGCTCAGCCACTGCCCACCCAGGTGAGCGACTCCACGGCTCGGAGCCTGAGAACCCTCACCTGTGAATGAGGGCGCGTGTCCCACTCGCGGGTTTGCTGTGAGTCCGAGGAGCTGGCTCAGGAAAAGGTGTGCCCGGCCCTGGTGCAGGTGATGCCAGGAAGCGGAGCTGCTGTCACATCATCCCACCGCCTCGCTCAGTCCTGGCCCAGGCACCGGTTTCAGAGCAGCCCATCTGAAGCTTGTCCAAGAGTCCCTAGTTTATGAACACTGGTTTCTTCTCAATAAAGGGAACTCATATACTTTTCTGGGTTTTAATTAAATCTCATACCTTTACACCTTTAATTAAATCAACAAATAGGGGCAAAAACACAACTTTGTCAAACGTCAGGATCCCGTATCCCAAGGTTTGTTTCAGAAACTGGGCTGCTGTGAAGCCATTAAGGCCAACAGGCAGGAGAGCAGACGAGTTGTGATCTGCCCCTGCTACTTCCTCCTCGCCAGGGCGGAGCGGGAGGAAGACAAACCCCCGGCAAGGCTCCCGCTGGAGCAGCGGCAAAGCTAGCGAACGGCACTGCATGCACCTGCCGTGTCTACACCCAAGCCAACCATCTCCAACACAAGGGAAGGAGAAGCTGCACACAGTGTGTCCACTTCCAGGTTCCCTGGGCACCTGCCCACAGTGCCTCCAGCCAGAACCTCCTGGCACCGGCCAACGGGGCACCCAGGCCGAGTAGGATCCGCCTCGCCCACAGGCCAGCTTCCTATGGGGACAGCACACATCTGCCTTCAGGCTGACAAAGGGTCACAGAATCAGAAGGCAAGGAAGTTAGAAATCAGCACAGACGTGCCAGCTCCCTCAAGATGAGGATGCATGGTGGGAAGACTCTCCAGAGCAAGCCATTAATTTGAGAGAATCATGTTCAATTTCAGGGTAACCTTCCTGAACAGGTGAAGCTGGTCATATTAGCAATGTCAACTCTTTCTGGGAGTTTTTCAGACTCTTATGGACCAACTTTTATTCCCCTCTGCAGTGCTTGTGGTCACCCCAATGTGCCCAGGGCCACTGGGCCTCCCTGGACAATTAGAGGCAGCTGTGCCAACCCTTCCTGTCTCACCCTTGGCAGTCACCACGGCCAAGAGAGCAAGACACAGAGCTGGCTCAGCCCACTGCTGGGCTGTGGTCCCGGGGGCCTTCTCCAGCAAAGGGACAGCTCCCAGGTGGAAGAAGCGCTGCGTCCTGGCTGGCCACAGTCCAGGTGCGGAAATAAACCTGCTTGTGCAGCAAGTTCAAAGGGGGCCTGTTTTCTCTGAAAACGGCTACAAGAACAACTTTAATATGTTTATAAATGTTGCATTTTATACCAAAAGGCTTTTTAACTGCTGGTTTCAGATGTAACTGGGAAGGTAAGATGAATGGTACAAAAAGGAGTTGGGGGGGGGGGCGGGGAATCTCACTCATGACTCCCAGCATTTGGAGATCAGCTTGTAGAAAGAGGGGACACAGTTGGCCCAGCACCCTATGAACCACACCGGAGAGCAGGACAAGTATGTGGGGAGGGGGAGAGAGACCAGAAAAGACAGAAGGTGGGCTCACCCCTCACACAGGAACGGCAGGTCATACATGGTCTGGAAGTAGAGTGCACTGTCTGACGGACACACTGGCGGCCAGGCCCTCTCTTCATTGACAGGAAGTGGCCTGAAGCATGACCTTACACTATGAGCCGCATCAGCTGGCGTTCGCACGCTAAGCCCATCTGCTGGGATTTTCATGTATCAAGACTACGGAGCGACAGACTTGAGAGAGTGGAAAGGTGGGAAGTTCCTTCTCAGGCGAGTGTCCTTAGGGCTGGGCAGCCAGAAAGCTCAGGGCTCTCACGGTGACGTCAGAACTCAGCTGCTCTCTATTTTCCACTGAGAGGTTCTTTTGTTGTTGTTGTTGTTAGTCCTCACCCGAGGGGATTTATAGGGAGAGTGGAAGGGAGAGGGAAAGACAGAGAAACACCGATGTGAGAGAAACACATCGACTGGATGCATGAGCCCCGACCAGGACCCAGGCTGGGGAGGAGCCTGCAACCGAGGTACATGCCCTTGCAACCGAGGTACATGCCCTTGACCAGAATCGAACCTGGGACCCCTTGGTCCACAGGCTGACTCTCTATGCACTGAGAGGTTCTTTAAAAGGGCTTTCAGAACCTCTACTATCAAGAAATCAACTGAGCAGAAATGTCACCTTTATGCCATTTGTTCCATTTCTCATACTTTTATCAAATTCTACATTGCACAGATGGAATCAGTTCCTAATATTCCTTCTTTCCTCAAGCAATTATAAAAAATGTTAAATGTGTACTATTAATAAAAACAGATTGTTGGCGTCTACTCCGAAACTACACAGAAATCAAACCCTGAGACACATCTGAAAATCAAAGGAGGGAATCTGAAAACCCTTCAAGGTTAAGAACTAACAATAATTTCAGGTCTGTAAAAAGGATTAGTCATGAAGTAATTTTTCACGTTATGCACAAGAAAACCAGACTCAAGGGCAGGATGCTGAAATCATGCGGCAAGAAGTAGCTTAGTATCACCAAGAGCAGTTAGGGTCTCATCCCCACAAACCGCCACCCATTCTCATACTTAATAACTGCGAACAGCTTGAAATAGCCGATCTATTAAAGGTGACATAAGCCCTAACCAGTTTGGCTCAGTGGATAGAGCGTCGGCCTGCGGACCAGTCAAGGGCATGTACCTTGGTTGCGGGCACATCCCCAGTAGGGGGTGTGCAGGAGGCAGCTGATCGATGTTTCTCTCTCATCCGATGTTTCTTACTCTCTATCCCTCTCCCTTCGTCTCGGTAAAAAAATCAATAAAATATATATATTTTAAAAAGGTGACATAAGCTATGGGCCATGCTTATGACCCATTTCTGAAAATAGCTGTCTATTTTCAGAAAGTAAAACCAGAGTAAAGCTGCTCTTTTTTGGTGTGAAACAAATGAGAAGCAGCTGCCAGGCGGTCTTTGAACAGAAAGACTATCCAACCTCAGACGGCAGCTCGTGTGACAGCGTGGGTCCTGGTGCTGTGGCCTCTCCGGTGTTTTGACCTGGGCAGAGTGACGGAGACTAGAGGCCGGAGGACGCTTCCCGGTCAGCCATCCCTCTCTGGAATGCAGGACCGAGCTACAGACGAGTGGCCTGGAGGCTATACTTTGGGAAGCCAGCCTCAGAGCCCCTGGTTGAAAGGAGTCAGGCTGGCATTAGTAAAAATAAAAGCCAAAGAAAGGCTGGAGGGTACTGCAGACCAGCTCCTGAATGTCCAGTCCTGGGAAGAGAAACACGGAGAGCGGGCTCTGCTCCCCAGCCAGACGCTGGGCACACACTGCCCCGCAGCCCCCACCAGGAGAGCAGAGGCGGGGCCAGGTCCCTCCTGACCCTGCCATGCAGGCTGCCTACAGGGAACAGGGGGCCAGAGGCTAACGTTGACTATGAGCCAAAGTATTAGTTCAGTTTTTAAAAAAACAGCACTTTATCACTGAAAACTGGAAGTCTCTTAAACACACACACACAACAGCACTTGTGCTGGCTACCTAGACATCTTGACTCAAAAACAATTCTGATTTCTAATGTGCTTTACAAAATGAATTTAGTATGACTGGAAGATGCCGGAGTGACCTCAACCTTTTTCCTAGAAAACACACAAACCCAACAAGGCTCATTGTGGGGGCAAAGCAGAAAAAGCAACAATTTATAATCCCACCAACAATGCACAAAATACTTTATCTGTGTATGTCTTTCAATATAAAGTGGGTCTCGCCCTACCCACTGAGTCTGGCTCAGTGACTAGAGCGTCCGCCGGAGGACTGAAGGGTCATGGTTTCAATTCTGATCAAGGGCATATGTACCTCGGTTGCAGGCTCAATCCCTGGCCTTGGTCAAGGCACATGTGGTAGGCAACCAATCGATATGTCTCTCTCACATTGATGTCTGTCTGTCTGTCTGTCTGTCTGTCTCTTTCTCTTCTTTCTACTCTCTCTAAAAAAGCAATGGAAAAATATCCTCAGGTGAGGAATAAAATGATAAAATGATAGATAGATAGATAGATAGATAGACAGACAGAGTGGGTGTCTTGTAGACAGCATATGTATGGGTCTTGTTATCTATTTAGCCACCCTATGTCTTTTAATTGGAGCATTTAAGCCATTTACATTTAACATAATTATTTTTTAATTTATTTTTATTGTTGAAAAGATTACAGATGTCCCTGTTTTTTCCCCATTGACCCTATCCACCCCCACCGCCAGGCCTTCACCACAAAGTGATTATTGATAGATATGTAATTATTGTCATTTTGTTATTCAGATATCGTTTTGTCCTCCTCTTATTTTTCTTTAAAAAGTCTCTTTAACATTCCTTGTAAGACTGGATTGGTGGTGATGAATTTCTCTAGCTTTTCCTTATCTGAGAAGTACCTTATATATTTTGTTGTTGTTGTTGTTGTTGTTAATCCTCACCCAAGGAATTTTGCCATTGATTTTTAGAGATTGTAAGGGAGGGCGAGAGATGGAGAGAGAAACATCGATGAGAGAAACACATTGATTGGTTGCCTCCCTCACGAGCCCTGATCAGGGTTGGGGATTGAGCCTGCAACTGAGGTATCTGCCCTTGACCAGAATCGAACCTGGAACCCCTCAATCCAAGGGCCGACGCTCCAATCACTGAGCAAAACCAGTTAAGACTCCTTATATCTCTTGATTTTAAATGATAACCTTGCTGAGTAGACTAATCTTGGTTGCAGGTACTTGCTTTTCATCACTTTGAATATTACCTGCCAATCCCTTCTGGCCTGCAAAATTTCTGTTGAGAAATCAGCTGACTGTCTTGTGGGAGCCTTCCTGTAGATAACTGCTTTTCTCTTGCTGCTTTTAAAATTCTTTGTCTTTAACCGTTGCCATTTTAATTATGATGTGTCTTGGTGTGGGCTTCTTTAGGTTCATCTTGTTTGGGACTCTTTGTGCTTCCTGGACATATATGTCTATTTGCTTCTCCAGGTAAGGAAAGGTTTCAGTAATTATCTCATCAAATAGGTTTTCAATCACTTGCTATCTCTCTTCTCCTTCTGGTATTCCTATGATACAAATGGTGGGACACTTGATGTTGTCCAAGAGGTCCCTTAAACTGTCCTCATGTGGGGTGGAACTCTATTTTTTTTTTTCCTGCTGTTCTGATAGGGTGTTTTCTGCTTCCTTGTCTTCCAAATCACTGATCTGATCCTTTGCTGTATCCTTCATTTTCATTATTGTATTCTAAATTTCTGCCTGGTTCTTTCTGACGGCTTCTATGATTTTTTCTGTTTACTATCTCTATGTTGACGTTCTCCCTGAGTTGATCTAGTCTTCCTCTAAGTTCGATGACCACCATTTATTTTATTTTTAATCTTTATTGGGATTTTTCTAAATTGTATTGTTGAAAGTATTACATATGTCCCCTTTTTGCCCCCATTGAACTCTTCCAGCCCCCTCCCCCAGGTCCTCACCACCCCATATATGCATGGCCTCATTTGTGTCCATGGGCCATGTATATATGCATAAAAACTCCTTGGTTGATTACCTCCCTGCCCCCACCCTTCCTCCGCCTTCCCTCCAAGATTCTGCACTCTGTTCCATGCTTCTATTTCTCTGGATCCATTCCATTCATCAGTTAATTTTGTTACTCAGATTCCACATATAAGTGAGATCATGTGATACTTGTCTTTCTCTGACTGACTTATTTCACTTAGCATGATACTCTCCAGGTCCCTCCATGCTGTCTCAAAGGGTAAGAGATTCTTCTTCTTTACTGTTGCATAGTATCCCATGGTGTAAATGTACCACAGCTGTTTTATCCACTCATCTACTGATGGGCACTTGGGCTGTTTCCAGATCTTAGCAATTGTAAATTGTGCTGCTATGAACATAGGGGTGCATACATTCTTTCTGATTGGTATTTCCAGTTTCTAAGGATATAGTCCTAGAAGTGGGATCACTGGGTGAAATGGCAGTTCCATATTTAATTTTTTGAGGGAACTCCAAACTGTTTTCCATAATGGCTGCACCACTCAACATTCCAACCAGCAGTGCACTAGGGTTCCTTATCTTCACATCCTTGTCAGCACTTGTCATTTGTTGATAGTAGCCATTCTGACAGGTGTGAGGTGATAACTCAATGTCATTTTAATTTGCATCTCTCTGATGATCAGTGACTTTGAGCATTTTTTCATGTCTCTTGGCCATCTGTATGTCCTCTTTGGAGAAGTGTCTATTTAGGTCCTTTGCCCATTTTTTAATTGGATTGTTTGTCATCCTTTGGTTAAGTTGTATGAGTTCCTTATATATTTTGGATATTAAGCCTTTATCAGATGTATCATTGCCAAATATGTTCTCCCATACGGTGGGCTCCCTTTTTGTTCTGTTGATGGTTTCTTTTGCTGTACAGAAGCTTTTTAT
This sequence comes from Myotis brandtii, assembly GCF_000412655.1. Lineage (NCBI taxonomy): Eukaryota > Metazoa > Chordata > Mammalia > Chiroptera > Vespertilionidae > Myotis > Myotis brandtii. Next base: position 182,973 of record NW_005362033.1, read on the forward strand.
TTTGATGTAGTCCCATTTGTTTATTTTCTCCTTAGTTCCCTTTGCCCTAGGAGATGTATCTATAAACATATTGCTACTAGAGATGTCTGAGATTTTGCGGCCTATGTTTTCTTATAGGATTTTTATGGTTTCACAACTTACATTTGTCCATTTTGAGTTTATTCTTGTGTATGGTGTAAGTTGGTGGTCTAGTTTCATTTTTTTTTTTTTTGCCTGTATCTGTCAAATTTTCCCACCATCTATTGAAGAGACTGTCTTGACTCCATTGTATGCTCTTGCCTCCTTTGTCAAATATTGAGCAGTAATGGCTTGGGTCAATTTCTGGGGTCTCTGTTCTGTTCCTTTGATCTATATGCCTGTTCTTGTGCCAGTACCAGGCTCTTTGGGTTATGGTGGCTTTGTAGTATAACTTGAAATCTGGTACTGTCAGTCCTCCAACTTCATTCTTCTTTTTCAAGATTGCTGCAGATACTCAGGGTCTTTTGTGGTTCCATATAAATTTTTGGAGTATTTGTTCTAGATTTGTGAAATATGCTTTTAGTATTTTAATAGGGATTGCACTGAATCTGCAGATTGCCTTGGGTAGTATGGACATTTTAATGATGTTGATTCTACCAATCCATGAACATGGTATATTCTTCCACGTGTTTATATCTTCTTCTATCTCTTTTTTCAATGTCCTGTAGTTTTCTGAGTACAGGTCCTTTGCCTCCTTGGTTAAGTTTATTGCTAAGTATCTTAATTTTTTTTGTTGCAATGGTAAATGGGATTGCTTGTCAAGTTTCTCTTTCTGAGAATTCATTATTGGTGTATAAAAAAAGCCGTTGATTTTTTGTTGTTGATTTTGTGTCCTGCTATATTGCCAAATTCATTGATTAAATCTAGTTTTTTGGTGGAGTCTTTAGGGTTTTCTACATATAATATCATGTCATCTGAGAATAGTGAGAGTTTTACTTCTTCCTTTCCAATTTGGATCCCTTTTATCTCTTCTTTTTGTCTGGTCACTGTGGCTAGGACTTCCAATACTATGTTGAGTAAGAGTGGTAAAAGCAGACATCCCTGCCTTGTTCCTGTTCTTAGGAAAAATGGTTTTAGTTTTTTCCCATTGAGTATGATGTTTGCTGTAGGTTTGTCATATATGGCCTTTATCATGATGAGATATGCTCCCTCTATTCCCACTTTGCTGAGAGTTTTTATCAAAAATTGGTGTTGGCCCTAGCTGGTTTGGCTCAGTGGATAGAGTGTCAGCCTATGTACCAAAGGGACCCAGGTTCGATTCTGGTGAAGGGCACATGCCCAGGTTGGGGGCTTGGGTGCAGGAGGCAGCTGATCAAAGATTCTCTCTCACCATTGATGTTTTATCTCTCTTGCCTTCTCCCTTCTTCTCTGAAATCAATAAAAAGTATTTTTTTTCTTAATAATGGGGGTGTTGGATTTTGTCGAATGCTTTTTCTGTGTCTATTGATATAATATGACTTTTGTCCTTCAATTTGTTTATATGATGTATCACTTTTATTGATTTGCAAATATTGTACTAGCCTTGCAGCCCTGGAATAAATCCCACTTGGTCATGGTGTACAATCTTTTTAATATATTGCTGAATCCGATTTGCTAATACTTTGTTAAGGATTTCAGCATCTATGTTCATCATGGATACTGGCCTTTATATCTCTTTCTTTGTAGTGCCGTTATCTGGTTTTGGAATTAGGATAATGCTGGCCTCATAAGAAGAGCTTGGAAGTGTTCCTTCCCCTTGGATTTTTTTTTTAATAGTTTGAGGAGTCTAGATGTCAGCTCTTCTTTGAATGTTTGGTAAAACTCCCCTGTAAGGCCGTCCAGACCAGGGCTTTTGTTTCTGGAAGTTCTTTGATTACTGCTTCTATTTCATCAGTTGTTATAGGCCTATTCAGGTTTTCTGATTCCTCCTGATTCAGTTTTGGAAGATTGTATTTTTCTAGGAATTTTTCCATTTTATCCACATTGTCCAGCTTGTTGGCCTATAGTTGTTCATAGTACTTCCTTGCAATCCTTTGTATTTGCAAACACTTTGTAGTGCTGTCAACGGGGTGTTCAAGTCCCCTAATATGACTGTGAGGTCAATGGATATTTCTCTGCTTTCATTTCTGATTTTATTTATTTGGGTCCTCTTTGTTTCATGATGAATCTTGCTAACGGATCATCAATTTTGTTTATCCTTTCAAAGAACCAGCTCTTGGTTTCATTGATTTTTTTGTATTGTCTTTTTAGTCCCTATGTCATTTATTTCTGCTCTCATCTTTATTATTTCCTTCCTTCTACTACTCTAGGCTTTTCTTGTTATTCTCTTTCTAGTTCTTTAAGTTGTAGGGTTAAATAGTTCATTGTTGATTTTTCTTGGTTTTTTCTGAGGTAGGCCTGTAGTGCTATGAACTTCCCTCTCAGGACTGCTTTTGCTGTGACCCAGAGATTTTGGGTTGTTCTGTTTTTTCATTTGTTTCTGGGATGTTTTGATTTCTTTCCTAATCTCGTTGGGAACTGATTCATTGTTTAATAAAATGCTATTTACCCTCCATGTGTTTGAAATTTTTTTACTGTAGTTGATTTCTAATTTCATTCCACTGTGATCTGAGGAGCTGATTTATATGATTTCAATCTTCTTTTACTTGTAGAGACTTGTTTTGTATCCTAACATGTGGTCTATCTTTGTGAATGACCCATGTGCACTTGAGAAGAATGTATATTCTGCAGCTTTGGGGTGAAATGTTCTATAAATGTCAAATAAATCCACCTAATCCATTGTGTCCTTCAGTGTCACTGTTTCCTTGTTAATTTTTTGTCTGGAAGTTCTATCCAGTGCTGTCAGTGGGGTGTTAAAGTACCCTACTATGACTGTATTGTTGTTGATTTCTCCCTTAAAGTCCTCTAGAACTTTTTTTATATATTTAAGTGCTCCTATACTGGGTGCATATATGTTTACCAGGGTTCTATCCTCTTGTTGGATTGATCCCTTTAGAATTATGCAGTGACCTTTGTTGTGATGGCCTTCATTCTGAAGTCTATTTTGTCAGATATGAGTATTGCTACCACAGCTTTTTTTTTTTTCCATTTGCATGGAAAAATTTGTTCATCCCTTCACTCTCATCTTGTGTGTCTTTTGTTCTGAGGTGGGTCTCTTGTAGACAGCATATAATTGGGTCATGTTTTTTTTTTTATCTATTCAGCTACCCTATGTCTTTTTATTGGAGCATTTAATCTATTTACATTAATGTTATTATTTTTTTTAATTAAATCTTTATTGTTCAGGTTACATTTGTTCCTCTTTTTTTCCCCCCCCATAACTCCCCTCCTCCCAGTTCCCGCCCCACCCTCCGCCCTCACTCCCCACCCACTGTCCTCATCCATAGGTGCACGATTTTTGTCCAGTTTCTTCCCGCATCTCCCATTCCCCTTTCCCCCCCAAGAATAGTCAGTCCATTCCCTTTCTATGTCCCTGATTCATTATAATCACCAGTTCATTCTGTAAATCAGATTATTTATTCACTTGATTCTTAGATTCACTTGTTGATAGATGCATGTTTGTTGTTCACAATTTGTATCTTTACCTTTTTCTTCTTCCTCCTCTTAAAGGATACCTTTCAGCATTTCATATAATACTGGTTTAGTGGTGATGAACTCCTTTAGCTTTTCCTTATCTGTGAAGCTCTTTATCTGACCTTCAATTCTGAATGATAGCTTTGCTGGATAAAGTAATCTTGGTTGTAGGTTCTTGGTATTCAGCACTTTGAATATTTCTTGCCATTCCCTTCTGGCCTGCAAAGTTTCTGTTGAGAAATCAGCTGACAGTCGTATGGGTATTCCCTTGTAGGTAATTGAGTCTCTTTCTCTTGCTGCTTTTAAGATTCTCTCTTTGTCTTTTGCTCTTGGCATTTTAATTATGATGTGTCTTGGTGTGGTCCTCTTTGGATTCCTTTTGTTTGGGGTTCTCTGCGCTTCTTGGACCTGTAAGTCCATTTCTTTCACCAGGTGGGGGAAGTTTTCTGCCATTATTTCTTCAAATAGGTTTTCAATATCTTGCTGTCTCTCATCTTCTGGCACCCCAATGATTCTGATGTTGGTACGCTTGAAGCTGTCCCAGAGGCTCCTTACACTATCTTCGTATTTTCGGATTCTTTTTTCATTTTGCTTTTCCGGTTGGGTGTTTTTTGCTTCTTCGCATTTCAAATCTTTGGCTTGATTCTTGCGCTCCTCTGGTCTGCTATTGGGTGTCTGTATAATATTCTTTATTTCAGTCCGTGTATGCTTAATTTCTAGTTGGTTCTTTATCATAGCATCGAGGGTCTCATTAGTTTTCGTGACTCTCTCCTCAAGTTTATTGACAGCTTCTAGCACATTTTTGCAAGCCCTCAAAATTGCGATTTTTAGCTCTATATCCTCCATTTCTGTCATGTTTTTTTGTCTCCGCATTTTTTATGCTTTCTTGGTGCACCCCCTAGTGGTCTTTGTGCGCAGTCTTGTTCTAGTTGAGCCTTGATTGTTGTAGTTAATACTAGAGGGATTTGACCACCAGGCCGACTGGCTGTGTGAATCAGCTGTGTCTGCCGCGGAAAACTTCTGTCCTCTGGGGAGGTGCTAATCTAGCCTTTGCCTGAGGCGATCTGGCAAATGGCTCTGCGCAGGGCTTGGGCGGGGCGGGCTCAACAGGGCGGGCGGAGGGAGCGGTTATAGCCCCTCTCAGTCCCGTTCCCAGAGGCTCTGCTTCTCAGAACCCCAGGAACCGCTGCAAACCTCGGAGAGAAAGCTGCCTTCCAACTGATGCCAGACACTCCCGCTTCTCCCGTTTGGGTCCGAGTCCCCAGCGATTCGCCCGTATCTGGAGCTCAGAGTCTGAGACTCCCCCCTGACCGAAAACGACAACCGCGCTCTCAGCCACCAGCCCGCTTTGCGCGCGCACCTCCGCACCTGAGTATTTTCCACACTGCGCCTCCTCTGAGCCTCGGTGTGCTGTTATTTTTCCTTCTAGTTGAAGAGTCTCTCCTCAGCCAGCCTTCCTGTGGTTCTGGGTGATGTCCGTTCCGTCTTTTAGTTGTATTTTTGAAGTGGTTGTTTGCGGCAGCAGTCTCCGGTGTTTACCTATCTAATGTTATTATTGATAAGGACTTATTTATTGCCATTTTAAATTTCTTATCTCCATTTCATTTATCTCTTCTTCTGAAAAATTCTCTTGTTCTTTCATTTGGAGGCTGTTTCTTTGTCTCCTCATTTTGGCTGCCTCTTTGGGTTTGTGACTATGTATTAGGCAGATCTGCTACGCCTCTCAATCTCTAGTGCAGGACAGTGTCAAATGCTGTTTCTGGTTAATTAGATCAGGCAAAGACTCAAAGCCTCTAGAGACCCTCTGCCTATAGACTGATAGGATTTTGTCTTGAATAGCCCTCAGGCAATCGTCCACTGGTGTAACAAGAGTTTTTTTCAACAGAGTGGGGCAATTGCTTCTGCCTGGGCCTCAGAATCTCCATACCGTGGGGCAACATGTTTTCCAATAGGGTGGTTCAACTGTTTTCCACCCAGGCAAAGATGCCTGTATAGCAAATGTCTGTGTGAGAAAGATGACCTCCACAGCATGAGGCAATGACTCAGCACAGAAAACCGAGGTGTCTGCCTTCTGAGCTCTAACCCCAAAGCCCCCAACCCTGGCTTCTGCTCACACAGCTCCAGTCCTCTCTGCCTTCCCTCTGCCAGAGCACATGGTGGGTGGCTTAACACAGAGAATTTTGTGCATCCGCCTTTAAGAGGTTGCTGTCCATGGCAGAGAACAACCCTGCTGCTTTTCACAGCCAGATGTTATGTGGGCACCCTTTTCAGTTCTGATGCTCTCTGCTGGGGGGCCCCGCTCGGGGATTAGACCTCAGAGTTCTCAATGGCAACCCCCTAGAACTGAGATATCTCTCTAGAACTTCAGTTGCAGTCTGTGGGAACCCGGCCAACCTTGTCCTGCCTCCACCCCTCCTACCAGTCTCTATGCAGTCTCCACTTTCAGTCCTTGGTTATCAGGGTTCTCTCCAGCGAGTCTTCAGTTGATTATTCAGAAAGTTTTCCTATACTTTATTTTTATTTATTTATTTCAGAGAGGAAGGAAGAGGGAGAGAGAGATAGAAACATCAATGATGAGAGAAAATCATCGATTGGCCGCCTCCTGCACACCTCCAACTGGGGATCGAGCCCGCAACCCGGGCATGTGCCCTTGACCAGAATTGAACCTGGGACCCTTCAGTCCACAGTCGGACACTCTATCCACTGAGCCAAACCAGCTAGGGCAAGTTTTCCTATATTTTAGTTGTAATTCCAGTTTTGTCCTGGAAGCGTGTCCATGCAGCATCCACTTACTCCGCCCCATTTTTAATCTTCCCATAATAGCATTATACACAATAGTTAAAATTTGGAAACAATCCAAATGTCAATCAAACAGTAAGTGGATAAACAAAATTTGGTATATACATACAATAAAATATTTTGACCTTAAAAAGGGAGGAAGTTCAACCCTGGTGGTGTGGCTCTCTTTGTTGTACCATGCACCAAAAGATTGCTGATTTGATTCCCAGTCAAGGCCCAGGCCCAGGCTGCAGGCTCGATCCCTGGTAGGAAGATGCAGGAGGCAGCCAATCGATCAATGTTATGCTCTCACATCAATGTTTCTTTTTTTTTCTTTCCCTCTCCCTTCCTCTCTAAAAATCAATAAAAATATTTTTAAAAGGAAAAGATGGCCCTAACCGGTTTGGCTCAGTGGATAGAGCGTCGGCCTGTAGACTGAAGGGTCCCGGGTTCGATTCCAGTCAAGGGCATGTACCTGGGTTGCGTGCACATCCCCAGTAGGGGGTGTGCAGGAGGCAGCTGGTCGATGTTTCTCTCTCATCGATGTTTCTAACTCTCTATCCCTCTCCCTTCCTCTCTGTGAAAAATCAATAAAATATATAAATAAATAAATAAATAAATAAATAAAATAAAAAAAGGAAAAGATGAAGGAAGTACTATAGTATACTACAACATGGATGAACACTGAAGACATGCTAAGGGAAATAAGCCAAAATTTGTCACAAAAGGACAAATACTGTAGGAAATCACTTCTACATTCTTTAATGTCCTAGAGACAAAAAGTAGAATGAGGTCACCAGGGACTGGGGTAGGGGAGAATGAAGAGTTATTTTTTTAAGTTTTAAAGATGAAGTGTTTAAGTTTTAAAAGATGAAGAGTTCTGGAGACAGGCAGTGATGATGGTGGCACATTATGACTGTATTTAAGACCACCAAACAGTATGCTTAAAAATGGTTAAGACGGTAACTTTTATGTTATGTGTATTTTATCACAATGAAAAATAGAAAAAAAATTATTTCATTAACATAGGATTAAATATTAAATGCTATCTAATATCAAGTAGGCCTATGGTTGAAATCAGATAATTCTAAATTTTAACAAATTGTTTGGTTTCCTCATGAACTTGATTAACCAGCCGTTCTCTCAGACAATCTGCCTCAATGTAATTACTTGGGATGATGGGTAACCCTGAATTCCAAGCTATTTTTAGACCTGTAAACATTATTTTGAAATTTAACTAGAAATGGCCTTTATTCTGAAACAGTTTTCATTAACGCTCAGACTTAAAACTTTTAGTACACTGACTTTAATGCCAGAAAACATGAAGGAAAGAATTTCACATACTGGAAGGACTAAAGGAAAAAGCATAACAACCTGAGAGGGTTTTTCCATTGCCAATCTCTAAGCTTTCATCTAAAAATAGCCTGGTTAGTGCCCTATCACTTTATTTTCCCAGCATCCTAGCAAATACTTCCTTGAGGACTTAGCTACACCTTGTCAGGATAGGTCCACAGTAAGTACTTGATCAATCTATTTATTTCACCCAATGTTAGCAGATTTCCAACTTTTCCCCATGCATAATTTTCCACCTATTTCTCTCTCAAAGCCTTTTCAATTAAAAAAGATTTGACAGCCCTGACCGGTTTGGCTCAGTGGATAGAGCGTTGGCCTGCGGACTGAAGGGTTCCGGGTTAGATTCTGGTCAAGGGCATGTACCTTGGTTGTGGGCACATCCCCAGTGGGAGGTGTGCAGGAGGCAGCTGATCAATGTTTCTCTCTCATCGATGTTTCTGACTCTCTATCCCTCTCCCTTCCTCTCTGTAAAAAATCAATAAAAAACATTTTTTTAAAAAGATTTGATTTTAGAGTCTATATTAAAAGAAAAAAATCCTTAAATTGGAAATATATTTTATATACTCACAATATTATTGTCAGAGTGTAATAGCATAAGGGCTATCTTTTAAACTGCATTTATACTAGAATACCAATATACACTGTTATATAACAAAGCTTTTTCCCCCAATCATATAAGTATTAATAAGCTTAGCCACAGAATGAGGTGAAAGCAAACAATTTTAAAATCAATATGTCAGGAAATGAAAGATTTAAGTTTCTTTCTAGTATGGCAAAACACTAATGGTTGTTGATGTTGGGTAACAAGTAAATAAGTGTTAGCTATATTACTTTACATTTGTACATCTTTGCGCATGTCTATCATTTCTCCTTCATGCTCTACTTTGCCAAAATAAAGTGGGAAAAGTGATTAATTAGCTACATTAGAAGTACCAACCTTGTAAAATAAAATTAGCTAATAAATACCCCAAGAAGAACACCAAGAGAAACAAACTGACCAATGTCAAGTTATAGTGGCATCTACATAGGACAGCATGGTGGGTGGGGTCTTAATCTGGGCCCTTCATGGGACCTGAGACGAGGTGACTGACTTGCAGAGTATGTGACGAGGCTTTTTTAGGCCTTGCTTTCTGATATATTTTACTAGAAGCCCAATGCATGGGGCCTCCCTTCCCTGACTGCTGACCAGGGCCTTCTTTGTTCCACACCATCCCCTGGTGGTTAGCGCATGTCATAGCGAGCAATCAAACTCCTGGTCAGTCGAACTCCGAAGGGACATTTTGCATATTAGGCTTTTATATATATAGAAGAAGATGAAGATGGTTCAGAGCCACATTACTCTTTGTAATCCAATCATTACCTGCATTAGAAGCACCTGTTAAAACGTAAATCAATGGCCTTACCCAGTGCAGACCTTTGAAATTGATAATATCACAAAGGATGAGACCTGGGAATCTGGACTCTTAATACCCTCCTCTGGTAATTTTAATGGGTACTGAATATTGAAACCCCTGAAGATCTCCATAGTTGTCTACCAAGAGAGAATGAGCCACCCTGGGGATGACAAAGCTATCTGCAAACCTCTACCCACAAGATAAAGAGTAACTACCTTCATCAACAGGTCAGTGGAAGCTCCCAGCAAGGCCCTCCATCCCCACCCCTATCTGCCTGGAAATTATGGGCCAATCTCATCATACCCTTTTATCCCTACCAGTCACCACAGGAAGTCCAGATCTCCTGAGACATCCCATGTCTCCCAAACCCCAAATCATTCTGTGCACTCCCTGTTCTGACCCAATCTCCAACCTCTCCCCATATTCTGAAACCCTGTGATCCTCTTGGTCTGTCATCAGCAAAATCCCTGCCTCTTCAATCTGTACTCTGAATGGTCCCTTCACCTCTTGTTCCAATGTCTAGTTCAGTGATGGCGAACCTTTTGAGCTCGGCGTGTCAGCATTTTGAAAAACCCTAACTTAACTCTGGTGCCATGTCACATATAGAAATTTTTTGATATTTGCAACCATAGTAAAACAAAGACTTATATTTTTGATATTTATTTTATATATTTAAATATATTTTATTGACTTTTTTTACAGAGAGGAAGGGAGAGGGATAGAGAGTTAGAAACATCGATGAGAGAGAAACATTGATCAGCTGCCTCCTGCACACCTCCCACTGGGGATGTGCCCACAACCAAGGTACATGCCCTTGACTGGAATCGAACCTGGGACCTTTCAGTCCGCAGGCCGACGCTCTATCCACTGAGCCAAACCGGTTAGGGCTATTTATTTTATATATTTAAATGCCATTTAACAAAGAAAAATCAACCAAAAAAATGAGTTCGCATGTCACCTCTGACACGCGTGTCATAGGTTCGCCATCACTGGTCTAGTTCCTCCTGAGAAAATAGATTTCACTGCAGACCACTGCAGTGGTGGCCTTTTTCTCTCCCACAACTCTCATATTCTGGCTCGAAGATGCAGTGGGATCATCTTTGCTCCTCACTACTATTCTCCCCTCCTTCCTCTCATCCATCCCTTAAACCACCCAGCTGTGACTCCTGTCATACTGTCACCTATGGCCCCTCCTTATAATAATCTGCTTTCCTCTTTGTCCTTACTGATATTCTGCCTGCTAGATCTCTCCATTTCTGATAAAGAGGTGTTAAAGTTTCCAATTATACTACTAGATTCATCATCTATTTCTCTTTGTAGTTCTATCAATTTTTGTCTCAGGTATCTTGGCACTCTTATTAGGTGCATATGTGTTAAGAAATGCTGTGCCTTCATGGATCATTAACCCTTTATCTTTATACTAGTGGCCCAGTGCACGAATTCATGCACATTGAAAGGAAATTAATTAGAAGAAATATTTTAATATCTCTATTCATCCTCTCTCTATAATTGTCAACCAAATTAATGATAGGCAATGACACGTGTGTCGAAACACACACGTGTGACTGGCACTAGCGAGAGCTTTATATGTATCGCACACGCACGAGTCAACTTAGCCTTTTATAGATATAGAATAAACTTGCTTAATTAGACCTGCTTTCTGATGTAACTAAACTTTTTCCAGCCCAGTGAAGCACTCCAACTTCTCCTTCAGGTAATTGTCAGCAACACGGCAGTAAATATTAACATGAAGCAGATTTTTAGTATAGATCACGCAGGGAGAACAAAGGGTATTTAACTGCAGCAGTGTTTGATTATATTCTGTGCAGTGAGAAAACCTAAAGTCATTTTCAAGGTCCACCATTTCTTACTTTTCAGTCGGGCCAAGTTTCTAAGCTTTCTAAATCTCCGTTTTCTGGCTAATGAAAAGAAATAGGATTCCACCAAGTCTCCTATCTACCTACTCCAGGACTTCTGTGAGGATCAAATGAGATGAGGCACGGGAAAACGCTTCACAGACATTTGGTTAAAGTGTGAAATGTTTGTGCCTGGCTATAAAGCAAGTTGTGTTCTGGGCTGAAGACACTCCAAGGAGGCTAGTTGCTAGGGAGAGGAAACTGGGAGTTGCTACATAACATCATTACCCTGGGCTGTGGGCCGCATTTTGCACCATGGGGTCTCGGCAGCGTCTGCTATGATTTGGTGAGCTGTCGAACCGGGGTGGTGGTGGGGCCTGTGTCCCACTTGGGGGAAGCCAAGTGTTCCTTTGTGGGCGCCAGTTCCACAGTGCCGTTCATTGTTAAATGGCCTGTTGCTAGGGAGAGGAAGCCGAGTGTTGCTACGTGACATCATTCCCCGGTGCCCACAGCCACCATTTCTGGGCTGGGCTGGACTGTGGCCGCATTTTGCGCAATGGGGTCTCAGCAGCGTTGGCTGCAATTTGGTGAGTTGTTGCTCTGGGGTGGCGGCGGGGCCAGTGTCCCACTTGGGGGAAGCCGAGAATTGCTTTGTCGGCACCAGGTCCAAGGTGCTGTTTCTCTGTAAATGGCCGGTGCATGTCACAGCAGCTCCTGTGTTGAGCGTCTGCCCCCTGGTGTTCAGTGTGCATCATACTGACCGGTCGGATGGTTGGACACTTAGCATATTTAGCATTTTATATACATAGATGATGCCCTCTTATTCCTGATCACTTTCCTCACTCAGAACTCTGTCCTGTCTGGAATTAATATAGCTACTCTTGCTTTCCTTTAATTAGTATATCTTTCTCCATTCCTTTAATCTATGTTTTTACACTTAAAGAGGATTTATTATAGACAACATATAGGTCAGTCTTGTTTTGTGATTCATTCTGACAATCTGTCTTTTAATTGATCTGCTTAGGCCATTGATGTTTATGTGATTATGGGTAAAGCTGAATTAATATCTACCATATTTGTTACTATTTTGTTTGTTGTCCTTGTTCTTTTTCATATTTTTGTCTTCCACAGTTTTTCCACCTTTTGTGGTTTCAACTGAGCATTTATACGGTTTCATTTTCTTGCCTTCCTTAGCATAGCAATTATACTTTTCAAAGTGGTTGCGAAGGAGAATGGAATCCAAGCCCACTTTCAAACAATACTATACCACTTCACAGGTAATACAAGTCATAAAATATTCCTACTTCCTCTCATCCATCTCTTAAAACATTGCTGTCATTCATTTCACTTATATATAAACATATAATTTTGTTTTTATTCTTTCCTAGATTTTCCATCTCTGCTTATATTATCCATCTGTTCTTGCATGTTACATACTCTTTCCTTAAAGTCCTTAGCATATTAATCATAGTTTTTAATAATTACTGGTCTGCCTGCCAGTGTGGCTCAGTGGTTGAGCATCAACCTATAAACCAGGAGGTCACAGTTGGATTCCTGGTCAGGGCACATGCCCAGGTTGTGAGCTCAATCCCGTGTGGGGTGTACTGGAGGCAGCCAATCAATGACTCTCTTATCACTGGTATTTCTATCTCTCTCTCCCTCTCCCTTCCTCTCTGAGATCAATCGAAATATATCTTTTTTAAAAATAAAATTTACTATTCTGATAATTCCAACTTCCCTGTCATATCTGACTCTGGTTTTGATGCTGTTCAGTCTTTTCAAACTGTATGTTTTTGCCTTTCAATATGCCTGGTCATGTTTTGTTGAAGGCAGACATGATACTCGTTCAGAACTGCAGTCAGAAGCCTGTAGTTATGAAGGGCAAGGCAAGCATTATATCCTTCCACGACTGGGCCCGCGTCTTTTGGTGAGACTATGCCCCGGACTGAGAACTTCACCAGGGCTTCTCAGCTTTTGTTTGTTGTTTTCCTCCTCTTAGGTGGGTCAGGATGGCTAGAAAGAAGGGAGTTAGGTAGGTCCCTGTCCCTAGGTAGCTTAGGCTCTGGTAACATAGTTTCCCTGAGGGGAGGCCTCAGCAAGAACAGGACATGCTGACATATTTCAAAATCATTACTTTCCCACTCCCCCTACCAGGAGCACAAGGGGATTTTTCTCCAACATTCACTGTGAGGGCCTCCTAGAGCTCCTGGGGGTAAAACTCACAACAGTGTGGGCCCCTTTTGATTGGGTTCCTCTGGCGTTTTGAACTCTCAGACTGTCCACACTCAGCCTCCAGCAGTTTGTCGATTACAGTCCAGGTTTTCCTACCCCAGGCTTCTGCTCCAGTCAGTTGTGATTCTGTGCATCCGCCTGCCTCTCCATTGCGGGGGTGGGGACAGCAGTTTTCCTTTTGACCTCAACTGATGGATCTACAAAGAGTTGATTGTTGTTGTTGTTAATCCTCACCTGAGGATATTTTTTTCCATCCATTTTTTTAGAGAGAGAGGAAAGGAGGGAGGAAAGGAGGGGAGAAAGAGAGCGAGAGAGTGAAAGAGAGAGAGGAGAGAGAGAAACATAGCTGTGAGAGAGACACATTGGTGGTTGCCGCCCACAGGCACTCCGACCTGCAATCCAGGTACGTGCCCTTGATCAGGAATCGAACCCGAGACCCTTGGATGCACAGGCCACTGCTCTAACCACTGAGAACACTGGCCAGGGCAAGAGTTGGTTGACTTTTCAGTTTGTTCAGCTTTTTACTTATGATGATGAAAGGGCAGCTTCTAAGCTCCTTGCATGCTGCATAGGAGACTGAAGTCCCGACACCATTCTTTATATAAGAAGTTAGCCACTAGTCATATGGTTGCTTCCCTGTGTGTGATGAGCAAATTTTCTCTTGTTGCTTTTAAGTTTTGTTTGTCTGTCAACAGTTTTACTCTGATGTATCTGTTTGTGTTTATCCTACTCGGGAGTTCATTGAGTTTCTTGGATCTGTATATTAATGTTTGTGTTATGCCCTGAATATACCCGGAAGATGTCCCCAGTCCCCAGAACCTACTAGTAGTATATGTTATCTTACTTATATGGTAAAAGGGACTTTGCAAATGTGATTTAAGATCTAGAGATGGGGCGCTTATCCTGCCTCATCCAGATCACAGGAGTCCTCAGAACAGAGAGGCAGAAGATTGAGTCAGAGAGTAGATGTGACAACAGCAGTAGAGGCTGGAGAAATGTGAGGAGGAGTCCCTGAACCAAGGAATGCTGGTGGCTTGCAGAAGCTGGAAAAGGCAAGTAAACCGATTTTCCTCGAGCCTGCAGAAGAAATACAGCTTGCTGAAACCTTGATTTTAGGACTTCTGATCTCCAGAACTAGAAGATAATAAATTTGTGAGGTTTTAAACTATTATATTTGTGGTAACTTATTACAGCAGCAACAGGAAACTAATACAATGTTTTTCATCATATTTGGAAATTTTTAGACATTATTTCAAATATTTTTTTCTGCCTCATTCCTTCGCTACTCTTCTTCTGGGACTCCCAAATGTTAGTTCACTTGATGTCCCACTGATTTTTTAGGCTGTTAATTTATCTTCAACCTTTGTTCTGTTCTTCATATTGAATTTCTATTGAGATTTTTCATGTTTCCCGATCCTTTCTTCTGTCATCTCAAACTTCCTAATGAGCTCCTCCAAAGAATTTTTCCTCCCACTGCGATTTTGTTTGACTACCTCCACCTCAGGTATTTGCTCCAGGATGCTCCCAAGATTCCCAAACCTAACTTGGACCCTGAAGACCTTGTGCTCTGCTAATTCCCTAAGTGTTCTTCTAACAAAGCAATCTCTCCCCTGGGTTTACTTGTCTGTTTCCCTTTCACTGCCTTCTGTGTCATTTGTTGGATAAATAAATTAATGACTCTAGTTACAGAGCATACAGGGGAAGGTGACTGATTCTGATTAGAGACTGGGGAAAATTTCACAAAGGGTGTAGCAATTCAGCTGGGACGGCACTGCTTAAATCTGTAAAGCTCCTCAATGCTCCCTGGATGAGGCCCACCCTGACCTTCAAGATTGGGTCTCAGGCCCTGACCAGTTTGGCTCAGTGGATAGAGTGTCGGTCTGCGGACTAAAGGGTCCCAGGTTCGATTCCGGTCAAGGGCATGTACCTTGGTTGCAGGCACATCCCCAGTAGGGGGCGTGCGGGAGGCAGCTGATTGATGTTTCTCTCTCATCGAGGTTTCTAACTCTCTATCCCTTTCCCTTCCTCTCTGTGAAAAATAAATAAAAAATATATTTTTTTTAAAAAAAGATTGGACCGAAACCGGTTTGGCTCAGTGGATAGAGCGTCGGCCTGCGGACTGAAAGGTCCCAGGTTTGATTCCGGTCAAGGGCATGTACCTGGGTTGCGGGCACATCCCCAGTGGGAGATGTGCAGGAGGCGGCTGATTGATGTTTCTCTCTCATCGATGTTTCTAACTCTCTATCTCTCTCCCTTCCTCTCTGTAAAAAAATCAATAAAATATATTTTTAAAAAAAAGAAAAAAAGATTGGGTCTCAGGTTCTCTCCTACTCTCTGCTGGAGTCATCAACTAACACTCACCAGCCCTCTGAGATTCCTACCTTTACCTCACTTCCTGTTGTTTGCAAACACTCTCTCTGTAGGGAAATGCATCCAACCATTTGTCAGTTTCAAAACACTTTATGTTCCTTTATTGCATAACCCCATGTTTCTTATTACCAGAAATTTCAACATATGATTTGTCACCTATAGGTTATAATGGGGTCAAACATGTTAACTCAGAACAGTTCAAAACTAACTATGAACATGGTAACTAAACATGGACTCAGGCTGGTGGAGAGAAGAATGCCAGTCACAGCCATGGCCCCACCCTTTGTCTACAGCACTTTGTGTGGGTGCATCTGGCTCTGCAGCATAGCTTGATTAGAATTTGGAAAAGCTCACTAGGCCAAAGCTCATTCTGGTAACAGTCGATTACATATCTCAAAGTTTGTGCCCAAACACCTCAAAAAAGACAGCTTCCAGCTTTTGCAGGTAGATCTGTGTGTGGCAAGGAAAGCACAAAGTTCAGACAATGTTCAAGTCTCCTCAGCTTTTACTTCCCAGCAGGCCCTCTCACGGTTCTTCTGTATGTGCATGTAGGGTCTGTGGGAGTTTATCAAGCCTGTCCCACTTGCAGGACCTCTGTGAAGTTCCCAGCTGGTCCACCATCCACTCACTGCCCATAAGGGCCACAGCCTCAAACTAGCAAAGCTGTTAGCCTTCACCACTCACTTGCCACCAATGTTGCTACCCTTACTGACAAGCTTCTGGCATGATGCTTTGTTTTCTGCTCCAAATACTTGGCCTCCTCCAACAGTGAGACTGCTGGTCTTCAGGCTTGCCCTGCCTTGGTTAAACTACTGCACTGACTGGTCAGTGTGGCTCAGTGGTTGAGCATCGTCCTATTTACCAGGAAGTCACGGGTTGAATTACTGTCAGGACACATGTAGGGGGTGTGCAGGATTGATGTTTCTCTCTCGTTGATGTTTCTCTCTCTCTCTCTCTCTCTCCCTCTCCCTCTCCCTTCCTCTCTCTGAAATCAATAAAAAACATATATTTTTAAAAATCTACATTTTAAAAAAACCCACTAAAACAAAACTACTGCATTGACTGATGAGCTAGGATTATGGGATTATTTCCATCCACCACCCCAGACAATAATACTAGATTCTCACTGGTCTTACCTAATGTTCAGTGGTTTTTCATGAAAAAATGTTTCCCAATTTGTTGTATGTCTTTGGTCAATTTCCAGACCTCTGATATGGTTGTTTTTGACAATTTTGTCCTGTTTTATAGTTGTTTTTTGTTGTTGTTTTGAGATTTGCCAATTTCCTCACTCTGCCATACCAGAAGTCTTCTCCCGTCACAAGGACTTTTAAATAGAACTTTTTCTACTGCTAGAAACAAATACGCTGACAACAGTACAAACCTAATCAAAGATAAATGTGTCTCTCAAATATTCCTATTTCAATGTCTTCTCTGTGCCAAATTAAGTTAAAAACATTGAGAGGAGTGCATGGGTTTGGACGGATGGCAGGCCCGTCCCCCTGGGTCTCTCATGTGCCCCGTGCCAGAGCAAGCTGCGGCCTTGAACCATTGCCCGGACCGTAGGCTGTAGGCACTGAAGCAGGTTGCACAGGGGGAAAAGATGTTGAGAGGAAAAAAGCAATTATCCTTCATTTAATGTTGGGGATGGAGATACTAATCACTGCAAAACTTTCTTCTTGTTGTATAAATTCACATTTCCTCACTGAATCCAGTTCCCTTGGCCTGGTGTCAGTTGCTACAGATGTCCAACCATACCTTCCCTCTGATATAATTATTTCTTACAGTTCAGTGGGTTTTCCCCACTAACATCTCTTTAAATTTCAGTCTGTCTTGCTTTTTCTCTAAGATCAAGTTGCCAGCTACCATTTTCCTATTAGAATATAAATGAGAGGTGTGAATAATAATTTCAACTGTTTATTGATACAGTAAACTGTGTTTGGAACCAGGCAGACCTTAGTTTGAATGCCAATAATCAGGCTAAGTGAGTGTCTTTGAATAAGTTATTTAATATTTCAACCAGTTTCCTCACCTGCAAAATATATCTCACATCTGCCTTACACAGTTGCAGTAAGGAAAAGTATATGTATGTTAAGAAGCCTTCTATATGGCCCACAATCCTTCACTCCTCTAAATGCAGTAGAAATTTATGACAACTCCAAACCAAAAGTACATTTTTATTTCTAATATAATTAATTTTTTGTTTTGTAACTCTAACATACATGACCATTAACTAAAAAAATTTACTATACAGATTCTAAAACAAACTAAAAAAAAGTTAATTTTTAGCCTGTTATCATATATGGCTGTTGTGGAAAAAAATATTAATAATAATTACTAACTTTTTAGTGTTTGCAATGTGCCAAGACACTGGGATATAAATAAACTTCATACCCATAATCTCATTTCATCCTCATGGCAATCCTAGGAGGTAGGTATGATAGTTATTTCCATGTTCTAAATGAGAAAACATCTTAAGTCGCATAGCTAGTAAATGGCAAAAAAGACCCTGGCTGGTGTGGCTCAATGGTTGAGCATTAACTATGAACCAGGAGGTCACGGTTTGATCCGGTCAGGGCACATGCCTAGGTTGCCGGCTCAATCCCCAGTGTGGGTGTGCAGAAGGCAACCGATCAATGATATTCTCTTTCTCTCTCCCCCTTACTCTCTGAAATCAATAAAAAAAAATTTTAATGGCAAAAAAGAGATTTGAACCAGGTATTTAGACTCTAAAGCCCACATTTTAACTCTTAAGTGCATCAAATAGGTGGTCATGTAAAAAAAAAAAAACCTTAGTAGAAGCCTTAAAGAGGAAGGATTCTAATACTATCTAGGTGGTAAATAGATCCCTAAATTCAGTCTGATCACCCAAACAGAATAGAAAGGTTTTTATGAGATAAGTGAGTGTAAATAAGCTCATTGCTTAACAGGAACTCAGTACAATTTCCTTGAGCTAGTTTACCTAATATGTTAAGCCAATCTGGATTATAATACTATACGCATAGAGAATTTTGAAATAATAGTTTACTAATATACCAGTAATATCTAATTTAGCAACAGCTAAGTCCTACTCACATGAACCTGGAAAAATTTACATTTCCATTCAAAACTTAGTGTTCCAAGTGCAAACATGGCCTTACTGAATAAAATAGGAGCTAACTGCAGCAGGTAACCTCAAACTACCATAAGCAATGTTCAATTAATTCAGCAGCCATCAGCATGCCTCTCCCTCCAATAAGCCAAGTCTTGGGCTATTGTGAATTTAAGAAGATGCAGAAGGTAGAATCCAAAGGAATTTGTTGAACTTCTTACATTGGTGGGTGGCAAGAAGCTTCCAAGCTAAATTTACAGGATATTCAATATCAATTTTCATTCCCATGCTTACAGCCTTCCAGAGCAGGCTAATGGAGAGTTCACTTCCCCATTAAAATCAGAACATTACCAACAAAGAAAGGCCTCGTACTGTACGTTATAACTGGGTGGGTGTGAGAAATGACATCATTAACATGAACAAGGACAAGTCCTCAAAGGGTTAACTACCAGAGACAAAACTTTTGACTGGAATCCAGCAGGATCTGGAACCACCGATAACATTTTTCTTGAAATAACGGGCTAGATCTAACCACTGGAGGGCATCCTAGCCATGCACAACTGCAAGGCGCTCACTTGAAACACCTCCAGGATAGTCCCCAGGCTGTGCGTTCTGCGGTCCAACACTTCCTGCACTGTAAATAAACTTTAAATAAAGTAAACTTTCCCTTTTGCCAAAGGGACAGAGATCTTTTCTCCCTCCTTTTTCTTAAAGCATTTCTTTGAAAAACCCAGTATTTTTAACTCCTTCCTCTGTTCCTTTGGTATGTCTGCAAATCTTTTAAAAGGCTAAATAAACTAGCTCTAGCTCAGCCAGTGTGGCTCAGTGGTTGAGCATCGACCTACAAACCAGGAGGTGACGGTTCGATTCCCAGTCAGGGTACATGCCTGAGTTGTGGGCTTGATCCCTGGTGTGGGGCGTGCAGGAGGCAGCCTGTCAATTATTCTCTCATTATTGATCTTTCTATCTCTCTCCCCCTCTCCCTTCCACTCTGAAATCAGTAACAATATATTTATTAAATAAATAAGTAAGTAAACAAACTAGCTCCAGCCACATACTACCCAGAAACTTTCTTCTGAAGGGCCTAGAAGTCATCTCTTTCCAATGTAAACATTAAGGAAGAAACTCAGTCACCCTGGGAGGTTACAGGACTACCTGCTCAGAGAGATTAGAGATTTTCTATTTTTCCTCCAGATAAAGGTCATTAACTAGCACAGACGACCACCCCAATTACCAGGTGAATTGAGGGTGAACTATAAAAGCACAGATGGTAGATGGTGCCATCACGTCTTCTTACAAAAGGAATCTGGAGACTGTGTGATGTTTTAAATGATGGGATTGCTTTTTTGTTTTTGTAATTCTGGGTTCATTTTATTCAGTAACAGAACTATTTTCTTCCTTTCTACATTTGTGGGAACAATTTTCTAGGTTGGCAGATTTTATTTTTAACTTTCCCCCCACATAAATGTGAAGAAGAGTCTACACTTCCTTCTGGGCCACCTCATGCGGCTTTCTTGCCCTCGATGACAGGAAAATTATTCCTCCCTGACCAAAGCTCTTAGGGACCGAGCCCGTTCTTGCTGCCTGAGTGTCAGACCCTCATCACTGCCTCTGTGACACCTCTACTTGGATTATTTCAAGGACATTTTATTCAAAACTGAACTCATGCTCTTCCTCCAGACTTTCCTATTCCAGATGCACAAGCCAGAAAAGGAAGAATTAGCCCTGACACCTCCCTCCCTTTTCACCGGAATGAACCTCTAAGCCCCTTCAGCATGCCCCCTAACAGCCCTCTCACTGACCACCCTGCCTTACCGAGGAGCCGGAGTGGCCTGATCCCCCAGACCTGCTGGTGCCCCTCCTGTGACGACGCTTCCACGGCTCCCACATTCTCCAGAGAAGCCCCACCTCTTTTGCACCATGAGAGCTGCACGCTCGGAGGCTTGGCTACCTCTCCAGCTTCATCTCCCGGACTCCTCGCTCCCTCGGTCCTCCAGCCCCAACGGGGAGCTTCAGTTCCATGAGGACAGAGACCATGCCTATTGCTGACGCTATGTCCCTAGAACAGTGCCTGCCACACAGCAGATGCTAAGTAAATGTTTAAGAATAATGTTGGTAAAACAATTGTAGCATCTGACACGGAAGGCAAATAAAACATTAACTAAATTATGCATGGTGAAAGGAAATTACGCATGTTTGTATCCCAGGTGGCTAACACCGGGCTTGGACCATAGTGGGGCTAAAACTATGTTTGTTAAATCCGTTTGCAAACCAGAGACGAATATAATGAAATACAATAACGGCACTCGGTGTCTACCGGCTGCGCAGAGCAGTGTCAATGCCGATGGAGTCTCACATTTAGGTGCTTCTCTCCTCTAACCCCCATTCCCGTCCTGTGGACAAGCAGAGGTCTAACCCCGTGCGAAGGAGGCTGACCTCCGAGACGGCGCAGGGCCGTGCGCGCCTTCATAACGGAGCCTCCTCTGTGCATGCATTTCAGTCACGGCTCCTCCGGAGGCTCCTGGTGCCGGGCCGCTGCGCGCGCGGGACAACCCTGGGAGCGGGTGCCGGCGAGGAGGGCGAGTCTGAGGGAGACA
>NW_005362033.1:207024-210004 GCF_000412655.1 Myotis brandtii
CAGGCCCCCGCCCGGGGTCCTTCCCACCAGCCCCTACCTGGGCGCCGCAGAGACCTTGGGTCCACCCACCGCGTCCTCCGCCCCGGAAGTGACGTCAACTCCCTCTGCCAAGCTCCATCCAATTACAGCCCTCAGGCTGCGCAAGCGCGTTGGCCGTGCTGCCCTGGGGCGCAGGTAGGACGCGCCGGGCGCAGGGTCTATCTTTCCCAGGGGAATTGGGAAGGTCTTGTTTTGGGCTCCGCACATTTGGGGAGAGGGGAACAAATTTGGACATGTGTGCTACACCTACCAAGACTTATTAGAAAGCCATAGTAATTAAAATATTACTGTATGACATTGGCGCAAAGATAAACCAAAAAATCAATGATGTCAAAAATAATTCGAGAAGTAAATATGAAGATCTGGTTGGGTTTATTAAGTGATTCATGACTGGGGAAGCATCTCACCCAGCAAATAGGAGCTCCAAAGGACTGCAGAAAGGGAAAGTTTTTTGTTTTGTTTTTTTCTACTTTTCAATGCCAGGTTGTTACAGAGAGCCGGAATAAATCAAGCAATGCTCAGAGTTTGGAGGCACACTTCATTCACCGCGGTGGGCTCAGAGAAAATGAATTCAAATCCTAAGCAGAGCTACAAGCAGAACTTCCCTTTTTATAAAGAGCCAGCCCTATGTGTGCTTAGCGGTTATCTCACCGGGGGCCTTGAAAACAACACAGTTCCATCCAATTAAAAAATACACCGAGCACGGCATTGAGAGTATGGGCGTATCTAGTCTCTGGCTTACAAGGTCAGACAGCTACGTTTATCTTCCACATTATTCAAGCAGGCTAGGAAGCAAAGTTATTTTTTTAGAATAAGAGGCCGTCTAAAGAAGAGCGGAGAATTCCAAACAGTAGTTTTACAAAATAAGGGTTAGCCTTCTCAAGGTGACATGCATGATTATATTAGTTTCAGGTGTACACCCCAGCGATTAGACATTTCATAACTTACTAAGTGATCACCCCAGTAAGTCTCACACCATTGACACCATACACAGTTGTTAGGATGTTACTGACCATAGTCCACATGCTGTACTTTACATCCCCATGACTATAGTCACCAAAGTACCAATTTGTACTTCTTAATCCCTTCACCTTTTTCACCCATCCCCCCAACTCCATCTAGCAACCTTCAAAGTGTTCTCTGTATCTATGATTCTGCCTCTGTTTTGCTTGTTCATTTTTTTTAATCCCCACCTGAGGATATTTTCCCATTGATTTTAGAGAGAGGGAGAGACAGAAATATTGATGTGAGAGAAACTCATCGACTGGTTGCCTCCTGCACACGCTCCCACCAGGGCCTGGGCCAGGGAGGAGCCTGCAACCAGGGTATGTGCCCTTGACCAGAATCAAACCCAGGACCTTGGGTCCGCAGGCCAATGCTCTATCCACTGAGCCAAACCGGCCAGGGCTGCTTGTTCATTTAATTTCCTTTTTAGATTCAATTGTTGGTACATGTGTACTTATTGCTATGTTATTATTCATATTTTCTTTTTGTTGTTGTTAATTCTCACCTGAGGATATTTCTGCCCCTAACACAGGAGACCTTATACAGCACGACTTACTTTAGTGGGACTCCAGTGCTCACAGAGTCCGCCCTTTGAGTGTGTCTGCTTATGGAACTGGTTGGGTGGTGCTGCGTCAAGGTGGTCTGAAGCTGTCCACTAGGTGCACTGGCGCTGGGGCCTCCCAGGAAGTGCAGGCCCAGGTCAGCCACTGCCTGTGTTCTGTCTGAGGCCACATGAGCTACAAAGCAATCTGCAAATGGATGCTACTTGTGCTGGGCTTGTAAGTGCCCATGCAAGGCCACGCTGTGAAGCAAGGCCAGCTGCTGGTAGCACTGGATCTGGGGCCACTTAGTGAGAGGTACGGTCCATGCTGAGGCCAGCTGCTGCTTGGTTGAGATATTTTAGGGAAATCTGAAGCAGGAGCCAAGGCAGGCCATTTGGATAGAAACGCCAATGAA
The DNA here is from genome assembly GCF_000412655.1 of Myotis brandtii. Lineage (NCBI taxonomy): Eukaryota > Metazoa > Chordata > Mammalia > Chiroptera > Vespertilionidae > Myotis > Myotis brandtii. Next base: position 209,026 of record NW_005362033.1, read on the forward strand.
AACAGTATGGTTGCACCTGGAAGTTGGTTGGGGCAGAGTCTCAGGGAATCACCAGTGTCATCTCCTGGGAGCCTTGTCCACGCCCTGGGTGCTGAGTTCTTGTCCGACATGGTGGGTGAGCTCCAGCGCTGGCCTGGCAGCCTGGGCACCGGCATAACCCCGGCGAGGACACGGGCTCCGGCACCACCAGCCTGCAGCCGCCGCCGCCACCGCCACAGTCAGCAGCAATGCCATCGCGGCCACCAGCGCAGCCCTGGATCTCCCATAGGCGAAGCCGGGGATCTCCGTGTTGCTGCCTGTAGCTCCCGGGATTGGTTCGCCCCTTTTCTGGCAGCTGACAGACAGGTTCTGGTGCAGCAGCCAAGTTGAGTTCACATCAGGGGTCGCCAGGTCCTCAGGACGCTGACCTCGTCATCCAAGCCCCATGCGTTTAGGGAGATGGTGCTGCTGTCCGTCTTGTGGATCCAGTGCCCACCTGGCCTGGGATAGCCCCCCGTAGGGTGCACATGGGGGGAGCTCCTCCTCCTGGGGGGCGGCGGGGCGCTGGCCACCCGCACGCTGTAATTTGCTGCCACTCAGCGTAACCACCATTCAAAATCTGCTCTCAAGCCCTGACCAGTTTGGCTCAGTGGCTAGAGCGTCGGCCTGTGGACTAGAGTCCCAGGTTCGATTCCGGTCAAGGGCATGTACCTTGGTTGCGGGCACGTCCCCAGTAGGGGGTGTGCAGGAGGCAGCTGATCCATGTTTCTTTCTCATCGATGTTTCTAACTCTCTATCCCTCTCCCTTCCTCTCTGTAAAAAATCAATAAAATATATGTTTTTTAAAAATCTGCTGAGAGACAAAATGGCGGCGGAATAGGCAGACGCGTCCCAAGGCTTGTCCTGGAGCAAATAGAATGAGCAGCTGAAACAGATAACATCCACCCCCGAATTGGCGAAGTATACTCAGCTGGTGAGACAGTTTGCAGCCGGGAAGGGC
>NW_005362033.1:214327-230114 GCF_000412655.1 Myotis brandtii
AAGAGATCAACCGAAGGACTTGTATGCATGCATACGAGCATAACCAATGGACACAAGACACTGGGGGGCATGGGAGGCTATGGAAGGGTCAAGGGGAGAAAAAATAAAGGAGCCATATAGAGATATTCCCATCAAATGCAGACCCCCCCCCCCCACAATACTTCCTGCCACCTCCATCCTTATCACTCTATGTTCACGTTTTACTTCACTTACATCCTCTTGTGGGAGGCTGCCCATTGTCTTCACTAGCAAGAAGTGCAAACAAGGATCCCGGAAGGCTGGTGACCCTTGAACCCACGGCAGGGCCTGAGTTATGCACCGATTGTCTAGTCCTGACAATGGGGGCTCAAGCTATTTCCTGATCAAATAGTCTCAGAGTAAATCCTTCTAATATTTACTGACCTTTAAGATAGTCTGTCTGCTACTGCAATTACCTGCCTGACTAAGGGCTTTATGTGTAACCAAAGTTGAATAAAAGGCTGGCGAAGCCTGGCACCGGTGGAGGTCCTTCGCCTTGAGTTGGACTTACCCCCCTGGCCCCCCAGTATTTCCGAATTATCTCTTGTCTCTTCTCTTTCATTTGTGTGCGGCTCCTCTTCCAGATCCTGAACCCTAAACCACGCAGGACGTGGGAGGAAACAAACATACAACATCCTCTGCCTTCCTTTTTCCCATCCCGCCTCTGTACTTCCCTCCACATCCATTGATGCCTTGTTGCTTTCCCTTCCCTCTTTATTATAACTTTTCATCCTACACACTAGTGCAGCCTACACATATTTTCAACCTATGCACTAGAGAGCAGGTATAGTTGACACACTACAACCAGGGAACCAAATCCAGCCCATCTGTTATTGTAAATAAAGTTTTATTAGAACACACACACACACAAAAATCTGCTGTCAAGCTCCTGAAGACCAGGCAGTGAAACCTGTGTTCGTCTTGGGGGTGATGTTGTACAGACGTGGAAAGAAGTCGCCCTGCCATCTGGGCCTGGTCCTTGCACGGGTTGTTGTCATGGCCCGAGGCTGTTTCCCGACAGGGAGTAAGTCACAGTTTCTGGCTTGCTGCCGGTGACACTGATTTGCCAATAAACAAAAAGTTCATTTAAATCGAAACTCTTTTCTTCCAAGTGAATGCAGCTGAGCTCAACGTTGCTGCCCACCATTGCTCTGACTTCTTTTTCTTGAATATGACCTTGCAGGCCGCTGAGCAGCAGTAGGCGCAGACCAGCACTGCAGCCTCCGCTGAAGTGAGCTCCACATCGTTCAGGGATGGATGGATGGAAGGAGGGAAGGCCGCAGGCTCCACGTCCTCTCTGGCCCTAGCTTTCCCCCTCCTGCCCACCAGCTTAGCTCTCCGACCCTGCGTGTCTCCTGGGCCACGTGCTGCCATGTTTGCACATTGAAGGCTCTCAGAAGCCAGCCGCAGGGAAACCACTTCATCGTTGCTCTTCCGCGTTGGTGAGCCCTGGCCCTCTCGTTTTCTGGTCTGGGAAGGGCTATGCAGAGCTGCGGAAAGCAATTAAACGCGCTGTTTGCTCGGTTCCCAGCCCAGCCCTCTGGGCCCCTGGGTCAGTGCTCCCCACTCCCGCCCTCACGGGCCAGGTGTGTGCCACTGAGGTGAGGGAGGTGGGCCCCGAGGGAACAGGGTGCCCTCCCTGCAGAGGCCCCAGGAAGGGCCTGGGATCCTCAGCACCCAGCTCAGGTCTCCCATGTGCAGCTTTCCATCCTGGTGACTTTCTGTACCTGGCCCATCGTCCTTGCTCTGCTCACTGTCTGTCTAACTGCCTACAACAGAGCCTTGGGCTGGGGAGCCTCCTTGTTCTTCAGGGAGTACTTCTGCAGCCAAGTTATCCCTCCCAACCTTTACCTGTCACATGGGGGTGTGAGGCCAGCGTGCTCTGTGTCTCCGCCCCTCCTACCTGTCTTGACATGGCTTCTTCTTTAAAGCCCTAGTTGTAGGGCTTCCATTCAGCCTGATGTCAGGCCCTCTGAATGATGATTGTTCTGTAGTTGTAATTTTTGTTGTTGTTAATATTCACCAGAGGATATTTTTCCATTGATTTTTAGAGAGAGTGGAAGGGAGAGGGAGAGACACAGAGAAACATCCATGTGAAGGAGACACATCAATTGGTTGCCTCCTGCAGGCACTCCAACCATGTCCAGGATTAAGCCTGCAACCAAGGTACGTGCCCTTGACCGGAATCAATCTTGGAACCCTTCAGTTTGCATGCGGACGCTCTATACACTAAGCAAACTGGCTAGGGCTATAATTATAATCTTGATGTGGTTGCAGGAGAAGGAGATTTCCATGTTTACCTATGCTGCCCTCTTGACCATAAGTCCAAAAGTGAAAGCTTTTAATTTTTAAAAAATATGTTGTTATTGATTTCAGAGAGGAAGGAAAAGGGAGAGAGATAGAAACATCAATAATGAGAAAGAAGCATTGATCAGCTGCCTCCTGCATGCCCCCTACTGGGGATCAAGCCCACAACCCGGCTTTGCCTTGACCAGGAATGGAAACGTGATTTCCTGGTTCCTGGGTCAACGCTCAATCACTGAGCCGCACCAGCCAGGCAAAAAGCGAAAGCTTTTTTATTTTTATTTATTTTTAAGGTACATTTTTATTGATTTCAGAGAGTAATGGATAGGGAAAGAGAGACAGAAACATCAATGATGAGAGAAAATCATTTATCAGCTGCCTCCCGCACGCCCCACACTGGGGATCAAGCCTGCTACCCCAGCATGTGCTCTGCCCAGGAATGGAACCTTAGTCGAACCATGACCTCTTGATTCGTAGATAGACACTCAACCACTGAGCAATTAAACATGGAGTTAACTTATTACTCAGCAATTCCACTCCTAGGTATATACACCCAAGGAAGTTGAAAACATACATCCACACAAAACCTTGCACACAAATGTCCATAGCAGCACTATTCATCGTGACAACAGGTAGAAACAACCCAAAGGTTCATCAATGAATGAACGGGTAAGCAACATGTGGCATGCCTGGGTTGCAGGCTCAATCCCTAGTAGGGGGCATGTAGGAGGCAGCTGATGGGTGATTCTCTCTTGTCATTGATGTTCCTAACTCTCCCTCTCTCTTCCTCTATCTGAAATCAGTAAAAACATTATTTTTTTTAAAAAAGAGTAAATGGTTTGTGCTTTTCCCAACGAGAGTAAACAGCTTCAATCACCTTCCTCGGGGAGACGATAGCAGAACTCAGTTAGTGCCCTTTGCCAACCACACCCAAAGGCAGATGAAGTTAAGGAAATAAATCTCACTTTGAAACATCTGCATGAAGCTCATGAATATTCTATTAAGAAACTCCTCTAAGACCTCCCTACGTGCCCAGCCTTTAACACGTCTCCAAATGAAGGCCCCAGCATGCACTCTCCCTCCTGGGAGCACTCGCCTCTGCTCTTCACCTGCCTCTCTCCCTCTTCATCCCACACATGCATGCATCTCCTAAGCTCTAAGGGACCTCTCAAGGGGAGGAATGGGCAGGGACAGTTCATCCTGGAAAACCCCCTTCTCTGACCAAGCGGCCTAGCCTAGGCTTCCTTACTCCACCCCCGTCCTTGTTTAATTGGCCTGTGGATGAAAAGGGGCCAAATGCTAACCTGACAAGTTCAAGGAAGGCCTGCACTGTGGCCTTGCAAACACAGAGACCTAAAATAATCACAAGCATGGTCTGAAATTAAAAAATTTTAACTAAAAGCAGTTTATGGGAGGTAGTCCTGTCCCAGGATAGAATCTTCCCTGACAAAAGTCAGTCTTTACCTTAATGGAGCTGCCCATTGTCTTTTGCATCGATGATAACATGCTTTTGGAAGGTCAGGGTGCTCCCCTTTCTCTGGACACCTCAGGACACAACCAATGCACCAGAGCAGAGACTACAAACCCTCTGGGTGTTATTTTTTTTATGTTATTTTGTTGTAGGCAGCAGGAATGGTACCAGGTGTCTGACCTGTGGGGTCTGACCAAACCTGGGTTCAGCAAGCTCGGTACTTGGGTTCTTACTAGGAAAGAATTCAGAGCCAAGATCCAAACTGTAAGAGAACATTTATTTGGTAAACCACAGAGGTAGAGGAAGTAATTCCTAGAAGAAATGGGCTTAGGAAACATGTGATGGGAGGGCCCTTGGAGCTTGGGAGTTGGGAAGCTAATGGTAACCTGCCTGGGGTCCTGAGAGGGAGGAGGAGTGGGAAGGGAAGTTAAGGGAAAGGCACAGCTGTGCTCCTGGGAGAGAGAGCGTACTGGGTCCTCTGTCCTAAGGGTTTTTAAAAATATATTTTTTAAATTGATTTCAGAGAGGAAGGGAGAGGGAGAGAGAGATAGAAACATCAATGATGAGAGAGAATAATTGATTGGCTTCTTTCTGCACGTCCCCATCTGGGGGGATCAAGGCCGCAACCCAGGCATGTACCCTTGACCGGAATGGAACCTGGGACCCTTCAGTGTGCAGGCCAACACTCTATCCACTGAGCCAAACCAGCCAGAGCACAAGGAACCTCTTGGTTCATGAGTTGGTGCTCAACCACGGAGTCACATTGGCCGGACAGGATTTAAACGTTTTTTATTTAAATAAGTAGTGCTACATCTATAGAATATCAATTGGGGGAAGGGAGAAGAACCTTGACTCCTACCTCAAACACAAAAAAATCAATTTGAGATGCATTATAGACCTAAATGTAAAAGGTACAATTCTAGAAAATAACAGCAGGAATATTGTGACCATGAGATAGGTAAATATTCTTATGAAGAGACAAAAAGTACTAAAGAGAAAGGCTGATAAATTGATAAATTGGGTGTCATTAAATTTAAGACATGGAAAGACACCATTAAGAAAGTAAAAGGCAAATAGCAGTGTGGAGAATAGCCATAGACATAAAAGGCTAATATGCTAAGTGTCCTTCCCACTGTCCGACCGGTCGCTATGATGCATAATGACCACCAGGGGGCAGATGCTCAACACAGGAGCTGCCATGATGCACATGTGCCATTTACAGAGAAATGGCAGCGCGGACCTGGCCAACAAAGCAACACTTGGCTTCCCCCAAGTGGGACACAGGCCCCTCCACCACCCTGGAGTGACAGCTCACCAAATCACAGCCAAGACCCCATGGCCAGCCCAGAAACCGTTGCTGTGGGCTCTGGGTAATGACATCACGTAGCAACGCCCAGCTTCCTCTCCCTAGCAACTAGCCTTCTTGGAGTTTCTTCAGCCCAGGAACACGACTTGCTTTATAGCCAAGTGGAAACATTTTACACTTTAACCAAATGTCTGTGAAGCATTTTCCCATGCCTCATCTCATTTGATCCTCACAGAAGCCCTGGAGTAGGTAGATAGGAGATTCAGGGGAATCCAGTTTTCTTTTCATTAGCTGGAAAATGGAGATTTAGGAAGCTTAGAAACTTGACCCGACTGAAGAGAAGTAAGAAATGGTGGACCTTGAAAATGACTTCAGGTTTTCTCACTGCGCAGAATATAGTCAAACACTGCTGCAGCTAAATATTTTACCCTTTGTTCTCCCTGCGTGATCTACAATAATAATCTGCTTTGTGTTGGTATTTACTGCTGTGTTGCTGACAATTACCTGAAAGAGAAGTTGGGGTGCTTCACTGGGCTGGAAAAAGTTTAGCTACATCAGAAAGCAGGTCTAATTAAGCAAGTTTGTTCTATATCCATAAAAGGCTAAGTTGACTCACACATGTGCAATACATATAAAGCTCTCCCTGGCGCCAGTCGCACATTATATTTCCATCTGTCATTGTTGATTGCGAATTTGGTTGACACTTCTATTATAGAGAAAGGGCGAATAGCGATATCAAAATATTTCTTCTAATTAATTTCCTTTTAATGTGCATGAATTTGTGCACCAGGCCACTAGTATATATAAAAATGACTTTTATTTAGAATATATAAGTAATTACATCTCTGCATTGCTAAAGTCCCATTTCTCTTAATCTGGTCCTGTAAGATGTGCAGCTGAGGATTCAGTTGAGCTAGAAGCAAAACCAGCATCTAAAGTTTCTGTTCTGTGGCTGAGCTGGGTCTGGTTTAACATTAGGCTAGTTGCAGTCCATTAGTTCATTGTGTTGGGTCCACAAGGCATGAGGGACTGCTGGGACAACATCAAGCATAACAACATCAGCATCATAGAGGGACAAGAAGTGGAAGACATTTCAGGCCAGAATGGATTACTAACAAATGATTCAAAGTGATGAAAAGCAAGGACCTACAACCAAGACTACTCTACCCAGAAAAGTTAGCATTTAAAATTGAAGGACAGCCCTAGCTGGTTTTGCTCAGTGGATAGAGCGTCGACATGTGGACTAACGAGTCCCATGTGGGCTTGATCCCCAGTAGGGAGCATGCAGGTGGCAGCTGATCAGTGATTCTCTCTCATCATTGATGTTTCTATCTCTCTCTCCCTCTCCCTTTCTCTTTGAAATCAATATAAATATAATTTTTTTAAAAAATTGAAGGACAGTCTGGCTGGTGTGGCTCAATGGTTGAGTGTTGACCCATGAACAGGAGGTCACATTTTGATTCCTGGTCAGTGCTCATGCCTGGGCTTTGGGCTCGTTCCCCCTAGGGGCTGTGCAGAAGATGTCAGATCAATTAGTCTACCTCATCATTGATGTTTCTCTCTCTCTCTCTCTGAAATCAATAAAAATAAGTTTTTAAAATAAAAAAAATAATTCTTTTTTAAAATTGAAGGACAAATAGCTTCCCAGACAAGAAATAGCTAAAGGAGTTCATTATTACCAAACCAGTGTTACAAGAAATGATAAAGGATCTTTTTTATGAAGAAGAAAGAAGAAAAAAAAAGAGAAACAATTATAAGAATAAAATGGCAATAAATATGAACTAATCAATCACTAATCACTTTAAATGTAAATGGATTAAAAGCTCCAATCAAAAGACATAGGGTAGCTGAATAGATAAGAAAACAACATCCATATATATGCTGTGTATAAGAGACCCTCCTCAGAACAAAAGATACACACAGCCCTGGCCAGTGTGGCTCAGTGGTAGAACATCAACCCGAGGACTGAAGGGTCCTGGGTTTGATTCTGGTCAAGGGCACATACCTCAGTTGCAGGCTTGATCCCCAGCCCTAGTCAGGCTGTGGCTGTGTGGGGGAGGCAACCAATTGATGTGACTCCTCTCTCTCTCTCTCTCTCTCTCTCTCTCTCTCTCTCCCCTCCCTTCCACTCTTTCTAACAATCAATGGAAAAAATATCCTCAGGTGAGGATTAACAACAAAAGAAGCAAAAACAAACAAACAGAAAATACACACAAACTGAAAGAAAAGGAATGGAAAAGATATTTCAGGAAATTAAAATGAAAAAACCCTGGCATTACAATGTTTATATCAGACAACCTAGACATTAAAACAAAGACTATAATAAGAGATACAGAAGGACATTATATCAAGGATCAACCCAACAAAAGCATATAACCCTTGTAAACATTTATGCACCAAACACGTAAAGCAAATGTTGATGACATAAAAGGAGAGATAGACAGTAATACAGCAATACAAGGGGATTTTAACACCCTATTGAAATCAATGGATAAATCTTTCAGACAGAAAGTCAACAAGGAGATGGTGGCCTTAAATGACACACTAGAGCAGATGGATTTAATTGATATCTTCACAGCATTTCACATCAAAGCAGCAGAATATACATTCTTTTCATGTGAACATGGAATGTTTTCTAGGCTAGGCCACATGTTAGGACACAAAACAAGTCTCAATAAATTTAAGAAAACTGAAATCATAGCAAGCATCTTCTCTAACATTAGAAATCAATCACAAGAAGAAAACTGAAAACCCACAAAGACATGGAGGTTAAATAACATGTTAGTAAACAATGAATGGGTCAACAATGAGATCACGGAAGAAATCAAAAGATACCTTGAAACAAATGAAAATGAAACAAACGACCTAAAATCTGTGGGACACAGCAAAAGCAGTCCCAGGAGGAAAATTCATAGCATTACAGGTCTACCTCAGGAAAAAGAAAAAAAAATCTCAAATAAAAATCTAACTTTACAATTAAAGGAATTTGAGAAAGGACAGCTGTGGGAACCATGCCAGAGTCCACCAGATGGCCAAGGACACTCTGAGCGTGGAAATCTTAACCAAGGCTAAGATACTATACACAGGTACAAGGACACAGCACTCTCACGGTGCAGTGCACAAGCATGCCCTTCTATAACCCAAATGATTGATGTCATTATTTGGCAGAAAGCTTTTTGTCTAAGTAGCATTAAAGTTTGTTACTAAGGCTACTGAGGCTGTGAGCTCAGATGCAGCAACTCTGAGAGGCTGTGGGTCCAGAGGCAGCGCAGCTCCTCAGATAATAGCTCCTCTGTTGGAGGCTGCTGCTGTGTAGGAAAGATGTACTGTTACCTAGTTGGTGTGCAGCTACCTACTGTGCGGGGCTTTACTTTGGAGAACTGCTCTAACGGCTACTTGGGCTACATCAGTGATTCCCAAAGTGGGCGCTACCGCCCCCCGGTGGGCGCTGCAGCGATCCAGGGGGGCGGTGATGGCCACAGGTGCATTTGGGGGCGATGAGTAACTGCTATTAAAATTTTTAAAAAATTAATTTCCAGGGGCTGAGTAATATTTTTTCTGGAAAGGGGGCAGTAGGCCAAATAAGTTTGGGAACCACTGGGCTACATGGTCACTGGTTCCTACAATAAAGACTCTCTTACTAGAATATATCCATGACCTCTCATGGCTTCTCCGTCTACTACCCGGCGTCCCAGAAGGTCCAGCCCCTGGCAGAGAGGCTCGGACCCAACAGTTGGTGTAGGAGGGCAGGATCAGGGCCTGTGCTCCCACACTTGGACCAGTAGGCAGGATGGAGCAGGGAGTGCTTCCAACAATAGTACAGTGAGCAGGGTTCAAGGAGGAACTTGCTCCGACACTTGGCGCTGTGAGCAGGATTCAGAAGTATGTGCGGGTTTGAGGAGCGAGTGCTCCCACAACAGCGAACAAAGCTCAAAGTGAGTAGAAGGAAGGAAATAATAAAGACCAGAGTGGAAATAAATGAAAAAGAGTCTAAAACAACAACACAAAAGTTCAATGAAACTTAAAAGCAACAAGAGAAAATTTACTCATCACACACAGGGAAGCAACCATATGATTAGTGGCTAACTTCTTACCACAAAGAATGGTGTCGGGACTTCCAGTCTCCTATGCAGCATGCAAGGAGCTTAGGAGTTGCCCTTTCATCAGATCTTAAATCACATTTGCAAAGTCCCTTTTACCATATAAGTAAGATAACATATACTACTAGTAGGTTCTGGGGACTGGGGACATCTTCCGGGTATATTCAGGGCATAACACAAACATTAATATACAGATCCAAGAAACTCAATGAACTCCCGAGTAGGATAAACACAAACAGATACATCAGAGTAAAACTGTTGACAGACAAACAAAACTTAAAAGCAACAAGAGAAAATTTGCTCATCACACACAGGGAAGCAACCATATGACTAGTGGCTAACTTCTTATATAAAGAATGGTGTCGGGACTTCAGTCTCCTATGCAGCATGCAAGGAGCTTAGAAGTGAAAGGGCGAGGGTTACACCCTCCATCTTGCCCCAGGGTAAGGGCTAGGCCCTCCATCTTGCCCCAGGGTAAGGGCTACGCCCTCCATCTTGCCCCAGGGTAAGACCCTCCATCTTACCCTGTGTCCTCCATTTTGGGGAAGCCATGTGCTTGGCAAGGAACTTCTTCCCAGAAGTCTAATAAGCCTCTGGCCACACCCAGGAACAAGACACCGACTTGCGCCTGGCCAATCGGCAAGGCCACAGCCCTTTCTCCTCCCCTTACTCCAACAACCTATAAACTTATTTCAGTTAGCATAATGCTCTCAAGGTTCATCCCTGTTGTCACAATGTAGGATTTCCTTCTCTTTTGTGGCTGAATAATATTCCGTTGTCACATACCACATTTTCCTTATCTATTCATCCATCGGTGGACACTTAGGTTGTGTCCATGTCTTGGAAATTGTAAGTAATGCTGCAGTTAACAAGGGGGTGGCAGTTATTTTTTTTGAGATAGTAACTTCATTTTCTTCAGATAAATATCCAGAAGTGGAATTGCTGGATTATATGGTAGTTCTATTGTTAATTTTTCAAGAAACTTTCATACTGTTTTCCATAGTGGCTCCACCAATTTACATTTACACCAACAGTACCCAAGGGTTCTCTTTTCTCCACATCCACGCCACTATTGGTTATCTCTTGCCATTCTTACAGTGTGAGGTGATATCTCATTGTGATTTTTATTCACATTTCCTTGATGATCAGTGATGTTGAGCATGTTCATAAACCTATTGGCCACTAGTATGTTTTCTTTGGAAAAAATGCCTGTTATGTATATTTATTGTAATGTTATTTTCTGTAAGAAATTAGAATCATCTACATATTCAGAAATAGTGGTTTGGTTAAATAAGTTATCATATATCTATACTATGAAATATTATAACTATAAAATATTTTAAAATACATTATTGACATGGTAAGATAGTCATATTTTTAAGTGATGAAAATATGTTAAAATAGTAAGCATGGCATGAGATATTTTTTATCATTAAAAAGTTTTTGAATTTGCATATATTAGCTATAGAAAACAATTATAAGAACTTCTAATTTGTCTACATACTACCAGCCTCGAAACTCTCCAATCAATTCCCTCCACTGCTCTCTGAATTTAGAATCTTTCAGCAACCATCTGTTACCTATAATAAATCATGACATACAGTCCTATACATATCTATAGCTACTATGATTTTGTAGTAGAAGGCACTGTATGATCTCATCCTGACACTTCACTAGCCTCATATCACTTTACATTCCAATAAGCTGTGTTTGCTTCAGCAACACTGTAATACCTACAGTGTCACATATGTTCTATGTTTCCTCTCCTCTTACATTTTGGGAGGCTCAGTATACAAATGGAGCTCGTATTGTAGGTCTTTACCATAAGGTGACTTGATTGAGCCATTTCCTTAAGGAATCCTTATCAGTCTGGTGTGTGTTTTTTCTCTTAACACTGCTCAGATTCCACAGAAATTATTTTTCCAATTTCTCTTCTGATACTTGCTGGTATTAGCTTTCTGCCAGTGTTCTTTGAGCCACATAGGAGAAGACTGGGGGTCTCCATATTGAGTATGCAAACTTTCATTTAATCTTCTGTTTACAACTATGGCATCATTGCACCCAGTTATTCCTCGTGTCTAACAATTACTCCTGATGTCGTACAGTCCAGAGACCCTCTCTAGAAAATAAGCTTTTAATTTTTTCTAAGTCTCCATCGTGTGGGAAGGCCAGTGGTCTGCTAGAAGGAGAGGGAAGTGAATCTGGGGTCTAACTACTTCTTAGATTTTTCACTAGCCTCCTGTTTTTAGTCTCTTTTTCACCCCCACTTCCAGAGGTACTTGGTGCCTCCTTTATCTAGGCCTTTTGAGACTTTTGCCATATCAGTCTGATTGCTTCTTAGAATTCCCCATGACTGGCCAGGAATTCAGCTTTTCAAGTCTGCTATGTCAGTTGCCATTTGCCTATCTGCCTTCCAGCTTCTAAATGTGATTGCTATCCTCTTCTCCTGATCTCTTTGATTAAAAATAAAAACCTTCTTTCTATTGGTTTAGTAGAGTTTGTTGGGGAGAAGGAAAACTATGTTATATGTTCAGTCTCTCATTTTTCACACGTATCCCTCCTTCCATGCCTTGCTCATGCTCTCCTGTATAGTTTATTCTGCCACCTGAGGTGCTGGACCTCTCTCTCACATTAACCCTTCAGTGCTGTGCTCAGGTGGTATGTTCTCTAAATGCCATGGCCTGTGCCTAAACAAATTCACTCCTCCTCCCCCTGTTCTAATCCTTGTACTTTGCCTGATCTATGTAATAGTACATGAGGATTACAATTATTAGATTACATGTCAGTCTCCTTTAGTGGTTATATATAGTAATTATAATCAGATGATTAAATTATTGTTTCAGTAGAGGTCATACTTTGATAAAAGATAGGACCGACATTTAATAACCATAGCAAAAGCACAGCATAACTAACTGTGACTTATTTTAATGTTAAAGTCATATTATATAAAAATACAAATGGAAGTTTATAAAATTTTAAGAAGATTGAATCTCTTTAGTAGCTTACTAACAATGTTAAATATTAAGTATTCTTTACAAACAGTGATAGTACAAAGATAAACAGTAGCCTCTCTCTCTCTGATTGACTAAAAGTTTAGTTGTCAATTTCAAAACCAAAGTTATTTTGGAATAATTTATTGTAAGAATTCAAATAATTCTTAAATATCAACGTACCACATTTACTCTTTGATTGCAATGAAATTTAAATCAAGGTTGTACCAGGAGGTCAGACCAACCCATGTATATGAATCATATTCAAGTATCTTTTTGGTAGTGCTAAAAATATCTTTCTGACTTTATTCTTTTAAAAAATATATTTTTTATTGATTTTTAGAGAAAGAGGGATAGAGAGATAGAAACATTGAAGAGAGAGGAACATCATCATCGATTGGCTGTCTCCTGCATGCCCCCTAATGGGGATCAAGCCCACAACCTGGGCATGTGCCCTGACCAGGAATTGAACTGTTACCTCCTGGTTCATAGGTCGATGCTCAATCACTGAGCCACACCAGCGGGCAGACCAGTAATTATTAAAAACTATTATTAATATGCTAAGGACTTTAAGGAAAGAGTATGTAACATGCAAGAACAGATGGATAATATAAGCAGAGATGGAAAATGTAGGAAAGAATAAAAACAAAATTATAGTGATTTAAAAACACTATATGAGAGAGAAAACCAAGATGGTGGCATAGGTAAACACCAGAAATTGCTGCCTCCCACAACAAATTCAAAAATACAACTAAAAGACAAAACGGACATCATCCAGAACCACAGGAAGGCTGGCTGAGTGGAAATTCTACAACTAGAAGGAAAGAGAAAAGCACACTGAGACTCAGAAGAGGTGCGGAAGTAAAGTGCAGAGGTACGGAGGCGCACGTGGCAAGGGCTGGCGACTGAGGACGCGGCTGTCTTTTTGAATCGGGAGGGAGTCACAAGCCCCTGACTGCTCTGAACTCCGGTTCCGGGAAGTCTCTGGAGACCTGGACTCGTGCGGGAGAGACTGGATGGCCTGGCAGCGGGCAGAACTCAGAACTCGAGGGCGTGCTTGCAGCAATTACCGGGACACTGAGACGCAGGGCCCCTTAGGGCAGGGCTGAGGATCAGCCATAGCTGCTTGCTCCCCCCTGTTGATTCCCTGAGACCCCACCCTACCCAAGCTGTGCCCAGAGGCTTTTGCATATGAAAGGCCTGGCTCTTTGCAATCTGAAAATTACCTAACAAACTGCAGCTGGGTCAGAGAGACCCAGAACGCTCAGAGGAGGCGCAGTGTGGAAAATACTCAGGTGCGGAGGTGCGCGCGCAAAGCGGGCTGGTGGCTGAGAGCGCGGTTGTCGTTTTCGGTCAGGGGGGAGTCTCAGACTCTGAGCTCCAGATACGGGCGAATCGCTGGGGACTCGGACCCAAACGGGAGAAGCGGGAGTGTCTGGCATCAGTTGGAAGGCAGCTTTCCCTCCGAGGTTTGCAGCGGTTCCTGGGGTTCTGAGAAGCAGAGCCTCTGGGAACGGGACTGAGAGGGGCCATTACCGCTCCCTCCGCCCGCCCTGTTGAGCCCGCCCCGCCCAAGCCCTGCGCAGAGCCATTTGCCGGATCGCCTCAGGCAAAGGCTAGATTAGCACCTCCCCAGAGGACAGAAGTTTTCCGCGGCAGACACAGCTGATTCACACAGCCAGTCGGCCTGGTGGTCAAATCCCTCTAGTATTAACTACAACAATCAAGGCTCAACTAGAACAAGACTGCGCACAAAGACCACTAGGGGGTGCACCAAGAAAGCATAAAAAATGCGGAGACAAAAAAACATGACAGAAATGGAGGATATAGAGCTAAAAATCGCAATTTTGAGGGCTTGCAAAAATGTGCTAGAAGCTGTCAATAAACTTGAGGAGAGAGTCACGAAAACTAATGAGACCCTCGATGCTATGATAAAGAACCAACTAGAAATTAAGCATACACGGACTGAAATAAAGAATATTATACAGACACCCAATAGCAGACCAGAGGAGCGCAAGAATCAAGTCAAAGATTTGAAATGCGAAGAAGCAAAAAACACCCAACCGGAAAAGCAAAATGAAAAAAGAATCCGAAAATCCGAAGATAGTGTAAGGAGCCTCTGGGACAGCTTCAAGCGTACCAACATCCGAATTATAGGGGTGCCAGAAGAAGAGAGAGAGCAAGATATTGAAAACCTATTTGAAGAAATAATGACAGAAAACTTCCCCTACCTGGTGAAAGAAATAGACTTACAAGTCCAGGAAGCGCAGAGAACCCCAAACAAAAGGAATCCAAAGAGGACCACACCAAGACACATCATAATTAAAATGCCAAGAGCAAAAGACAAAGAGAGAATCTTAAAAGCAGCAAGAGAAAAAAAGTCAGTTACCTATAAGGGAGTACCCATACGACTGTCAGCTGATTTCTCAACAGAAACTTTGCAGGCCAGAAGGGAGTGGCAAGAAATATTCAAAGTGATGAATAGCAAGAACCTACAACCAAGATTACTTTATCCAGCAAAGCTATCATTCAGAATTGAAGGTCAGATAAAGAGCTTCACAGATAAGGAAAAGCTAAAGGAGTTCATCACCACCAAACCAGTATTATATGAAATGCTGAAAGGTATCCTTTAAGAAGAGGAAGAAGAAGAAAAAGGTAAAGATACAAATTATGAACAACAAATACACATCTATCAACAAGTGAATCTAAAAATCAGGTGAATAAATAATCTGATGAACAGAAAAAAAGTTAAAAAAATAAAAAAATAAAAACACTATATGAGAAAAGAAAAAAACTTAGATGGGCTCATTAGTCAACTAGGCATGGCTGAGGGAGGAATCTCTGAGCTTGAAAATATGACCATAGAAATTTCCAAAACTGAAAAGCACAAAGACAGAGCAGAGTATCCAAGAACTGTGGAACAAATACAATGTGTGTCACGTGTAATGGGAATGGCAGAAGGGAAAAACCCAGAAGCAATATGTGAAGCAGTAATGTTTGAGAATGTTTCCAAATTCATCTGAGACACCAAATCACAGATCCAGGAATCTCAGAGCACACCAAGTAAGGGAATGTAACCCCACAAAAGAAGCCCACAGACACATGATTCCTATGAATACCATAGTTAAACTTCAGAAAAATCAGAGGGAGAAAACATATTGGAGCCAAAAGAAGAAAACAACTTACCTATAGGTAAGAACTACATCTGACTGAACATAGTGGAGTGAAATATTTAGTTCTGAGAGGGGAAAACAAGCCTACCAGCCTAGAATTCTGTGCCCTGCAAAATTATCCTTCAAAATTGAAGGAGCAATAAAGACTTCTCAGACAAAAATGAAAGGAATTTTTTGCCAGTAGACTTGCCTTAAAAGAACTGTTACAAATTCTCATTCAGCCCATGTGGCTCAGTGGTTGAGCATCGACCCATGAACCAAAAGGTCGCTGGTTTGATTCTCAGTCAGGGCATATGCCTGGGCTTCAGGCTTGATCCCCAATCCCTGGTAGAGGGTGTGCAGGAGGCAGCCAATTAATGATGTTTCTCTCTCATCAATATTTCTATCTCTCTGTCCCTCTCCCTTCTTCTCTAAAAATCAATAAA
>NW_005362033.1:230401-233621 GCF_000412655.1 Myotis brandtii
CACCAGCCAATCAGGAGTGAGTATGCAAATTAATCCAACAAAGATGGTAGGTTAATTTGCATACACAGGCACCCGGCGGAGAGCAGAGCAGGAGAGCCAGAGGCTTGGGGGGACGTGGCTCCCTTGGTCGCTACCCCCAAGCCACTGGGTGGAGAGCAGAGCGGGAGAGCCGGAGGCTTGAGGGGACGTTGCTCTCTCGGTTGCTCCCAGCGGAAGGGAAGCCCAGAGCGTGGGGAGCACCAGGAATGCTGGGAATCATAGTTTTGGTAGCAGACGGATCTCTAGGAGCAAAAGTGAGCCTGGAACAAGTTACTGTTGCAGTGGGGGTTGGAGGGAAAGCAAAGGTGAGAGACATAAGTAAAATCAGAGTGTCTAGGAAAAATTAAAGGGAAGATATCCTAAAACCTCCAGGAAATCTCCACCAATGAAGTAAAGGAAAAATAAATGCCTCTATTATTCTGTGAGCAACAAACCAAACTGAGTTGGGGGTCTCAGACAATTCACTCATATAATTGCAAAGACAGACAGAAACTCCTGGATTGGAGAGGGCTCCCAGATTGGAGAGGGTGCAGGTTGGGCTGAGGGACCCCCACACCCCCCAATGCATGAATGTCGTGCACTGAGCCTCTAGTATATATATACTAGATATATATTATATATATTAAATGTTCTTATTGATTTCAGCGAGGAAGGGAGAGGGAGAGAGAGATAAAAACATCAGTGATGAGAGAGAGTCATTGATCAGCTGCCTCCTGCACACCCACTACTGGGGATTGGAGCCCACATCTGGGCATGTGCCCTTGACCGGAATAGAACCCTTCATTTCACAGGTTGGAACTCTATTCACTGAGCCAAACTGGCTAGGGCTAAAAACAGTGGTTAAGCGTTAACCCATGAACCAGGAGGTCACGGTTTGATTCCCAGTCAGGGCACGTGCCTGGGTTGCAGGCTCCATCCCCACTGTGAGGTGTGCAGGAGGTAGCAGACCAATGATTCTCATCATTGATGTTTCTATCTTTCTCTCTCTCCCTTCCACTCTGAAATCAATAAAAGTATATTTTATAAAAAATTTCTTCAGAGAGAAAATGATACAGGTCAGAAACTCAGATCTATACAAAGAAGGAAAGTACATTGGTGAAGGAACAAGTGAAAGTAAAATAATAACATATTTTCCTTATGAATTGACTTGACAGACCACAGTTTGCTCAAGGGCTGGCTTGATCTGTTTTTCCAAGTTCCACTTGGCTCAGCTCCACGGGGAGAAGGGAGCATCGCTAGAAGCCTGGGCCTTGATGTGTGTCTCTGACAGCACAGCTATGTAGCTCGGGGAGGTATGCAGCTCTTCCCCTCCCGTGGCCCAACCCCTGCCAGCCCAAAGCAAGGGTTTCTTGATTTGTTTGCCCAAGTCCTGGTGGCTTCGTCCTGCCAAGCTTGCTCCTGCAGTGGGGACAGCTGGCTGCACCCAACCTGAACCTGAGGGCGCTTCTCAGGCAGAGCTAGGCTTGGAGATGAGCAGAGACTGAGTGCTACGGCTCTGCAGGAGGGCCACATTCTCTCCACTGACTGCCCGCCTATGGTGCTCCCAAGTAGGGGGCCCAACAGCCCCATCCCACCAACCAGATTGCCCTGCCCTACCAAGCATGATCCAAGGAAAAGGGGTGTGCACAGCTCCGTAAGACTCTTGAGAAAGTCTAAGCAACTTAGGGGGTGGGGTGCGGAGTAACTGACAGCTGGATGCTGATCTCAGGAAGTCTTGGACTTTTATTATCTTCCCCCTGCTCAGAGCTTTAGGAAGCTAATGCTGGTACACAACCTGTCCCCTCTCACACACACCTAGGCCCAGCAGACACAGCCACAGTGAATAGCGAAACCTTTATGGTTTTGTGACCCAGTGTCACCCCAATAAATTCAATAAAAAATAAGAGATAAGTAAACAGGCTGAGAAAATGAAGGAATCTGCCCCAGGTTGCACAGATAGTAAGCAGTGAAGCCAGGCTCTAATTCAGCACTAACTGGGTTTCTGGAGGGATGAATAAGTGGAGTTTTGGCCCTCAGTGTTCTGGATGTTGTGGAACAGTGTGAGTGTACCGTATGAACTCGAGCAAGTTCCCTTTCCCTGGGCTTTAGTTTCTTTACACTCCCTTGTATCTTTTTTTTGTGTGTTGTTGTTAATCTTTTTTAATTATTATTATTTTTACATATTTTGGAACCTCACATAATTTTGATAAATAACTACACTCCCTTGTATCTTGACATTTTTATCATTTCCTTTTAAGTTTTGGTGATTTTTCAAGTAAAAAATCATATGATTCTCATTGTGAAAATATTCAAACATTATAAACTAGAGGCCTGGTGCATGAATTCGTGCATGGGTGGGGTCCCTTGGCCTGGCTGGCGATCGGGGCCGATTGGGGCATCTTGCCTAGTCCTGATCGGGGCCATCAGGGCTGGCCAGCTGGGGGGAGGGTCCCCGATCAGGGAGGGACCGTGGGAGGTTGGCTGTGGGAGTGCACTGATCACCAGGGGGCAGCTCCTGCATGGAGCATCTGCCCCCTGGTGGTCAATGTGCATCATAGCAACCCACCAACTGGTTCGGTTGTTTGGTCACTTAGGCTTTTATATATAGACTAGAGGCCCGGTGCACAAAAATTTGTGTACTCGGGGGGTTCCCTCAGCCCGGCCTGTGCCCTCTCGCAGTCTGGGACCCCTCGGGGAATGACCACATGCTGGCTTAGGCCATCTCTGGGGGATTGGGCCTAAGCTGGCAGTCAGACATCCCTCTGGCAGCCCGGGAGCCCTCAGGGGATGTCCACTTGCCAGTGGGGAGCAGGCTTAAGCTGCAGTCGGACATCCTTAGCGCTGCTGAGGAGGCGGGGCAGGGCCCCCCCCCCCACCGCTGTACTGGCATCTGGCAGCCTGGCTTGTGGCTGAGCAGAGCTCCCCCTGTGGGAGTGCACTGACCACCAGGGGGCAGCTCCTGTATTGAGCTTCTGGTCCCTGGTGTTCAGTGTGTGTCATAGTGTCACAGTCATTCCCAGTCGTAATGCTGTTAGGGTCAATTTGCATATTACTCTTTTATTATATAGGATATAGGATAGAGGCCTGGTGCATGGGTGGGGGCTGGCTGGTTTGCCCTGAAGGGTGTCCCGGATCAGGGTGGGGGTCCTACTGGGGTGCCTGGCCAGCCTGGGTGAGGGGCTGATGGCTGTTTGCAGGCTGG
>NW_005362033.1:233836-237013 GCF_000412655.1 Myotis brandtii
GCCGGCTGAAAGCAGGTATCTGGGATTTGTTTATCTTCTATAATTGAAACTTTGTTGCTTTGAGTGGAGCTCAGAGCCGGCCGCGGCAGGCGGGAAGCTTGGCTTCCTCCATCATTGGGGCAACCAAGCCTCCTGCTTGCTCCAGCTCCATGGCTGCCGGCCACCATCTTGGTTGGGTTAATTTGCATATAGTCGCTCTGATTGGCTGGTGGGCATGGCTTAAGGCATAGCAAAGGTATGGTCAATTTGCATGTTTGTCTTTTATTAGTGCAGTTATAGATATATAGATTAACTTTACCTTTATTTTATTTTTTAAAAATATTTTATTGATTTTTTACAGAGAGGAAGGGAGAGGGATAGAGAGTTAGAAACATCGATGAGAGAGAAACATCAATCAGCTGCCTCCTGCACATCCCAATCTGGGGATGTGCCCGCAACCAAGGTACTTGCCCTTGACCAGAATCGAACCTTGGACCTTTCAGTCCGCAGGCCAACACTCTATCCACTGAGCCAAACCGGTTAGGGCTAACTTTACCTTTAATGGGTTTGTTTCTTGCAGCCCTTTATATGTATCTGTATTTAGTATTATTTTTCATAAATGTGAACATACTGTATTTTTCTACAATTTGTTTTATTCACTTATATACTTCTCACATTAGTACTTATAGATCCTTCATTTTTAAAAACAATTGCATAGTATTTCCTAGAATGGCAATTCCATACTTTATTCAACCATCCTCCTATTAATGGTCATTTAAGGTGTTTTCAACTCCTCCCCACAAAAAAGGCTGTAGTAAAAAGCTTTGTCCGTGCCTCTTTTGGAAATTGCTTCTGAAGGATACATTGTTTTGATTTATCTATGTGTAAGACTATTATGATTACAGAGCTTTTAAAATAATTATTTAAAGCTCTAGTAGAGCACATAGCAATTCTCCCATTGTTAAATCACATATTGATAAATATGCTATTATGAATGTTAGGGCCCTGAATTCTAAGTACACATTCTTGAAACCAAATCATATGTGTAAGCCCAGTAATATTGGAATATTCCTTACATATAATATTTATAGAGGTGAATCACATATAATTTGTAATTCCTAAGTTATTGACTATTAGTGATTTCACTTTTTAGTAAACTGATATTCATTTCTGTAACACTAGAGGCCTGATGCACAAATTCGTGCACAGGTGGGGTGCCTCAGCTTGGCCAGTGATTGGGGCCAATTGGGGCCAATTGGGGCCGTCTCACCCAGTTCGATTGGGCTGGCTGGCCAACCTCCCCAGGGGGGAGGGACCATGGGAGGTTGGCTGTGGGAGCACACTGACCACCAGGGGACAGCTCCTGCGTTGAGCACCTGCCTCCTGGTGGTCAGTGTGCATCATAGTGACTGGTTGTTTGGTTGACTGGTTGTAACGGTCACTTAGGCTTTTACTAATATATATATGTAGACTAGAGGCCTGTGCACGAAATTCGTGCACTCAGGAGGGGCGGTGTCCTTCAGCCCAGCCTGTACCCTCTCACAATCAGAGTCCCCTAGGCCTGGCCTGAGATCAGGGCCTATCCAGGGCTTTCCTTCCCCTGGCTACAGGCAACTGGCCCCACCCCTGCCACTGCCACTGCTTGCCATCTGTGCAGCACTGCCCCCCCCCCACTCCCCTCCCACCCGTCCTCTGCAGGCAACAGGTGTGGGGTGTGATGGCTTGGCTGGCTTGGGCCTCCCTCTTTCTTTGCTGGGGGCGGGGCCGTCTGCCTAACTGCTTGCCCGCTTACCTGACCACCCCTAACTACTTGCCTGCTTACCTGATCGCCCCTAACCACTCTACCTGATCGTCCCTAACCACTCTGCCTGTCTGCCTGATCACCCCTAACCGCTTGCTTAGGGGTGGGGCCAGCCTGGCAAGGGGCCATCTGCCTACCTGATCACCCCTAACCGCTGGCCTGCCTGCCTGCCTGATCGCCCCTCGATGAGGGGCCGTGGTGGTTCTGGTCTCTGGTCTACCTATTATATAGGATATCCATAGGGTGCCTTACTTAACCAGCATTTTATTCTGAGAATGATCTTAAAAGTTTGTTTGGGGCCCTAGCTGGTATGTTCAATGGTTAGAGCGTTGACCTGCACACTGAAGGGTTGTGGGTTAGATTCCTGGTCAAGGGCACATACCTGAGTTGCAGGTTTGCTCTGTCCCTGGTTGGGCACATGCGGGAGGCAACCAGTCTATGTCTCTCTCTCACATAGATGTTTCTCTCACTCTTTCTCCTCCTCCCCCCCACCCTTCAATTCTCTCTGAAAAGCAATGGAAAAAATATCCCCAGGTGAGGATTAACAACAACAAAAAAGTTTGTTTGGGTTAATTCAACAGATAATTTTGAGAACTTGCATGTAGCCAGTACTCCTCTGGGCCCTGGAGGGTACAGAAGTAAATAAAACACACAAAAACCATTACCCTCGTGGAGTTTTTATGCTACAGAGGGAATGAATAATAATAAATTCTTTTGAGAAAAAGCAGGGAAGGGGATGGAGAACTTGGGGTGCCGGAGGGGTATGATTTTCATTAGGGTGGAAGGTTGAGGGCCTCACTGCGCAGGCAGAGTCTGCTGACCCTGCAGGAGGTGGGGGGTGTCTCGGAGTCTGGGAGAGAACATGTTGCAGGCAGAGGGGACGAGGCCGAGAGGCCAGTGTTCTCGGCAATTCGTTCCGACCACACGCGCTCCATTCCGGTCCTCAGACCGTTACCCTGCTGCTCCCACCGGGCCAGTACCCGAACGCTGGGACGTGCTGGAGCTGTGGGCCGCCGGCGGGTCAGATCCGTGTCCCAGAGCTTTTGGGCCTTTGCTCCCCGAAGACATGACATTGTTGGGATTCGTCTTTAAAGATCTTTTCCCAACCAGCCCTCCCGGTTCACTCATGGTGTCTGATGAGGCCTTGGTGTCCCGGGAGCCGCTGGCTCTGGAAATGCAGCTGTAAGCGTAAAATAGTAGTTTTACAGTCTTTTTGTCTAAAGACTGTAAAGTATTTTATTGAATAAATCTACAATGTTGCTCACATGCTGAAATGATAGACTGGCTATACTGGATGAAAGTTTTTACGACTTAATGTCACTCGTTTTCATTTTTCAAAATGTGGCTATTGGAACAAGCGAGAGGAGCCCCGCGGCTGCCGCGCCGTCTATCCGGAT
>NW_005362033.1:238456-238680 GCF_000412655.1 Myotis brandtii
GCTGCCCTTCCCCTGGTTTTCCTCCGCCTCGGGCTGGGGGTCTGGGGTGGGGACTTTGGGGCGGACGAGGGCGGGTCTGGGAGGGCGTTTTCCTTCCCGGTTGGCCGCCTAGTGCGAGGAGGCCGGTCTCCTATGTTCCAGAGCGGGGCCTCCCAGGAACCCTCCCGGCGTGGGAGGGTTCGGGTTCGGGTTCGGGGTGGATACACAGAAAAAATAAGACACAG
>NW_005362033.1:238834-251754 GCF_000412655.1 Myotis brandtii
CGGCCGGTTCCCGCCCCCTGGAGGGCCTGCGCTGTGGGTTGTGACCGCTGTGCAAGGCCGAGGCCCTCCCGGCCGGGCAGCAGGCTTGGGTGCCCAAGGGGGCGCTTGTTTGAACCACTCGGTTCCGGCGCCCTTGGAGGTGGGGGGGGGGGGAGGTACGGCCCTGTTAGGACGGTTGCTAGGAGACCGTACAAGGATGCAGTTAGAAGCACTTGCGGCACTGGAGGGAGGAGCGCATTGGACAGACAGTGAAGCTGGTGGGAGGCGGGACTTGGGGTGCATTCTTCAGCGAGAAATGAGTCACCTCCAGCAGACACCGAGGAAATAATGTTTCTGTTGTGTTATGTGTAGATACACATTTCATCTCAGTGATTAGGCTTAATGCTTTGGAAACCAGAAAATACCGGTATTTTTTATCTGAATAAGCCTTGGATTTTACAGTGAAATGCGGTTGTGCTGTTTACAGTTTGAGGTTGGGACTTAGGCAATGACCACCTTAAGTGGCATTTAAAAAAAATTTTTTTTTAAGTGCAAAAGAAGTGTATTTGTACACACATCAATGAAGGAGATCAGTCTTTTGTCAAGTAGAGAGGATCAAGATTCGTAAGTAGCTGATTGGGGACCACTACAATGGGAAGACTTGCTGTCTTCAGATGTTGGTCTATTTACCTAACGCTTCTGCAGGCCTTCCCAGTGGATCCCTCCTCCTGGGCCTGACTTTCCAGTTCCTTACCATGACCTAGCTGGCGTTGCAGGTGGTCAGTGTTACTCTTCTGTTCATCCAGGTATTTCCCATGAAGCATAAGACATTGTATTCATTGTTGGCAGAAGCCATGGTCTTCAGGTCTAGCCAGAGCTTGATTAACTGGCTCTCCAACTCCAGGGCAGACTGTAGAGCAGCGGTTCTCAACCTGTGGGTCGAGACCCCTTTGGGGGTCGAATGACTCTTTCACAGGGGTCGCCTAAGACCATCGGAAAACATATAATTACATAATGTTTTTGTGATTAATCACTATGCTTTAATTATGTTCAGTTTGTAACAATGAAAATACATCCTGCATATCAGATATTTACATTACGATTCATAACAGTAGCAAAATGACAGTTATGAAGTAGCAACAAAAATAATTTTATGGTTGGGGGTCACCACAACATGAGGAACTGTATTAAAGGGCCGTGGCATTAGGAAGGTTGAGAACCACTGCTGTAGAGCTTGTATGCCATACATCAATTATCTATCTCAGGCCTCTTTTTTTTTTTTTAATTAAATCTTTATTGTTCAGATTATTACATTGGTTCCTCTTTTTTCCCACCATAACTCCCCTCCACCCAGTTCCCACCCCACCCTCAGCCCTCACTCCCCACCCACTGTCCTCATCCATAGGAGCACGATTTTTGTCCAGTCTCTTCCCGCATCTCCCATTCCCCTTTCCCCCCCAAGAATAGTTAGTCCGTTCCCTTTCTATGTCCCTGATTCTATTATAATCACCAGATCATTCTGTAAATCAGATTATTTATTCACTTGATTCTTAGATTCACTTGTTGATAGATGTGTATTTGTTGTTCATAATTTGTATCTTTACCTTTTTCTTCTTCTTCCTCTTCTTAAAGGATCCCTTTCAGCATTTCATATAATACTGGTTTGGTGGTTATGAACTCCTTTAGCTTTTCCTTATCTGTGAAGCTCTTTATCTGACCTTCACTTCTGAATTATAGTTTTGCTGGATAAAGTAATCTTGGTTGTAGGTTCTTGGTATTCATCACTTTGAATATTTCTTGCCACTCCCTTCTGGCCTGCAAAGTTTCTGTTGAGAAATCAGCTGACAGTCGTATGGGTACTCCCCTGTAGGTAACTGACTTTTTTTCTCTTGCTGTTTTTAGGATACTCTCTTTGTCTTTTGCTCTTGGCATTTTAATTATGATGTGTCTTGGTGTGGTCCTCGTTGGATTCCTTTTGTTTGGGGTTCTATGCGCTTTCTGGACTGGGAAGTCTATTTCTTTCACCAGGTAGGGGAAGTTTTCTGTCATTTCTTCAAATAGGTTTTCAATATCTTGCTCTCTCTCTTCTGTTGGCACCCCTATAATTCGGATGTTGGTATGCTTGAAGCTGTCCCAGAGGCTCCTTACCCTATCTTCGCATTTTTGGATTCTTTTTTCATTTTGCTTTTCCGGTTGGGGGTTTTTTGCTTCTTCGTATTTCAAATCTTTGACTTGATTCTTGCGATCCTCTGGTCTGCTGTTGGGAGGCTGTATAATATTCTTTATTTCAGTCCGTGTATGCTTAATTTCTAGTTGGTTCTTTATCACAACATCGAGGGTCTCACTAGATTTCTTGAGGATCTCACTACATTTATCGGCGGTCTCACCAGGCTTTTCGAGGGCCTTACTAAATTTATCGACGGCTTCTAGACAGTTCTTTAAAGACCTTAAAAGTGTGGTTTTGAACTCTATATCCAGTAGTTTGCTTTCCTCCATTTCTGTCATTTGTGTCCCGGTTTCTTTGTCTCGGCATTTTTTATGCTTCCCTGTGTTGATAAAGTGGTTTTCTGTGCTGAGTGTCCTCTAGGGCCCAGTGGTTCAGCCTCCCCAATTACCTGAGGAGGACACTCTTGGTGCACCCCTTGTGGGCTTTGTGCACAGTCTTGTTGTAGTTAAGCCTTGATTTTTGTAGTTATCACTGGGAGGAATTGACCTCCAGGCCAATTGGCTGTGAGAATCAGCTGTGTCTGCAGTGGGAGAACTTCTGTGCTGGAGACACCCCTCTGGGGCAAGACTTGGTTCAATGGGGATTTGGTGCTCACTGAGTCTGCCCCCTGAGTGTGTCCTTTATGTTTCCAGGGAGCTGCAAACTGGATGGTCCCACTCTGACCTCTGGGTTTCCTTCTCTCAGGCCTCTTAAACATTGGAAGGCAGATTTTACTCTCACATCCTCTTAGATAGCTTAGGAATTGCTTTCCATGTCCTCCTTCACCTCAGCTTGGTGTTCAAAGAATGTGGCAAAAAGAAGTTGTACTGAGTCTTCAATGGAATTACAGGCCATCTATCTTCTATCTACACTAATAAAAGGGAAACATGCAAATTGACTGTCCTCTCTATGCCCACCAGCCAATCAGGGCGACTATGCAAATTAACCCAACAAAGATGGCAGCAGCCATGGAGCTGGAGCGAGCAGGAGGCTTGGGTTGCCCCGGGTGACGGAGGAAGCCAAGCTTCCCGCCGCCAGTGAAGGAGTGGCTGGGGGCCTGGATTGGGAGACCCAGGCTTCCTGCCCCCCCTGGCCTCTGCTCAAGGAGGGGCTGAGGGCCTGGGTCGCCGGGGGGCGTGGCCAGCCTGAAAACAGCCCTCAGCCCCTCACCCAGGCTGGCCACACCCCCCCCAGCGGGGACCCTCACCCCATGGGGGTGTGGCTGGCCTGCAAACCACCACAGGACCCTCGCCCAGGCTGCCCCAGGCCCCTAAGGGGACCCCCAACCTTGATCTGGGACACCCCTCAGGGCAAACCAGCCAGCCCCCATCTGTGCACCAGGGCTCTGTACTAGTAAAAGGGTAATATGCTAATTAGACTGGGAGACCTTCCAGGAGACCTTCCAGACATTCTTGTGGATAAAACCATGGTGATGGGGCCGAGGTAGAGGCGGTTAGAGGCCAAGAGGGGAGGACAGTTGTGGGTGATCAGGCCGGTGGTGGGGGGTCTGTTGGGGGTCATCAGGCTGGCAGGGGGGGGCAGTTGGGGGTGAGCAGACCAGCAGGGGGGGCAGTTGGGGGCGAGCACACTGGCACGGGGGGCAGTTGGGGGTGATCCACCCCGACCAGGGATGGAATCCACAACCTAGGTATGTGCCCTCACCCAGAATGGAACCTGTAACCTTTTGGTGTATGGGCGGATTCTCCAATCAACTGAGCCACCTGGCCAGGGCTGGATTAGTGTGTGTGTTTGTTTTGTTTTGTTTTAAATGTTAATTGCTTAGTTTGAAGAAACAACTCCAGCTATAGATAGACAAGAGGTGGTGATAAATATTTTCAAAATTCAGATCTGTCAGTGTTGAAATACCTTTTGGTAGTATACCAATCATGAACCGTAGTGTCCCTCATCTGTTCTCGGTACTTAAGGGGGATCATTTTCTTGCATCTGTTTGGGTCCTGGGCAACTGCAGTGGTCCGGTGAGGAAGAGTTGGTTTCAGAGAGTTTAACCTTGATGAGTAACAGTGTTACAGTTTGACAGTTTGAATATAATTCACAGCATATCTATAAGCTTAGTACATTTTTGTTTTTAATGGTATGATTTCCTATTAAAATGCCAATTTATGTTATAACCTTTGTAAATAAGTAAAGGTTTTTTGTGAGCCTGACACTCAGCTACAATGTAACTACAGAAGTGAACCCCTGGATAAGCAGGAGTTGAAACTTTGCTTATCTAAGTACAGGCGGGTTATATGGGCGTTTGTATCCACACTTTGGTTCTTCTGATAGGTGGAGAGTGAGAAGAACATGGTTAGATTTGGTAACTTTCTGCCTGCTTTAGGCTTGAATTGCACTATAGAATGAAATTTTCCATGATTTAGACTCAGTGCTATCACAGTGGCCTGTCTGCATTTCTGGCTTGTGTTAAATAGAACAAGTATCTTGCCACTTACGGGTTTGTGTGTGAAGATTGACACTAGCAGTAAAAACATAAGGGTTTTGCAGTTGTGTGGCTTGTCTGACTTAACATAGCCTGCATTATATTTTGAACATTTAAAAAATATAATTATTCCTATCTTCGAACCATTCTGTGACTAAAATTTTACAGCAACCTATCCTCAAAACAGCCCTTTTTGTAGCTACCGTAAATACTTTTACCAAATATAACATAAGTGAAGAAGAGTTGTCATGCATACTATTAGTAATTTTGGGCCATTATTGAGTCTGGTTTAATTTGGGCAGTTATCTGGAGGTTGGGAAATTGCTTTTGAAGGCTTCTAAGGCATAGAGTTTGGTACCTAAAGCAACTCTTTGGGTAGATTCTTTTTTTTGTTGTTGTTGTTAATCCTCACCCAAGGATATTTTTTCATTGATTTTTAGGGAGAGTGATAGAGAGAGGGAAAGACAGAGAGAAACATCGATGTGAGAGAAACACATTGATTGGTTGCCTCCTGCATGAGCCCTGACCAGGGCCAGGGCCGGGGAGGAGCCTGCAACCAGAGTATGTGCCCTTGCCCAGAATTGAACCCGGGACCCTTTGGTCCACAGGACAATGCTCTACCACTGAGCCACACTGGCCAGGGCGGGTAGAGCTTCTTAGAGAAATGTTTTGTTTGGGAAAGGGGCTAGAAAGATGGGTATCTGTCTTGGAAATGAGAGGTGAGAGGCCAGAGGGCTCTAAGATCCAGAGTCATACCTTACTCTAGTGCAGTGGTTCTCAACCTTCCTAATGCCGTAACCCTTTAATACAGTTCCTCATATTGTGGTGACCCCCAATTTCATTGTTACAAATTGAACATAATTAAAGCATTGTGATTAATCACAAAAACAATATGTAATTATATATGTGTTTTCTGATGGTCTTAGGCGACCCCTGTGAAAGGGTCATTCGACCCCCAAAGGGGTCCCGACCCAGAGGTTGAGAACCACTGCCCTAGTGTTTTCTTCTGTTTCTGTGTTTGTGGTTTTCACGTTACTGCTTATAGAAATGTGGTGTGGCACCCTTTGGAAGAAAGTGGGATGACTCCATCTTTTTTTGAACTTCCCATTCTTCAGTTCAGAGTCAGCGCTTGCCCGTGGGTTTTTCTCTTGAGGAATTGAAATCATAATTGTTAAAAGGCCATTTAAACGGTAGATGTCACTTAGCAAGTTAATACCTGCCTTAAAATTTAGACTATTTGTAGATGTCCAATGAAAATTCCTACACATAGGATAATTTTAGCTTAAACATACGTAGTGGAATACATAGATAATTCTAGATGCTCAGATGTTGGTAAGTTTTACTAAGGAAGTTTTAAATTTATGAATCCATGTTTTTTAAAAAACATGGATTTTAAATTACAACCTGGCAGGTGTGGCTCAGTGGTTGAGCTTTGACCCATGACCCAGGAGGTCACAGTTCAATTCTAGGTGAGGGCACATGCCCAGTTTCTGGGCTTAATCCCCAATAGGGGGCATTTGGAAGGCAGCCAATCAATGATTCTCTCTCATCAATGATGTTTCTATCTTTCCCTCTCTCTTCCTCTCTGAAATCAATTAAAAAAAAAGATCTGTTTGCTGCCTAGGTCTTTCAGATTTTTTAAAAAAATATATTTTATTGATTTTTTACAGAGAGGAGGGGAGAGGGATAGAGAGTTAGAAACATCGATGAGAGAGAAACATCGATCAGCTGCCTCCTGCACGCCCCCCACTGGGGATGTGCCCACAACCAAGGTACATGCCCCGGACTGGAATTGAACCCGGGACCCCTGAGTCCGCAGGCCGACGCTCTATCCACTGAACCAAACCGGTCAGGGCAGGGCCCAGATTTTTTAAAAATTGCAAATATGTGTACATATGAAGCAAAGTTAAATGTTTTTGTTTTTATTGTTGTAACTATACATGTTATGTGTATTTCCTTTTTTCACTTGTTGCCTATGCATATAGATCTCACTTATTTTTGTTATTTTTTTAATCCTCACCCAAAGATATTTTTCCCATTGATTTTTAGAGAGTGGAAGGAAGGAGGAGAAAGAGAGAGACATCTATGTGAAAGAGACACATCGATTGGTTGCCTCCTGCATGCACCCTGGCTGAGGCCAAGGGTCAAACCTGAAACCCAGCTATGTGCCCTTGACTGGGAATTGAACTTGAGACCCTTTCGTGCTCAGGTCAACTCTAACCACTTGGCAACACTACCCAGGGCTCACTTACTCTTTTCAACCATGCACCTAATATTCTATTGAATGGTAACGGCCTCATGTATTTTCCCTTCCATTCACTCATTTTAAGTATGCATATATATGCTTTCGGTTTGGAGAATTTAATTAAGACTTTTAAGAATTTGTAAAATTTAATTTTAGAATCCATATAGAGAAGGAATAGTCTTAGACAATGAACTAAATGTGTCTTGGTTTGCTGAGGGATTGAAATGTGATTATTTGACATCAAACCAGAGATGCATTTAAAAAGTACAGTTTTATGTGTGTGAAATAATGGGGAGCAGAGGAGGTAGCTAAAATAAAAAATTAAATTGAACAATGGAAGTTTAGGATAACACAGTTTCATAGAGTACAAGTAGCACCCTACCCTTCATTCTGTGCCTTTCAGAGCGACAGCATAGGGGACTGGCTTGTGGACGCTTGCATAGGAGAGAGCCTTTATAGTCAGTGTGGAGGGTGGGTCAGGCCTTGGCGTGTGCTGTGGAAAGGGAGATCACTTCATTGAAAATGGTCTTGTATTATTTATTTCTAGTCAGTGGCACTTTGCTGTGTTTTAGAAAATGGTTTACTCTAGGTTTCTGTACTGATCCTCTCTTGTCAGTGCTGTTTTCAGTTCTGGAGTCTTAGATTCTTCTCTTGAAATAGTGAATCTCATGCTTGATCTTTTGAGTAGAAATCATCATAAGGGAATAACCGTGCCTAGATTGACTGACACAACACAGTGTCATGAAGTGTACGTGTATCTGGCTCCACAAATGACCAAATGAGTCTGTGTTGACAACCAAGTCAGGTGCTTTGATGGGGGTGAGCCTGCTGCTGAGAGGTCTCTCCTGGCTTTCCTCCCCCTGCTTTTTTTCCCCATTTTGTTTTATGAATTTGTTCTTTTTAAAAAATATATATTTTATTGATTTCAGAGAGGAAGGGAGAGGGAGATAAGAAACATCTGTATATCTATATATATAAAAGCCTAAGTGACTGTTTGTTCAACTGGCAGCTATGACATGCACAGACAACCAGGGGGCAGATGCTCTGACCTGTAGGTTAGCTTGCTGCTGGCGTCTGGTCGATCGGGACTGGGTGAGACAGGCCAGGCACACCGTGGAGTCCTCCCACAGTCCCTCCCCTGCCCCGATCTTGCACCTGTGGAGTCCTGGATTGCAAGAGGGCACAGGCCAGGCTGAGGGACCACACTGGTGCACGAATCTGTGCACCGGGCCTCTAGTCCTATATAATAAAAGAGAAACATGCAAATTAACCATCCCTTTGCTACGCACAAGCCACGCAAACAGGCCAATCAGAGTGACTATGCAAATTAACCCGACAAAGATGACTGTTAATTTGCATATGCAGGTGTCAAGCGCCCCAGGAGGCGACGGCTGCCGCGGGCTCCCAGGACCATTGCTGGCCCGGGAGACGAGGCCTGCTGCGCCTAGCCACGCCCAGGGGCTCCAGGGACCTTGCCGGCGGACAGCAGGGCAGGAGAGGAGCGGGCGGAGAGCAGGAGGTTTGGAGGACTTGGCAGAGCAGGAGACCGCTGGACATAGAGCAGAGCGAGAGAGAGGGCGGCTTGGAGGACACGGCTCCCTCTGTCACCCCAGCTTCCTCATCACAGCTGTGGAAACTGACAGCAGGGAGGAGGAAGTCCCACCCCCTGCAGAATCAGCCTTTGGTCAGACAGCTCTCAGCGGCCTGACAGCCAGGACTCTCATTCACCTGCAACTCAGACCGTGACAGTAGAGAGGTGGGACTATGTCTAAAGAACAACTGTTGATACAACGTAGCTCTGCCGCCGAAAGATGCCAGCGTTATTGACAGAAAATGTCTGCAGAGCAGCGTGTGCCTGATCTTGAAAGAAGGCAGCGCCTGCGACAGAATGTATCTGAAGACCAGCTACTGGAAAAATGTTGCTCTGATGCCGAAAAACACCGGCGTTATCGACAGAAAATGTCTAAAGACCAACGTGCCTTTGAAGTTGAAAGAAGGCGGTGGCGACGACAGAATATGTCAAGAGAACAGTCATCAACAAGTACTACCAATACCCGTAGGAACTGCCTTCTCAGCGAAAATGGAGTCCATGAGGATGCAATTCAGTACAGGCTGGGCTGAGGGACATACATTTGTAACCAACAATCAGGTTCTTTGTTCATAGCCTGCATTCCATCCTGGCACCCTCTGACTGCCTAACCAATTATTTAAAAATTTACATAGTAAAGGTTGCTCTTATGCTGCAAAGTTCAGTGGGTTTTGCAGATGCATAGTGTCATGCATCTACTACAGCCTCTGCTACGCAGAAGGGTCCCTGCTCTAAAACCCCAGTGGGTCACAGCATTGAACCTCCTAGTCTACAGACCTCCTTCCAGACCTAGGCCTGGCCCTTGGGCAAGACTGTAAGTAGCAGCGTGTCTTCTGTGAAGACTGTCTTCCGCGCACAGAGCTGATGGGATAGGCGTGGGGCAGACACGCAGAAGATTCGGCAGAAAGTAAGTAAGTTTAGTGTTCAGGGCCTGAAATGATGGGCCTTACAGATATGTGAGGTCTTCCTTGCCTCTGATGTTGGCCAGCACCGGCAGTGGAGAGTGGCAGAGAACATACATTAAAACGGAGTTGGGTGTCAGGAATATTACTGCTTGTTAGCGGCTCTTTCAAAAGATCTGTGTGTGGGAGGGAGGATAGGAACCACAGGTTAAAATGAATGTTTTAGAATAATCTGGATGCTCCCTACATACATGTTTAATTGACATTTAGGAAGTGACTTAACATTTACATTATAACTATCACAGAGTGGTGAGCACCATGGGGACTGCCCTTGCCCGGCTTTTGCAATGTGTGACCTTGGGCAAGTCCAGGAGTCTCTCCAGAGCTTCACTCATTTCTCACTTACAGTAACAGTACTTGTAGTTACATAGCATGTTACATTTATAAAGCACGTTTCAAGTGTAATTTCATTTCAGTGTTGGTATTTATCATATGCACTTTTAGGTAGGCTTGGCAGGCAAGTCTAACCTGTTTAGGGACACTGATTTTAAGTGCCAGGTGTGGGCCTTGCAGTCAGGTCAGTCTTCCTTTAGAGTTCATGCTCCCACTACATTATTCTGGAATGTTGTCCAATACACAGCAATGTTGACCTGAAGTGGGGTCTGTTCGCACAGTACGCAGACAACCAAATAAACTGACACCAGGTTACAGTGAACGGAAAGAGAACATATTCCCAAGGCACCAGAGGAAGGAGGCTCAAAGACCCGACTCCCGGTGGTTTTCAAGCAGACT
The DNA here is from genome assembly GCF_000412655.1 of Myotis brandtii. NCBI lineage: Eukaryota > Metazoa > Chordata > Mammalia > Chiroptera > Vespertilionidae > Myotis > Myotis brandtii. The sequence continues at coordinate 248,984 of NW_005362033.1, forward strand.
CTGTTTAAGGACAAAAATCACAAGTAAGGGTTTCAAGGTGGTAGGCTGCATTGATTGATTGGTCAGTTATGTTGAAGCTCCGACGATTTTCTTAGTCTGATTTACTTATTTTAACTTTTTGTTTTAATTGAGTTGAGAGGGAGAGGGAGAGGGAGAGGGAAAGAGAGTGAAAAACATGGATGAGAGGCATCAGTTTGCTGCCTCCTGCACGCCCCCTACCGGGGATCAAGCCTGCAACCTGGGCATGTGTCCTGACTGGGAATCGAACTGTGACCTCATGGTTCATGGGTTGACACTCAACCACTGAACCACACCAGCCGGGCTTAATTGGTTTTGCTTTTCCCCTGGGTCTTTGTTCTTGTTTCCGAATAAACCAGAGCCCGTAACCCATCTTGGGATTGTGAGTCAGCGATGTTACCAGAGTGCCGAGAAACAGATCTAGATGTCCATCTTGGGCTTAACAACCTGCATCTTCTCATCTCAGTCAGTCTGTTCCCAGAAACCTGTTTTTCTGGTAGGTCTCCAGGCTCCCAGACATGGCTACGTTCTTTTCTTAATCTCTAGCTATAGTTTGCTTTGTGATAGGCAAAGCAACCACAACTTTAAAAATAGCTAACTCAATAATTTTAACTAAAACTAAATTCTTGTTTTTATGATATGCTAACAGTTTCAGTAATTCTCTAATTTTGGTGGGTGCTGACTGGGTGTCCTATACATTTGATTCAATTCTGACAGTACCTGGAGATTGCAAGAGATCCACAGGTTAAGGGCTTTGTCCCAAAAGACTGACCCAATTTTAGATATAGTGACAAGTCCAGGTTCCACGATTTGCCAGAGTGATTCACAGAGCTCGGGGAAATCCTTACTTAACGTTTACCAGTTTCTTATAAAGGGCACAGGTGAGGGCTGGAAGGCCTAGTGCCCAGGAGCTGTGTCCCTGTGGAGCCTGGCACACCACCCTCCTGGTTGCATTCACCACCCAGAAGCGAGTAAAACCAAAGTACCCACTTCTTACTATATCGCAGCAACACGGTCACGTCACTTTTATAGACAAAGGTGTTGGACGAGAGAAGTCCTAAGACTCATCTTAACTCTGAGATGCAAAAGTCTTAGTCTGGCTTTCTGAGGTTGGGAATTTATTTGAGGAGATTGTCTATGGCCAACTTTTTTGCTTCTTAATGTCTCTGTTTGTCCCTGTAGATGATGGAATGTTTATACCTGTCTCTTTGCTTATATCAAAACTCAGGATGGTAGAAAAGTATTTTGAGCCCTTGAAAAATTCATTGAAGAGAATGCACAGGAATTAAACGTGTCTTCCTGTAGATGTCAGGCTTTCCCAGACCATCAATAGTTGGAAGTCGGGGGGCAATGTGCGAAATGTCAATCAGCTCTTAAGAGACTATCTCATGTTTCCACTTTTTTACACTGGACTCAATTCACTGTACAACTGAGTTATCACCCTGATGTGAGCCACACGTGTTTGACTTCAGGGGCCTGTCACACATAAATCCTTGTTATGTTTCAGTATTTCCTTGCAGGCTATGAAATCTACTTGAATTAATTTATAGGAAAAGGGATGTAATACAGAAATCATTGCAAAGGCTCTAGGAGGAATAGATTCTAGGTTATGTTTAAGCAATGTCTATCAGCCTCCAGAATTCTGCCCACAGCTTCCACAACAGGAAGCTAAGAGATCAGTGATATGGGAACCATATGGACCCCTCGCCTGCAAGCCACAGGAGACGTTCCATCCTTCCCAACAACGTAGAGCAGCAGAGTCTGATATAAGGGTGTTTGGGGAATTAGTTTCTTACCTTCTCAGTGTTATAGAAAGGAGTTAGAATAAAAATAGCTAACCTGAGCCCTGTATTAGTTTCCTGTGGCTGTTGTAGCGAATGACCACAAACTTGGTGGTTTAAAACAAGTTCTGGAGGCCAGGAGCTCCAGGGAAGGTGTTGGCCGGGCTGTGCCTGCAGAGGCTCCACGGGAGGGCCTGTTGCTGGCCGCCTCCGCTCCTGGAGCCTGGCCCTCGCTGCAGTCTCTACCTCCTCACAGGACCTTCACTGGGGTGTCTAGTCTCTCTTCCTCTCTAAGGACACCTGTGATCCACCCAGATGATCAAGTTCAGTCTCATCTCAAGACTCTGAACCCTTTGCGGTCCAATTTTATTTTTGAAATTCAAACAGTCTGGTCCAAATTAATTGACGGGATTGAATGTTGAACCGGTTTGTGGTGTCGACTTCAGCCTTGACGTTGGACCTGCTACTAGTGCCTGGTCTGTCGAGTCAGCCTCGACGTTTGACCGAAAAGGGTTAACTTAATGACATATACAAAATTACGCATTCTAAGACCCTTAATTACATTTGCAAAAAAGAAGCATTCGCAGGTTCTGGAGATTAGGATGTGGGGCCACTGTCCACCCACTACAAACCCTAACTTGCACAGACAATATTCCCAGTACTTTACAGCATCAGCTTACTTAATTCTCATGGTAGCTGTAGGAGATAGAAACCTACATTTTTTTTTAAAATCCTCACCTGAGGATATGCTTATTGATTTCAAGAGCTCCATAGTCACATGTGGTTAGTGGCTATTGTAATGGACAGTGGTGATACAGGGAGAAATAATAATGCAGAAGACAATGGTGACACTTTATCTACACTAATAAAAGAGAAACATGGCAATTAGCATACGACTGCTACCCTTCCCATTGGCTAATCAGCATATCCTTATGCAAATTAACTGTCAGCCAAGATGGCGGCCGGCAGCCA
>NW_005362033.1:253269-262724 GCF_000412655.1 Myotis brandtii
CCCTCTGCCACCCGGGAGCAGGCCTAAGCCAGCAGGTCGTTATCTGCCGAGGGGTCCCAGACTGCGAGAGGGCACAGGCCGGGCTGAGGGACCCCCTTTCTCCCCCGAGTGCACAAATTTTTGTGCACCGGGCCTCTAGTGAATACATAACAAAGGATTTGTTTCCTGTATTCAATTCTTATTGCCTATTGGTTGGCTACTTAATTAATGTCAGAGAAGGAGTCTCTCAGCTGTTTGATCCACCAGCTCAGCAAACTCTGTACTGGTGAGTGCTAACGCCACCCTCAGCTGGCAGCCTGCCTGCCCACACACAGCTCCCAGAGGAGGAAATTAGGTGGTTAGTGAGTCCTTTTCTCCTAGCAGTATTTTTCTGCCTTGCTTTAATTCTCTTCATGTGAATTGCAATCATCTACACTAAAAGGGAAACATGCAAATTGACCACCCCTCCACTACACACACTAGCCAATCAGGGTGATTATGCAAATTAACCCAACAAAGATGGTGGTGTCCACAGAGTTGGAGGCTTGAGTTGCCCCCGGCAACGGAGGAAGCCAAGCTTCCTGGCTGCCGCTGAAGGAGTGGCTAGGAGCCTGGGTCTCTGGGGGCGACCCAAGCTTCCAGCCGGCCCTGGCCTCTGCTCAAGGAGGGGCTGGGGGCCTGGGTCTCTGGGGGACGTGGCCAGCCTGAAAACAGCCCTAAGCCCCTCACCCAGGCTGGCCAGGCACCCCAGCAGGACCCCCACCCAGAAGGGGCTGTGGCCAGCCTGTAAACAGCCATCATTCCCTCACCCAGGCTGGACAGGCACCCCAGTGGGAACCCCCACCCTGAAGGGGTGTGGCCAGCTTGAAAACAGCCCTCAGCCCCTCACCCAGGCTGGCCACGCCCCGCCAGCGGGGACCCTCACCCCATGGGGGCGTGGCCAGCCTGCAAACCACCACAGGCCCCTCGCCCAGGCTGCCCCACGCTCCAAAGAAACCCCCACCCTGATCCGGGACACCCTTCAGGGCAAACCAGTCAGCCCCCACCCGTGCACCAGGCCTCTATACTAATAAAAGGGTAATATGCTAATTAGACTGGGAGACCTTCCAGGAGACCTTCCGGACGTTCTTCTGGACAAAGCCATGGTGGCAGGGCGGAGGTAGAGGTGGTTAGAGGCCAAGAGGGGAGGGCAGTTGTGAGTGATCAGACCAGTGGGGGGAGGCTGTTGGGGGTGAGCAGACCATTGGGGGGCCAGTTGGGGGCAAGCAGGCCATCAGTGGGGGTCAGTTGGGGGTGATCAGGACTGTGGGGGAGGGAGTTTGGAGTGAGGAGGCCAACAGGGGTCAGTTGGGGGTGAGCAGGCCAGTGGGGAGGGAAGGTGGGGCGAGCAGGCCGGCAGGCAGAGTGGTTAGGGGCAGGCAGGCAGGTGAGTGGTTAGGAGCCAGCAGTCCCGGATTGCGAGAGGGATGTCTGACTGCTGGTTTAGGCCCGATCCTGTAAACCGGCAGTAGGACATCCTTCCAGGGGTCCCAGATTGGAGAGGGTGCAGGCGGGGCTGAGGGACACCCTCATCCCCCAGTGCACGAATTTCATGCACCGGGCCACCAGTACCCTTTATAAGAAACATTCCATAGAATTACATAGAATTTTGAGCTCTCTGCTCAAATTCCACCTCTTGTATACAAACTTTTATTATTTCCCCCAATCCTCCTTAATTAGGTGTGATTGTTCTTTTAATTTTCATAGCATTTCATTGATCTCTCTTAGTATACCCAGGTACATTACCCCTCTGTGTGTTATTTTGTACTAGAGGCCCAGTGCACCAAATCACGTGGCCCTGCCCACCCGCGGGTGCCCCAATTGCTACCCGCTGCCTCGCCTTGACACCCTAACCTCTCCACTCAGCGCTGGAGCGTGCCTGGCCCCATGCCCAACCCCTCTGACCTTTTCTGGCCGCTTCAAGCCGCACCCTTGGTCCCATGAGTCGCCTCGGGTTTGTCCTACCTCTTTCGGGTGCCTACCTGCTTCCGCCCCGTCTCTGGAGCAACGCGGTGGATTCGCCCTGTCATGGTGCTCGAGGAGAGCGTGGAAGCCTTGCGCCTGCTGCGGAGTTTTTAGTGCTGCTTGCCGGCGGCGTGCGCGCTGCGCTCCTTCCCCTCACAGGTGGGCGGTGGGGCGCTCTCTGAGCGGTGGGTGGCGAAGGACTGGTAAGGAGGGTGCTACAGACTCTCAACCCCGCCCTCCCCACCACAGGATGGTCCCTCCTCCTCTGCATGCCTCCCCGCTTCCGCCCTCCGCCCTGACGTGCGCGCAGCCTCCTCCTGAACGGTTGTTACGGTGAGGGTGTCACGACCATTAGCATATTAGCTCTTTATTATATAGGATTATGGCTTCTTCCTCCCTCCCTAAAGAAAGCAAACACCTTGATGAATTTTCATAAAGTGAACAGGTTTTACTTCACTGTGCAAAGGTGTGGGCCCAGCACTCCAGGGTCCCCGCGGCCTCCCTAGTCCCAGCCCTCCGCCCTCAAGGGTGCCCACTCCTGGCCTTACATGACTACTTACCTTCCTGCTTCTCACTTTAGCCGAGTGGCCGGTTTCCTAAGTTTCCATTGTGAGGATTACCATGCTGCTGGTTACACCGTGGCTTCCTCTTCATCGCTGGAGTATTCTGCTAAACACCACAGTTTATTCTCTTTACTGCTGATGAGCATTGTTTTTAGGTTTGGGGCATTACAAAGACTGCTACCATGACTTTCTTTACATGTCTTTTGGTGTCCTTAACATACACATTTCTATTCCTTAAAAAGTGTTGTTTCTGTTAAGTATGAACAGAATGGAATTATTGAGTTACAAGGTATATATTCAGTTCAATAGTTTTCCCTTAGTTTATTTTTTAAAATATGAAACTACATAAATAGCAAGAATACTAAAATAAAAATCCTCCACATTTATCTAGATCAGTGGTTCTCAAATTTCTGGCCCTTTAAATACAGTTCCTCATGTGACCCAACCATAGAATTATTTTTGTTGCTACTTCATAATTGTAATGTTGCTACTGTTATGAATCATAATGTAAATATCTGATATGCGGGATGGTCTTAGGCGACCCCTGTGTAAGAGTCATTTGACCACCAAAGGGGTCGTGACCCATAGGTTGAGAACCGCTGATCTAGATTGTCAGGTTTTGCTGGTTTGCGCTTTGTTTCTCCATACCTTTTTTGGTGAATCATCTGAAAGTTGGTTGTAGACTTGATAGTTTATCCCTATGTGCATCTCCTAAGAACCAGGACATTCTTCTGCAGAACCACAAGACAGTGACCACACTCGGCAAGTTTAATGTGGGTGAAATAGTGTTACCTAACATATGGTTCATATTTAAATACAGCAGTTGTTCCAATAATGTCCTTTATGGCTTAAAAAAGTGGATATAGGATTCAATCCAGGATCTTGCGTTGTGTTTATTTTCATGTCTTTTTAGATTCTGTGCATCTAGAAGAGTTCCCTGGCCTATTCTGGCTTTCATTGCATAGATACTTTTAAAGAGCTCCATCTGGCCTAGTCTGAGTACAGTGGGGCCTTGACTTACGAGTTTAATTTATTTCGTGACGGAGCTCGTAACTCCAATTACTTGTATGTCATATCAAAAAGTGAACGAGTGAGACACGTGATGCTGGGCTGATGTTGTGGCGTTCACTGTGACATTCGCTGCGCCAACTAGTGGTGGGGTATCTGAAGCTGGCTCGTAACCCGAATTTTAGCTCGCAACTCAAAGCAAAAAATCGGCCGAGAGACAGCTCGTATCTCGAAAAACTCGTTAGTCGGGACACTCGTAAGTCAAGGCCCCACTGTATTCATGGTTAGGCCCAGGGCAAGCCTTGTTAGACTGCAGTTCCCTCCAGTCAGCAACAGTGGTGTCTGTGCTGATGCCTTGAAACTGGAGATATTCCTGCCCTAATATGCATCACGTGTGTGCATGTAAATAAGTTAATGTAGTTTTATTGAGGTGAAATTCATGTAACATAAAATTAGCCACTTGAACAATTCATTATTGACTTGTTCAAGTGGTTAATTTTATGTTACATGAATTGAGTTGTTCAAAAAAACAGCCTGGGCGCTTAACGTGTTAAGGCTTTCTTTCCCTGACTGATAACAGCAGGACATGACCACTTTCTGTGTTTGTAGTTGTTGCTAATTGGCCTCTGTTTAATTTCTGTAGTTCCGTTTTGTGCAGCAGAAATTCTTGAAGTACTTTTTCTTTAGGCAGATTTTTTCTTTAATGAAGTTCTGCAACAGAACAGGTGATGCAGTTTTACATTTAAACTTCAGGGCTTAACTTTGGTCAATTTTTAAAACAAAATTTTCATGTTAAGGGAAAATAATGGTGTTAAGTGTTAAAATTGTGTACTTATCTTGCTAAGAATCATGATGAGTACTGTATTTTTTCATGTATAAGTTGCTATATTTTTATAAAATTGTTAGACTGAAAATCAAGGGACGTTTTATACACGTAAGTCAGCCGAGGAGGGAGCCATGTGGGTGCATAGCTGCCCATACCTTGTCAGACAGGCTTCCTCCAATCATGAGTCTTATTGTTACTGACGTCACCTGATGCTGTAATTGGAGATGGAGGTGGAGAGTGTGCAGATGCAACAGGGACCAGAGCTTTCTGAGCCCATAAAGATGTCAACATATCTTCTATCTATATATATAAAAGGCTAATATGTAAAATCCCCCTTCGGGAATTAGACCGGGAGTTTGATCATTTGCTGTGACGTGCGCTGACCACCAAGGGGTGGCGTGGAATGAAGGAAGGCCCCACCTGACAGCCAGCAGCCGGGGAAGGAAGGCCCCAGCTGGCAGCCGGCCTCCGTGAAAGGAAGGCCCCGGCCGGCAGGCTCTGATCAGCCCTGATTGCTGGCTAGGCCTATGGACCCTACCTGTGCACGAATTTCGTGTGCCGGGCATCTAGTGAAAAAATAAATACTGGTAAACGATTGTCTTACTCTGCAAAATTCAAACTGGATGTAATCAGCTAAGCAAAAGAGCAAGGAAATAGTGCTGCAAAGAGACAATTTGGACCTCTTCCCACTGAGTGTATGATCAGACAGTGGAGAAAACAGGAAGAACAACTCCCTAAGATGCCACAAAAGAAGAAGGCCTTAAGAGGAAAACCAGCAAAATGGGCAAATGTGGAGCAGAGGCTTAAGACTTGGATTATGGAGCAGCGCCAAGTGGCTTATGTGTGTCAACCACACTTATTCAAGGTCAGGCAAGAATGTTTGCAAGTGAAATGGACGCTGGAACTTCATGAGGAGAGTTGGGTTGGCCATGAGAACACGAACAAAGTTAGAAAATGCCACCAGTTTATGAGGGGGATCTCACGTATACAGACGGTGACTCAGAAGACAGCAGTGACACAATAGAAGTTGGAGAAATTGATGTGCCTGGAACTAAGTGATGAAGAAGGGAGCAGTGATGCAACAGAGACTGCATAAAGTGATATGCTGCATAGTATCATAGTACTGGTACGTAAACATTAACTGCAGTAATTACTAAATAAAATGCGTTCTGTTTTATGTTTAAAATAATGATTTCTTAATTTTGGGAAAAGTGGGGGGCGTCTTATACATGAGGGTGTCTTATACAATGAAAAATACAGTATATATTTTCAAGGTAATGCTAGCCTTGAATTTTTTGTTTTATATATTGGGGGAGAGAATTGGGTTTATTAAGCTCATAGAGGATTTAAAAAATCCTCTGGTCATGCTTTTAAATTAGTGATAAAAAATTAAAAAGAAAAAGTTTTAACAATAAAGTAGTGAAAATAAAGGACACCTCTTAATCCTTCCCTTACTTTATTACTAAAATCTATAGTTTTGTTAACAGTAAATGTATTCTAAGAATCTCTAGGACTTTGTTCCTAACAGGTTTTGTAACTAAAGGAATGAAATCTTCCATAGTACTTGTAAACGTCATTTGTTACACATCAAATATAACAGTACTAGAGGCCCAGTGCACGAAATTTGTGCACAGGTAGTGTCCCTAGGCTTGGCCAGTGATCAGGGCCGATCAGATTCCCCGCCTCCCTGTCTCCTCCTTCCCTCACTTCTTCAGCGCCCCACCACCGCCGCTGGTTGCTCGCCTTGTTCTGTGCCACCCCCTGGTGGTCAGCGCACATCATAGTGAGCAATCGAATTCCCAGTTGAACTTCTGAGGAGACACTTTGCATATTAGCCTTTTATATGTATAGATGAGCAATTTTAAAATTTCCTCTGTATTACTGAAAGCAATTATAGTTAATTCCTTTGATCATTGGGAAGAGTAAATAGATGATACAACTTCTTTTGCTTTGGCATTTTGGGGGGGGTCTAAGAGAACATTTATTCGGAAAATCACAGAGATAAAGAAGTAATTTGTAGAAGAAATGAACTTAGGAAAGAAGTTACAGAGGCAAAGGAAGGGCCCGTAGAGCCTGGCAGTGAGGAGGCAATGGCAGGGCCTTACTGCAGCATCAGACATTCTGTGGCCTCCCCCCTGTGGCCCTGCAGTGCTATCACCTGGAGGAGGGTGCTCTGTGACCTAGTGGGTGGAGGCCCTAGTGGGTGGAGGCCCTAGTGGGTGGAGGCCCTGGGCGCTGGTTAACATCCTACACACAGCGCACAGCTCCAAGTACAGACAGAACTTTCAGCCCTGCAGCGTTCATTGTGCTGCTGATGCTGCTGTTGAGAAGTGTGCCTGGGGGCACATGTGCCTCTCCCCAGCTGAAGTGGGGGAGGGGGGAGAAGGGAGGAGACAGGATGTGTGCCTCTCCCCAGCTGGGGGGTGAGGGGGACATGGGCCTCTCCCTGGTTGCAGGCTGGGAGTGCACTCTGAGCACTGATGTAAAGGAGCATCTGTGCCGTGGTCTTAGGGTGTTCACGGTTCTCTCTGACCAATGCTTCATCTCAGGGCTGTCTCACTTTATGGAGTGGACCTCCACACTCCACACACCCTCCCGCCAACTCCTCTCCACTGATTCTGCCTCTTCTGGAGGCCGCACAAGTTATTAACACCCCTGTGCAGCTCTCTTAAGAGTTTCCCATGGTTTCTGTTTTATGTAAAGAAAGGTTGCAGACTAGTGCCCAGGCCCTGCACTCCACATGAGTGAGGGCTCAGCCTGTCCCCTCTGGGCTGAGCCCTTGCTTGGTCTTGTGTGTGCAGAGGGAAGCTTAGAAGGGGCAGCCTCCGGCTATGTGGTCGAGTGGGCTCCTAGGATCAGGCAGGTCCTGGTCCACGTTCTAGCTGGCTGTATTGTCACAGCATGTACACTAAATTTCTTCAATGTCGGAGGGGCTTAAAGCCTTCTTCATGGGGTGGTTGTGCAGATTGAATGAGAATAACTGTCCAGTGTCTAGCGAGCATTCAGCAAGTAGCAGGTAATGTTGGTGCCTGCTGTTATTTTTAGAGGCCCTTTCAATTTTTGTTTTAAAATATATTTTTATTGATTTCAGAGAGTATGGGAGATGGGGAGATAGAAACATTGATGATGAGAGAGAATCATGGATCGGCTGCCTCCTGCACGCCCCACACTGGGGATCAAGCCCACAACCTGGGCATGTGCCCTGACTGGGACTCGAACCGGTGACCTCCTGGATCATAGGTCGACGTTCAACCACTGAGCCACACCGGTTGGGCAGTGGCCCTTTCAATGTTAATCTTCCCTTCCCCATACCCAGTTTATGCCTTCCTTCATCTCCCCCTCCCTCCCAGTTAAGATAGAAGTGAGTTTGCTATATACTGTGTGCGGTATCATCTTAGCAGTTGGATATTCATTCTGACAATCTCATGGGACTTATCCTATATAATAAAAGGCCAGGACCATAAGCATAAGACCACTCGACCAGTCGCCATGGGGGGCATTGACCACCTCTTGGTCCCCCCCCCCCCCCCCCCGCAGGCTCCTATCGCAGCATGGCGAACAGGGAACCATGGTGAAGGGGGCCGGAGGGGGGGGGTAGCAGCATGGCAGGACTGGTGACTGTTGAGCGGCAGTGGGCGGTGAGCATCATGGGGCGGTGAGCGTTGTGGAGTGTCGCAGGGCGGGGAGTGTCATGGGGCGGCGGTGGCAGAGGTGTGCATCGCGGAGCTTTGCAGGGCGGCGGAGGCAAGCATTGTGGAGTGTCGCAGGGCGGCGGCAGCGAGCGTCACAGGGTGTCCTGGGGCGGCGCAATGCGGCAGGCATGGCCCTGATCGGAGGCTAGGCCTAGGGACCCTACTCGCGCATGATTTCGTGCACTGGGCCTCTAGTATTTAAAATAAGTGTGATTGCCATACTGTGGTAGAAAACTGACCTTCTTGGTTGGTGTGGGTGTATGAGAATTATTGAACACTGTGCTCATGATTGCTGTGACTAAAGTTTTGTTTCTGTGGTCTAATTCTTGGCCAAAAAATTGTTCCCTTTTCCTGTTTTTGTATATTGCTCTGGATCATGTCCCTCGCTGTCTGTTTATTGCTTCTAAATGTGCTGTGGTTGGGGGTTATCAAATTTAAAATGCTACCCAGATTCAGAGTAGATAGGCTGTGAGTTGCTAGCCTGCTATGGGGCTAGGAGCTGGGGCTGGGCCTGGGCCTGGGCCTGGGCCTGGGCCTGTCGGCTGGTGTAGACAGAATGCAGACTTCGCTTCTAAAGCGCATGTGGGGCACATCCAAGGAGCTCACAGGTTTTGGTGAATTGTGGACTGTTTTCTTACATGGAGCTAGTTTTGAGCTAAATGAAGGAAGTGCCTTCGGGGGCCTGGGGGCCATTGAAGGTATGAACAGAATGATCTTTTAGCAAAATGAGACTTTGAGGAAAGTCCCTGCTTCCCCTCCCGTCCACGCTGTGCCCCTGTGGACGGACCCCCTTGCTCGCCTTGCATATTTCTCTCTGAGGACTTGTGCTGGTTTTCATTCTCTTCTCTGTGTTCCAGGCCAAGTCCTGCGTCTGCCACGTCTGTGGAGTCCACCTGAGCAGGCTGCACTCCTGCCTCCACTGTGTCTTCTTCGGCTGTTTCACAAAGAAGCACATTCACGAACATGCGAAGTCCAAACGGCACAACCTGGGTAAGGCACCCTCTGCTACAGTGTTGGGAAGAGTTACTGCCCTCTCTGCTCTCTGGATTTAGATTTGCAGTTCCACTCTCTTAAAAGTCCACTTCTTTTGTCTAAAATAATTTGTGGCCTTCTTGTGAAACTTCACAGGGGAAATGAAAGATAAAGTGAACTCAAAACAGATCGTTTTACCCAGCTTGCCTGTGGCATTTAAGTTGGTGATGTAATCGTGTGTGTATATATATCTACACTAATAAAAGAGAAACATGGTAATTAGCGTACGACCGCTACCCTTTTCATTGGCTAATCAGTGAGTATATGCAAATTAACTGTCAGCCAAGATGGCGGCCGGCAGCCAGGCACTGAAGCGAGCACGAGGCTTGCTTGCTGCAGACTCCAACATTC
>NW_005362033.1:263926-309541 GCF_000412655.1 Myotis brandtii
CAGAGAGGGAGAGAGAAATAGGAACATCAATGATGAGAGAGAATTATCGATTGGCTGCCTCCTGCACACCCCCACATTGGGGATCAAGCCCACAACCTGGGCACGTGCCTTGACCGGGAATTGAACCAGTGACCTACTGGTCGACATTCAACCACTGAGATAGGATGGCCAGGCGGTGATGTAATATTTAATTATAAATTATGATGGCTGACCCCTTATATCCTGCTAACTTTCTTTGAAAAGTGCTTTCTCTTTAATGGATTATTAGAGCCTCAACTTTCCCTTTGAAAAACATCGTTAGCATTTATGTTAGGCAAATATTCACAAAGAAAGATCTTAAATGCAGTATTAGGTTACTGATGTTAACATGGAGTTATGTACATAGGCGATTTTTTGCTTTCAGTAATGGATTTTATTGTTCTGAGTAATACACATTCATGAACATACTCACAGCACTGTGTGGCATCCGGATAGGGCTCCCTTTCGTACTTACAGATGGAAACTCACATGTCTGTAACTTCACGTAAAGCAGTGGTACTCAACCTTCTGGCCCTTTAAATACAGTTCCTCATGTTGTGACCCAACCATAAAAGTATTTTCGTTGCTATTTCATAACTGTAATGTTGCTACTGTTATGAATCGTAATGTAAATATCTGATATGCAGGATGGTCTTAGGCGACCCCTGTGAAAGGGTTGTTCGACCGCCAAAGGGGTCGTGACCCACAGGTTGAGAACCGCTGACGTAAAGGAAGGTTCTGCTCGTGGTTTTATTTTCTTAGGGTGGTTGTTAAACATTTGTCTCCTTCTGAATAGTGTTTTCTGTTAAATTTGTGAGATTGTCAGGGTATCCTTAAGAAAATCACTTTCAAAAGGTGTAAGCCAAAGAATGTACCACAAAATGCTTCATGTCGTCCTAATTGAAAATGGTATTTCACAGATTACAAAGTCACTGTGCTGATCGTATCCCTTAAAGCTTCTGTAAGCAGTGTACATAGAGAAGGTAAAGTTGAGACTGACACAGTGCATGTCTGATTTTTCCTAAAAATTTTTTTTTAGGAAGCAAATTGATGTTAAAACAACACGGATCTCTATCTTATATGATGTGTTCATGAGCCAGTTGTTTTATTACGGACACAGGGAAGCTGCCACCTTAATATCATGTGTTTTCAGTAGATACAATTACTTTTGTTGTTGTTAATCCTCACCCAAGGATATTTTTCTATTTTTTTAATGTTTTTTTATTGATTTCAGAGAGGAATGAGAGAGAGAGAGAAACATCAGTGATGAGAGAGAATCATGGATTGGCAGCTCCTGCAAACGCCTACTAGGGATCTAGCCCGCAACCCAGGCATGTGCCCTTGATCAGAATCGAAACTGGGACCCTTCAGTCCGGAGGCCGATGCTCTATCCACTAAGCCAACCAGCTAGGGCTCCATTGATTTTTAAGGAGAGTGGAAGAGGGAAAGACAGAAAGAAACATCGATGTGAAAGAAACACATCAACTGGTTGCCTCCTGCATGAGCCCTGACCAGGGTCCAGCCGGGGAGAAGCCTGCAACCAAGGTACATACCCTTGACTGGAATCAAACTCGAGACCCTTTGGTCCGCAGGGCAGTGCTCTATCCACTGAGCAAACCAGCCAGGGCAGTGGCTACAATTATGATGGAAACAGAACCTGAAGTAAACCTGAGTCTAAATGGTCAATGAAGACCTGGCCAGGTGGCTCCATTAGAACATCCTCCCTTACACCAAAAGGTTGTGGGTTTGATTCCCGGTCAAGGTGTGTATGGGATGCAACTGATCAATGTTTCTCTGTCACATCCATTTTTTTCTTTCTCTTCCTCTCTTAAATTAATAAAAACATATCCATGGGTGAGGATTTTAAAATCTTTTTTAAAAAGGTCAATCTATGACAAAGGATGCAAGAACATTCAATGGGGTGGGCAAAGGTAAGTGGTCTAGTCAATAAAGGCTTTGGGAAAATTGGACAGATACATGCAGAAAAATAAAACTAAACCACCTTGTTACACCATCTCCTATATAATAGAAGTCTAATATGCAAATCGACCGAATGGCAGAACAACCGGTGGAATGACTGGTCGCTTTGATGCACACTGACCATCAGGGGGCAGACGCTCAATGCAGGAGCTTACCCCAGTCTCCAGGCCCCAGGCCAGCCAAGGCAGGTTCCAGCAAGGGGGCGGTGGGGAGGGGGAATCCCCAATTGCTCCAGCAGTTGCGCTGCAGAGGGAGGCGGCTGGTGGCGGCAGGGTTATCAGGGGGCATAGCCGGCTAGTGAGCAGGCTGGCACCACCCCCGATTGCCCTGCCCTTTGCCTCCCTCTGTGGGAGGTGACTGGTGGTGGCAGCAGGGGGTGGGGCTGGCAAGCGTGCAGCACCAGGTTGGCCAAGGCAGGTGCCAGCGGGGGCCCCCTGATCGCTTTGCCAGTTGCCCCACAGATTGGCCCTGATCACTGGCCAGGCCTAGGGACCCTACCCATGCATGAATTTCATGCATTGGGCCTCTAGTATGAGAATAAACTCAATTTGGATTAATGGCTTAAATGTAAGATTTGAAGTTATAAAATTCCTAGAAGGAAACATTGGCAATAAAATCTGAGACATTTCTCTAAATATATTTTTTCTGATATGTCTCCTTTGACAAGAAAAACAAAAACGAAACAGATCTAACTACATCAAACAACGTTTTGCACAGCAAAGGAAACCATCAACAAAATGAGACGACTACCCACTGAATGGGAGAACATATTCACCAATGATGAATCTGATATGGGGTTAATATCGAAAATGTATGAACTATTTATAAAACTCAACATCAAAAACGTACAGTACAATAAAAAAGTAGGCAAAGGACCTGAATGGACACGTCTCCAAAGAGGACATACATAAGGCCACCAGACATGAAAACATGCTCCACATCAGTAATCACCAGAGATGTGAGAGAGAAACATTGATGGTTTACCGCCTGTACGCGCCCTGGCTGGGCCCTACTTCTGACATTCTATCAAACAATCACAAAACACTAATTTGAAAGAATACGTGCATCCTATGCGCATTGCAGCATTATTTACAATAGCCAAGATACTGAAGTTACCCAAGTGCCCATCAATAGCTGAGTGGTTAAAAATGTGGTATGTATATATGATGCAATATTACTTGCCCATAAAAAAGAATGAAATCTCCCTTAACCGGATAGAGCGTCGGCCTGCGGACTGAAGGGTCACAGGTTCGATTCCGGTCAAGGGCATGTACCTTGGTTGAAGGCGCATTCCCAGTGGGGAATGTGCAGGAGGTAGCTGATCGATGTTTCTCTCTCATCGATGTTTCTAACTCTCTATCCCTCTCCTCTCCTCTCTGTAAAAAATCAATAAAATATATTTAAAAAAAGAAAAAAGAATGAAATCTTACATTTGTGACAGCATGGATTGACCTAGAGGGTATTATGCTAAGGAAAATAACCAGACAGAAAAATACAAGTACTATATGATTTCACTTAATGTGTGGACCTAATAAACAAAATAGAAATGGACTCATAGATAATTAGAACAGACTGTTGGCTGATAGAGGGGAGAATGTGAGAGGTGTGGTGAAAAAGATGAAGGGATTGAGAAGTACTAATTGGCAGTTACAAGATAGTCACAGGGTCCTATAGTATATCATAAAGAATATAGTCAATGATCCTAATGAATAAAAGCCTAATATGCTAAGTGTCCGGTCATCCAATTGTCTGTTCAACCAATCAAAGTGTAAAATGGTAATGATATGCTAAGTCTGCTCAACCCCTCACTATGACGTGCACAGACCACCAGGGGCAGACGCTCCGACCGGTAGGTTAGCTTGCTGCTGGGTTCCGGCCGATTGGGACTGAAACAGGCCAGACCCGCCCTGGAGCCCTCCTGCGGTTTCTCTCCGGCTGGACAACCTCATGCGTCCCTCTCCAGCCCTGATCGTGCACCAGTGGGGTCCCTTGGCCTGGGCTGTGCCCTCTTACAATCCAAGACCCTTCAGTGGATGTCGTCCTGATCCCGCAGGCCAGGCTGAGGGACCCCAGTGGTGCATGAATTCATGCACTGGGCCTCTAGTGTTGTAATAACATTGCATGGTGCCAGATAAGTACTTGAAATGTCAAAGGGGAATGCTTTGGCTCTGGCCAGTGTGGTTCAGTTCGTTGAGCATCATCCCAGGCATGGAAAGGTCACTGGTTCGATTCCCAGTCAGGACACAGGTACAGGTTGCAGGTTTGATCCTGTGGGGGTTATATATGGGTGCAAACAATATTGCTTTCTGTCCTTCCTTGTCTCTCTAAAATCAATAAAAACAAACAAAAAAAAGGAACAATTTGAAAAGTCTGATTGTCTTAAGTGCTATACTGTACACCTGAAACTAAGACAAAATGTTGAATGCAAACTAATTGAAAAATAAAATATAAAAGCCTCACTTGTGAAATTTATGGTATTAATTCAATCAATCGACCTGATGGATAAACTCTGCCACCATTTTTAAAAAAATTATTTTTTATTGATTTTTAGAGGGAGAGGAAGTGAGATAGAGAAATACAAACATCTCTGAGAAAGAAACATCATCGATTGGCTGCCTTGTGCATGCCCTCTACTGGAGATTGAGGCTGCAACCCAGGCATGTGCCCTGACTAGGCATTTAACCAGTGATTGACCTGTTGGCCGATGATCAAATGCTGATCCACAGGGGTTGGGCTCTGCCTCCACTTTTTCTAGAAAAAAGTTTTTTTAAAGACTCTTTCAAGAAACAAATCATGATGAGATAAAGAGAATCCCAAACAAAAAAAAGGCTAAAGGAGTTCATCATCAGCCAGCCAGTCAGCCAGGATTAAACAAATGCTAAAGGGAGAGACCGCGCCATCTTGAGTAGCTGTTACCGGCATCCAGAGATCGGCTACTAACCCGGAGGCAACGGCTCTCAAGCAGCACGACTACATGAACTCAGACGAGCCCTGCTTCCCCCCACGGAAAGCAGATCCAAGCAACAGCAGCCTCCTGATCACCACAACCTCTGTCTGAGGAACAGCAGCTGTACGTGAAGCCTCCCCCCACCAGCCAGAAGAGACACCACTGCTGCAAACAGCACCCACCAGAGGAGCTGCTGCCAACTGAGGAGCAGCTGCTACCGCAACCACCCAAGGAGCAACCACAGCCCAAGGAGCCACTGCCACCCAGGGAGCAGCCACTGAACGACTCAACATCTAGATATGTCAGTGAGATCAAACATGGGTAGGCAAAGAAACCCCCAAAGGAAAGAAAAGGAGGACTCGCCAGAAAAGCAGCTAAGTGAGACAGAGGCATGCAACATGACAGAAAAAGAATTCAGAATAAGGGTCCTAGCGTGCATAAACCGGATGGAGGAAAAAATCAACTACTTATGCAAGAAGCAAGAAGAAACAGATGAAAAAATCAATAACTTATGCAAGACCCAAGAAGAAATGAAGAGCGATATAGCTGCAATAAAAAACACCATTGAAAGCATCAACAGTAGACTAGGAGAAGCGGAGGACCGAATTAGTGAATTAGAAGACAAGGAAGCAAAACACACCCAAACTGTACTGCAATTGGAGAAAAAAATTAAAAGACAGGAGGAGAGCCTAAGGGAGCTTTGGGACAACATGAAACGAAACAACATACGAATAATAGGGGTGCCAGAACAACAGAAAGATGAACAAGGATTAGAAAACCTACTCGAAGAAATAATATCAGAAAACTTCCCTGAGGTGGGGAAGAAAAAAGTCACACAAGCACAGAGAGTCCCAAACAAGGTGAACCCGAAAAGACCCACACCAAGACACATCATAATTACCATGGCAAATGTTCAGGACAAAGAGAGAATCTTACAGGCTGCAAGAGAGAGACGGAAAGTTACATACAAGGGATCTCCCATTAGATTATCAAATGATTTCTCAACAGAAACACATCAGGCCAGAAAAGAATGGACAGAAATTTACAAAGTGATGCAAAGCAAAGGACTGAACCCAAGAATACTCTATCCAGCAAGGCTATCATTCAAAATTGAAGGGGAAATAAGAAGCTTCACAGACAAAAAAAGGCTAAGGGAGTTTATCACCACCAAGCCAGCAATGCAAGAAATGCTAAAGGGACTGGTGTAAAAAGAAGGAATAAAAAGCTCAGAAAGAAAACAGCCACACAAAAAAAGAAATGGCTACAAACAAGTACCTTTCAATAATAACTTTAAACGTAAACGGACTAAATGCTCCAACCAAAAGACATCGAGTGGCTGAATGGATAAAAAAACATGACCCATACATCTGCTGTCTACAAGAGACCCACCTCATTAGAAGGGACTCACACAGACTGAAAGTGAAGGGATGGAAAAATATCTTTCAGGCAAATGGAAAGGAAAAGAAAGCTGGGGTAGCAATACTTATATCAGACAAAATAGACCTCAAAGTGAAGGCCATAACAAGAGATAAGGAAGGCCACTTCATAATACTAAAGGGATCAATACAACAAGAAGATATAACCCTGGTAAACATATATGCACCCAATGCAGGAGCACCCAAATACATAAAAAAACTCCTGGAAGATATCAAAGGAGAGATCGACAACAATACAATCATAGTAGGGGACTTTAATACACCACTGACATCACTGGATAAGTCCTCTAGACAAACAATCAGCAAAGAAACAGCAATCCTAAATGACTCACTAGATCAGATGGACTTAATAGACATCTTCAGAACACTTCACCCAAAGCCGCGGAATATACATTCCACTCAAGTGCTCATGGGACAGATTCAAAAATAGACCACATATTGGGTCACAAGCAAAGTCTCCCCAAATTCAAGAAGATTGAAATCATAAAAAGCATCTTCTCAGACCACGATGGCATAATATTAGAAATAAACTACAATAAAAACAACCCAAAATACTCAAACACTTGGAAGCTGAATAGCATGTTATTAAATATTGATTGGGTTACCAATGAGATCAAAGAAGAAATTAAAAACATCCTGGAAACTAATGACAATGAAAACACAACAATCCAAAACCTATGGGACACAATGAAAGCAGTCCTGAGAGGGAAGTTTATAGCTCTACAGGCCTATCTCAAAAAACAAGAAAAAATGGTAGTAAATCATCTAACTCTTCAACTCAAAGAATTAGAAAGAGAGCAACAAGAAAACCCCAGAGTGAGCAGAAGGAAGGAGATAATAAAGATTAGAGCAGAAATAAATGACATAGAGACCAAAAAAACAATACAGAAAATCAATGAAACCAAGAGCTGGTTCTTTGAAAGGATAAACAAGATTGACAAACCTCTAGCCAGGCTCACCAAGAAGCAAAGAGAGAGGACCCAAATAAACCAAATCAGAAACGATAGAGGCGAAATAACAACAGACCCCACAGAAATACAAATGATTGTTAAAAAATACTATGGACAGCTCTACTCCAACAAACTAGACAACCTGGAGGAAATGGACAAATTCCTAGAAAAATACAACATTCCAGCACTCAATCAGGAAGAATCTAAAAATCTCAATAGGCCAATAACTATGGAAGAAATTGAAGCAGTCATCAAAAAGCTTCCAGCAAACAAAAGCCCAGGACCAGACGGCTTCACAGGGGAGTTTTACCAAACATTCAAGGAAGAACTAAAACCTATCCTCCTCAGACTACTACAAAAAATTCAAGAGGAAGGAACACTTCCAAGCTCATTCTATGAAGCCAGCATCACCCTAATACCAAAACCAGGTAAAGACAACACAATGAAAGAGAATTACAGGCCAATATCCCTCATGAACATAGATGCCAAAATCCTCAACAAAATCTTAGCAAATCGGATCCAGCAGTACATCAGAAAGATCATACACCATGACCAAGTAGGATTTATCCCAGGGATGCAAGGATGGTACAATATCCGCAAATCAATAAACGTGATACATCACATAAACAAATTGAAAGAAAAAAACCACATGGTCATATCAATTGATGCAGAAAAAGCATTTGACAAAATCCAACACCCATTTTTGATAAAAACTCTCAGCAAGGTGGGAGTAGAAGGATCATACCTCAACATAATAAAAGCCATATATGACAGGCCCACAGCCAACATCATACTCAATGGACAAAAACTAACACCATTTCCCCTAAGAACAGGAACAAGACAGGGATGCCCACTCTCACCACTCCTGTTCAACATAGTACTGGAAGTATTAGCCATTGCAATTAGGCAAGAAGAAGAAATAAAAGGCATCCAAATTGGAAAAGAGGAAGTAAAACTGTCCTTATTTGCAGATGACATGATATTATACATACAAAACCCTAGAGACTCCATCAAAAAGCTACTAGACTTAATACATGAATTTGGCAATGTAGCAGGATACAAAATTAACCCCAAGAAATCTGAGGCATTTCTATACACCAATAGTGAACTTTCAGAAAGAGAGATTATAAAAACAATCCCATTTACCATCGCACCAAAAAAATTAAGATACCTAGGAATAAACTTAACTAAAGAGGTAAAAGACCTCTACTCAGAAAACTACAGGACGTTAAAAAAAGAGATAGAGGAAGACATAAACAGATGGAAGAACATACCGTGTTCATGGATTGGTAGAATCAACATCATTAAAATGTCCATACTACCCAAAGCAATCTATAAATTCAACGCACTTCCCATTAAAATACCAACGGCATACTTCACAGATCTAGAACGAACTCTCCAAAAATTCATCTGGAATAAAAAAAGACCCCGAATAGCTGCAGCAATCCTGAGAAAGAACAAAGTAGGTGGGATCTCAATACCAGATATCAAGCTGTATTACAAAGCCACTGTTCTCAAAACTGCCTGGTACTGGCACAAGAACAGACATATAGATCAATGGAATAGAATAGAGAACCCAGAAATCGGCCCGAACCAATATGCTCAATTAATATTTGACAAAGGAGGCAAGAACATACAATGGAGCCAAGATAGTCTCTTCAATAAATGGTGTTGGGAAAATTGGACAGATATATGCAAGAAAATGAAACTAGACCACCAACTTACACCATACACAAGAATAAACTCAAAATGGATAAAGGACTTAAATGTACGACAGGAAACCATAAAAATTCTAGAAGAATCCAAAGGCAACAAAATCTCAGACATATGCCAAAGCAATTTCTTCACTGATACAGCTCCTAGGGCAGTTGAAACTAAAGAGAAAATGAACAAATGGGACTACATCAAAATAAAAAGCTTCTGCACAGCAAAAGAAACCATCAACAAAACAACAAGAAAACCCACTGCGTGGGAAAACATATTTGCCAACGTCATATCTGATAAGGGCCTAATCTCCAAAATTTATAGGGAACTCATACAACTTAACAAAAAGAAGATAAACAATCCAATCAAAAAATGGGCAAAGGATCTAAATAGACACCTTTCAAAAGAGGACATTCAGAAAGCCAAGAGACATATGAAAACATGCTCAAAGTCACTAATCATCCGAGAGATGCAAATCAAAACAACAATGAGGTACCATCTCACACCTGTCAGAATGGCTATCATCAACAAATCAACAAACGACAAGTGCTGGAGAGGATGTGGAGAAAAAGGAACACTTGTGCACTGCTGGTGGGAATGCAGACTGGTGCAGCCACTATGGAAGACAGTATGGAGTTTCCTCAAAAAACTGGAAATGGAACTCCCATTTGACCCTGTGATCCCACTTCTAGGAATATATCCCAAGAAACCAGAAACACCAATCAGAAAGGATATGTGCACCCATATGTTCATAGCAGCACAATTCACCATAGCTAAGATCTGGAAACAGCCTAAGTGCCCATCAGTAGATGAATGGATTAGAAAACTGTGGTACATCTACACGATGGAATACTATGCTGCTGTAAAAAAGAAGGAACTCTTACCATTTGCAACAGCATGGATGGAACTGGAGAGCATTATGCTAAGTGAAATAAGCCAGTCAATGAAGGAAAAATACCACATGATCTCACACATTCATGGATAATAGAGACCATTATAAACTTTTGAACAATAATAGATACAGAGGCAGAGCTGCCTCAAACAGATTGTCAAACTGCAGCGGGAAGGCTGGGGAGGGTTGGGGGGCAGGAGGGAAGGGGGTAAGAGATCAACCGAAGGACTTGTATGCATGCATATAAGCATAACCAATGGACATAAGACACTGGGGGGTACGTGAGGCCAGGGGATTGTCAAGGACGGGGGAGGGGGGGAAAAGGACACATGTAATACCCTTTGTAATACTTTTAGCAATAACAAATAAAAATAAAATAAAAGAAATGGGGCATTTTAGTGCCTTCCTGCTGAGGACCGAAAGCATTTGCACGTGGCTTTGAAGCACTCTCATCCCTGAAACAGTGGTTTGCTCTCTGCAATATGAGGCCAGTCCATACAGCTTCTTTTGCAGTTGCTAATATGTTAACTTTTGGTCCAGGATTTAAACATGTTATTGATGGCCAAGTTTGAACATCATCTTGAAGTTTTCTCGTCTGAAGCAAGCACTACTGTTGATCTATTTCCCTTGTCTCTGCTTCCAACAAAGGGCAAGCAATTCTCCATCTATAGCTACAATCACTATCCAGGGTGAATAAATAGACCACTACCAGACTCCACTCATTTCTACAGCACCGAGGATTGAGACAAAGAGCAATGGGGTTGATGGTAGACTGTGCAACTTTTCGGTAATGTCCTTGCCTCTCCTTCTGTGGGGGTGTTCCTCCCCTGCCCTGTTGAACTCAGGCATGGTCAATAAAATGTAAGTGGAATGTAAAAAAAAAAAAAAAAGAAATGCTAAAGGGACTGCTGAGAAATATATATAGAGAGAAACATAGGTATAGAGAATTAAAGTGGCAATAAATAATTACCTACCAATAATAACCTTAAATGTAAATGGATTAATGTTCCAGTCAAAACACATAGGGTAGCTGAATGGATAAAAAAGCCAACTCTATGCTGTCTACAAGAGATCAACCACAGAACAAAAGACACAGGATGAGAGTGAAGGAATGGGAAAGGAAAAAAAGCTTGGGTAGCAATACAACTGACAAAATAGACCTAAAAATGAAGACCGTCACAAGAGACAACAAAGGTCATTATATAATATTAAAGGGATCATTACAAGAGGATAGAACCCTGGTAAACATATATGCACCCAATATAGGAGCACCTAAATATATGAAAAAACTCCTAGAGGGCTTTAAAGGAAAGATCAACAACAATACAGTTACAGTAGGTGATTTGAACACCCCATTGACTTCACTGAATATATGTCGCAGAGAAAAAATTAACAAGGAAACAGTGATTCTAAAGGACACACTAATCAGATATATATAATTGACATTTATAGCACATTTCACCCCAAAGCTGTAGAATATACATTCTTCTCAAGTGCACATGGATCATTCACAAAGATAGACCACATGTTAGGACACAAAACAGGCCTCTACAAATTCAAGGAAATTGAAATCATATCAAACATCTTCTGAGATCTCAGTGGAATGAAATTAGAAATTAACTAAAGTAAAAACACCCCAAAACATTCAAACAAATGGAGGCTAAATAGCATGTTATTAAATGATGAATGGGTTACCAATGAGATCAACAAAGAAATAAAGTTCCTGGAAACAAATGAAAATGAATACACAAAAAGCCAAAATGTCTGGAACACAGCAAGAGCAATTCTGAGGGAAGTTCGTAGCTCTATGTACCTACCTCAAAAAACAAGAAAAATCAACAATAAACTATTTAACCCTACGACTTAAAGAACTAGAAAGAAAACAAGAAAAGCCCAGAGTAAGTACAAGGAAGGAAATAATAAAGATCGGAGCAGAAATAATGGCATGGACTAAAAAGACAATACAAAAAAATCAATGAAACTAAGAACTGGTTCTTTGAATGGATATACAAGATTGCTGAAGTGTTAGCCAAACTCAACAAGAAACAAAGAGGACCCAAATCAATAAAATCAGAAACAGAAGTGGAAAGTTATCTTCGTACATGGCAGAAATGCAAAGGATTGAAATAAAATACTATGAACAACTATATGCCAACAAGCTGGACAATGTGGATGAAATGGATAAATTCCAAGAAAAATACAATCTCTCAAAACTGAATGAATAAGAATTAGAAACCTGAATAGGCCAATAACACTGATGAAATAGAAGCTGTAATAACTAAACTCCCAACAAACAAAAGCCCAGTTCTGGATGGCTTCACAGAGTTTTGCCAAACATGGAAAGAAGAACTGACATCTATATTCCACAAGCCATTCCAATAACCAAGAGGAAGGAATGCTTCCAAGCTCTTTATGAGACCAGTATTATCCTAATTCCAAAACCAGATAAAGACACTACAAAGAGAATTAAAGGCCAGTATCTCTGATGAACATAGATGCTAAAGTTCAACAAAATATTAAATTGTATCCAGCAATATATTAAAAAGATCATACACCATGACCAAGTGGGGTTTATTCCAAGGATGCAAGTCTGGTACAATATTTGCAAATCAATAAGCGTTATACATCTCATAAACAAATTGAAAGACAAAAGTCACATGATCATATCAACAGACAGAAAAAGCATTCGACAAAATCTAACATCCATTTTTTATAAAACCTCTCAACCTAGTGGGTCTAGAGCAGCCGTGGGCAAACTATGGCCCGCGGGCCGGATCTGGCCCGTTTGAAATGAATAAAACTAAAAAAAAAAAAAGACCGTACCCTTTTATGTAATGATGTTTACTTTGAATTTATATTAGTTCACACAAACACTCCATCCATGCTTTTGTTCCGGCCCTCCGGTCCAGTTTAAGAACCCATTGTGGCCCTCGAGTCAAAAAGTTTGCCCACCCCGGGCTAGAGGGATCATACCGCAAGGTAATAAAGGCCATCCTATATAATAAAGAGGTAATATGCAAATTAATCTTCACACCCTCACAAGATGGCTGCCTATGACCAGGCCGGCAGCAGGGTTAGTGAGGGATGACCAGGACAGCTGGGGGGCTGTGAGGGGTGACCAGCTTGGCAGGGGGGGGCAGTTAGGGGCGACCAGGCCGGCAGAGGGGGCCAGTTGGGGTGACCTGGCCAGCAAGGGGGGCAGTAAGGGGTGACCAGGCCTGCAGTGGTGGCAGTTAGGAGCGACCAGGCCGGCAGGGAGGGGGCAATTGGGGGTGACCTGGCCAGCAGTGGGGGGCAGTTAGGGGTGATCAGGCCGGCACGCAGATGCAGTGAGGGATGATCAGGCCGGCAGGAGGTGGTCAGTTAGGGGTGACCAGGCAGGCAGGCAGGCAGGCAGGTGATCTATTAGGAGCCAGCGTTCCAGGATTGTGAGAGGGATGACCGCCTGCTGGTTTAGGCCCGTTCCCTGGGATCAGGTCTAAACCAGCAGTTGGACATCCCCCAAGGGGTCTCAGATTGGAGAGGGTGCAGGCTGGGCTGAGGGGATCCCCCTTGCTCCCATGCACGAATTTCGTGCACCGGGCCTCTACTACATTATAAATATACAGCGAACATCATACTCAATGGGCATAAACTAAAACCATTTTCCCTAAGAACAGAAACAAGACAGGGATGTCCGCTTTCCCCACTCTTATTCAACATAGTACTGGAAGCCCTAGTCACCACTATCAGAAAAGAAGAATAAATAAAAGGCATTTAAATTGGAAAGAAGGAAATAAAATTTCGCTGATGACATGATATTGTACAGAGAAAACCCTAAAGAATCCACCAAAAAACAACTAGACTTAATAAATGAATTTGGCAATGTAGCAGGATACAAAATCAACACCCCAAAATTGATGGCTTTTTTATACATCAGTAATGAATTCTCAGAAAGAGCAGCTACCATTTACCATTGCAACAAAAAAATTAAGATACTTAGGAATAAATTTAACTGAGGTAAAAGACTTGTACTTGGAAAACTACAGGACTTTGATAAAAGAGATAGAGGAAGCTATAAACAAGTGGAAGAGAATACGTGTTCATGGGTTGGTAGAATTAATGTCATTAAAATGTCCACATTACCTAAGGCAATCTACAGATTCAATGCAAACCCTATTAAAATACCACCCTGCCAATGTTGCAAGTGGTTGAGCATTGACCCATGAACCAGGAGGTCACAATTTGATTCCCCATGAGGGTACACACCCTCATTGTGGACTCAATCTCCAGTGTGGGGCATACAGTAGGTAGCTGATCAATGATTCTCATCATTGATGTTTCTATCTTTGTCTTCCCCTCCCTTCATATCTGAAATCAATAAAAATATTGAAAAAGCAAAAGCAACCAACATCATATTTCACAGATCTAGAACATATACTCCAAAAATGTATAAGGAACCAAAAAAGACCCTGAATAGCTGCAGCAATCTTGAGAAAGAAGAACAAAGTTGGGGGAATCACAAAACCAAGATATCAAGTTTTACTACAAAGCCACCATACTGGCACAAGAACGGACATATAGATAAATGAAACAGAATGGAAATCCCAGAAATTGACCCAAGCCATTATGCTCAATTAATACTTGACAAAGGAGGCAAGAGTATATACAATGGAGTCAAGATAGTGTCTTCAGTAATTAGTGTTGAGAAAACTGGAAGGAAACATGGGGGGAAATGAAACTAGACCATGAACTCATGCCATACAGAAGAATAAACTCAAAATGGACAGAAGACTTAAATGTAAGCCATGAAACCATAAAAATCCTAGAAGAAACTTTTGGGCAGCAAAATCTCAGACAACTCTCATAGCAATATGTTTTTTAATACATCTCCTAGGGCAAAGGAAACTAAGGAGAAAATAAACAAATGGGACTACATCAAAATAAAAAGCTTCTGTACAGCAAAAGAAACCTCAACAAAATGAAAGGGAGC
Source organism: Myotis brandtii (assembly GCF_000412655.1). Taxonomy (NCBI): domain Eukaryota; kingdom Metazoa; phylum Chordata; class Mammalia; order Chiroptera; family Vespertilionidae; genus Myotis; species Myotis brandtii. Next base: position 278,826 of record NW_005362033.1, read on the forward strand.
CCACTGTATGGGAGAACATATTTGACAAGGATGCATCTGATAGAGTGTTAATATCCAAAATATGTAAGGAACTCATACAACTTAACAAAAGGAAGACAAACAATCCAATTAAAAAATGGCAAAGGACCTAAATAGACACTTCTCCAAAGTAGACATGCAGATGGCCAAGGGACATATGAAAAAATGCTCAAAGTCACTGATCATCAGAGAGATGCAAATTAGACAATAAGGTATCACCTCACACCTGTCAGAATGGCTACCATCAACAAAATCAACAAATGAGAAGTGCTGGCAAGATTGTGAAGAAAAGGGAACCCTAGAGCACTGATGGTGGGAATGCAGACTGGTGCAGCCATTATGAAAAACAATATGGAGTTCCCTCAAGAAATTAAATATTGAACTGCCATTTGACCCAGTGATCCCACTTCTAGAAATCCTTTATAATAAAGAGCTAACATGCTAATTAGACAGAACAGCAGAACGACCGTCCAGAAGACATTCTGGACAAAGTCAGGGCTGCGAGGGCCAGCCGGGGCTGCGAGGGACGAGCCCCTTGCAGGAATTTTGTGTACCGGGCTTCTAGTATATCATAAGAAACCTGAAGCACCAATCAGAAAGAATGTATGCACCCCTGTGGTCGTAGCAGCATAATTTACAATCGCTAAGACCTGGAAACAGCCCAAGTGCCCATCAGTAGATAAGTGGATAAAAAAACCATGGTACATTTATACCAGGTAGTACTATGCAGCAGTAACAAAGAAGAATCTGTTACCCTTTGAGATAGCATGGAGGGACCTGGAGAGTATCATGCTAAGTAAAATAAGTCAATCAGAGAAAGACAAGTATCACATGATCTCACTTATATATGGGATCTAATGAACAAAATAAAGATGAACGGAATAGATCCAGAGACATGGAAGCATGGAATAGAGTGCAGAATCTTGGAAGGAAGCTGCGGGGGAATGGTGGGTGGGTGTGAGATAGGTAAATCAAAGACCTTGTATGCACATATGTACTCTATAACCCATGGACAGAGACAACAGGGTGGTGAAGGTTTGGGGCAGGGGTGTGCTGGAGGGGGGTCAATGGGGGAAAAAGGGGAACATATGTAATACTTTCAACAATTACGATTTTTTTTTTTAAATGAAGCAACTCATGAAATGAAGAAAAGATCTAGCTCTTTGTTGAGTCCATGATATGGAACAGTTTGTATCTGTGTTAAAGCTAGAAAGTAGTGTTGTGTGTCCAGCTGGCGAAGAGGGAGGGAGCAGACAGTGAGGCGGGAGTTGAAACTGCTGGAGAAGGAAGATGGAGATGGTTGCCCAGACTTAAAGCCTTCCATGTGTCTTAGTCTTTCCTGACTTTCTGAGAGTGAGTTTCATTCTTTCGCTGTGCCTCTCCCTCTTCTGTTCCCACCCATTATACTCTGAGCAACTTCATTGGCTGTTACACTTTGGTTGTCATTTTATGGAGGGTGTTTTGGTGTTTTACCAAATACTCAAGGGCAATGTAATGGAGCAGCATCATGGAGGAGGAGCAAGGAGCCTTGACCTTGTGGCCAAGCTCTTCAGCCTTCTAGGGAACATCAAATACAGTGTAATGTTACTATAAATAAGTCGAGCCCCCAAAACTAGGGGGCCTGGTAGACACAAAGGATACTCAGGAGCCAGTCAGCAAGGCAAGTGTCTTTCCTCCTGCAGGAGGATGTGCAGGCACATGGTCTGGGAGCACGTTTACACTGAGTGGGCGTCTGCTTGGGCTTTTATTCCTTATGCATGTGATCTGTGCCTCACTCTTGATTGGAAGAGCTTAGGCCCACAGTCTTGCACGATTTACTAAATTAAAGAAAGGTGTTGATCTTTGCTGTTCCAAATGGCTGCCCACAGGGGAGCTGCATGTCATGCGAGGCTGCCTAAACTCCCTTCTTTAACAGAAAAGATGATTTGTTTATTCTCACAATCCCCCCCCCCCCTTTTTTTAATTTAACTCTTCTTCAAACTTGGCTAACAGTCTGACTTTCATGCTCTGCAGTATCTAAAAGATTATTTTGCTATTTGGTCAATGCGGTTTCCATTAACCTTTGGATATTACCTTTAATACATGGATGATATAACATCCCATCACTGTAACTCCTAATCAAAGAGGTGAATATGGATACCATCATTCCCTTCCTCTTTCCAAACCATTGCTAAATCGGAGAAAGGATTCTCAGTTTCAGGATTCCCTGCTCACTCATTAGCTAGAGTTGTTAATCCCTATAGGGCAGTGGTTCTCAACCTTGGCTGCACATTAGAATCCCAGTGCTCGGAATCTTTTTAAAATCCTGATTTCTGGGCCTCATCCTCCGGAAATTCTGTTTCGTTGTTATGGGGTGGGGCTACAACATTAGTAACAAAGAAACAATTTCCGGAGGATGAGGCCCAGAAATCAGGATTTAAAAAAGATTCCCAGGTGATTCTAATGTGCAGCCAGGATTGAGAACCACTGCTGTAGGGCCTTACTGATGGTTCTGTCTGGCTGTGTTGTCAGGGACAAATGTACAACATACACAAACTCCTCCTTTTTCTTCCAGAATCCTATCCAAGGCCAACGTATTCTCCCATGCCATCCTGCTGGTGGCAGCTAATTGTTCAACTATCCCTTTAACTCATCTTGAGTATAGTTAACAAGACTTTGCTGGTCATCTATAATAACTAATAACTAGTAATATGCTAATTAGACCAGATGACTTTCTGGGCGAGGCCAGGGCTGTGAGGAAAGCCCGGGTCCTGGTTGCCAGACGGAAGGCCGGTGCTGGCAACTGGGGGAAGGAAAGCCTACTTTTTCACGAATTTCGTGCATTGGGCCTCTAGTAGTAAGTATGATTAACCCATCCACATTTTACAGTGGACCACCAAACAATACTTATTCTCCATAGGAGGCAAACTCAGATGAATAATTTTTACCATTTGACCCAGCAAACTCAAAGTTTCAAGTTACATGCCTCCGGGACCTGAGGGTCAACCTTGGATTCTCATTCAAGAACTGCCCACCATCATGGAAGCATTAACCTTGTTGCCCAAACAATGGAGTCCCACCTTAGTCCCCATTTCTTACTTCCCCACGCCTGTAATCCCTACTTCCCCATGACTAACCGAGTTCCCTAAAATATAGCAAGCAAGCAAAGTAACTCATTAACCAAAATTACATTACACATACACAGACAGAAACCACACTAGCTATGAGTTTCTGGTGGCTGACACCCTAAGAGGGAGAGCAGGAAGAGTCCCCAAGATTAAGAATTCTTGGCAGCTGCTGAGACATTCCTGCCATCTCTGCCACATGTTCATCCCCGCCACAGTAGCTGGGCTCCCCCAAAGCAGGACGTGCCCGATCTTTAAACAAATTAAACCAAACAACAGAGACACAAAACATCAACAGAAACACTTATACAGGCATGCATGACCAACAGACACCACAGAATGCCCTGTATAAAAAAACCACTGAAGCAGAGCAATATCTCCTGTCCCTGGTTTGGGTACTGCCCTTCCCCAGAACCTCAGCATTCTTTCAGTCGACTGTTTGGGGAATATATTCTATTCCCTAAACCTAGAATTTTTGGTTCCTATTCTCGGAAAGTCCTTTATGACTATGTGCTCAACCTTCCATATTGGAGATTTCTTGCATTCCCTGAGATTCACTTCGTCCCTCTCTGGCTGCTTCCCTTGTGGGAGAACAGAACCTGCAGATCAGAACTCCGCATTTGCTTCATGTCCAAGACACATCGCAGTCACATATACCCAACTTCTGAGGATACTCAGCCACCAAAGTAGTACTCAGTCCAATTCCCCACCTTGGCTCATGCATGGGCCTACCTGATTGCCACAGTTCTTGCTTGGGCCCTTCTCATGTTGCTGGCTGACTCTCGATCCGAGCTCGTAGTGGCCCAGGGGTAATGGCTGTCCCTCCTTACTGAGGCTGCCGCAACTTGGCAGTGGGGCGCACCTCCTCAGGAGAGGGGTCCAATGCCCCCCTGTTGTGACCAATGGAATCCTGCATGAGCCCCCAAAATCAGGGGCCCTGGTAGAACTGAAAGGACACTGGGAGCCAGGCAGCAAGGCAGATGTCCCTCCTCCTGCAGGATTGGTGCATGCACAGGCGGGAGCATGCAGGCTGGGCGCCTCCGCTCGGGCTTTTGTGCCTGATGCACGTGACCTGCCCCTCACTCTTGATTGAAGCTCAGGCTCCCCGTCTTGCGCGATTGGCCCCCAGGGAGCTGCCTGTCACACGAGTCTGCCTACACTCCCTTCTTGGACAGAAAAGATTGTTTATTCTCATAATGGGACAGTGAGGAAGTTTGGGGTTCATCCATGTTGTCTCGTGTCAGTATAGTCAAAACTCTTTTGTCGCCCTGACCAGTTTGGCTCAGTGGATAGAGCGTTGGCCTGTGGACTGAAGGGTCCCAGGTTCGATTCCGGTCAAGGGCATGTACCTTGGTTGCGGGCACATCCCCAGTAGGGGGTGTGCAGGAGGCAGCTGATGGATGTTTCTCTCTCATCGATGTTTCTAACTCTCTATCCCTCTCCCTTCCTCTCTGTAAAAAAAAATCAATAAAATATATTTAAAAACTCGTTTGTCGATCGTTTCCCATCTCGAATAATTTGTTCTCTACCAAGTTGTTCGTAGATAAAATGTCTCCAGTTGTTGAACCAAACTTCTGTTTTCTACCTGACCTCAGCGTGACAAAAAGCATCTCAGGCAACCAACCGGAGAGAATGCTTTTGTTTTCGGGAGATCAACCATGAGCACAACTTTAATCATAAGGAGGCCGTCAAGATGCTGATGTTCCTAAGGGTGTGAAAGAAACCATGACCACAGGCCGCCGAAGGGGTAGGAACGCTGCTGTTGACGTGGATAAAGGAAAAGCAGCCGAAAAGCGTTAGCCAGGGACAGCCTTGCAGAGACGTGATGCATAAACAAGCAAGGGTGCTGCATCTGACGGAGAGACAGCCCGGTGATGCCGACAGTGACTCGCTAGGGCTCGTAGGGATGGCTCCATACATGTAAGAAAAGCAGTGTTTATAGATTGAACTGTACGTTAACATTGAACTGTATATAAGTAAGGTTAAAAGGGAATCATTTGGGGGTCAGGAATGGGTTCATCCCATTTATGTTAGATAAAATTGGATTACATTAGGTAAAGGGAATTACATTAGATAAAAAATGAATAGATGAAAATTACATAAGATAAAAGATGAATTCCAGTACATAAAAGATGGTTCAGTTTTCGATCATATAGCTTCTCTAACAGCCTCCGGAATGAATGAAGTTTGAGAACTGAGGTTCCACCATCATTCCTTTGTATGGCTGAAGCAGATTTCTTCGTACGCCTGTTGTGGAGCTTTACCACAGTCTGTTTATTCGTCCATTGAGAGACGTTGGGTTGGTTCTTATGAACAGTGCCATGATAACCCATCGTGTAGAAGCTGCTGTGTGCACGATGTCTTCCTCTCTGGGACGTGCCTGCAAGTGACAGGATGTGGAGGAGAGTCAATCCTCTCATATTCACAATCTGCAGATGATGTTCCGTCCTGTAGGGGTCGCTCCCCTTTCTTAGTGTGTCTTTGATGCACAGAGTTCAGTTTGGATGAAGCCCAGTTTATCCTTTTCCCTCTGGTGCTCGTGGTGTTTGATATGTCGGTCCATAAAGACTTGCTCCTGCGTCTCTCAGGCTAATGTACTAGCTCTTGTGTTTGGGTCACAGGTCCAGTTTGAGTCAGTGTTTGTGGGTCGGGTGAGGGTCCAGCCTCACTCTGGCCTGTGGAGACCTTGTTGTCCCAGCACCGTTTGGTTGAGAAGCCTGTCCTGCCCACTGTTGATCCATCCACGTTGGTTTCCGCGGTGATGAGCTGTTGCTGTGGAAAGCGCCTCAAAGAAGGACTCCCCTGGAGCATGCGAACACACACTGAGCAGTGGTACCCCTCTCCCAGGCTGTCTGCTTGGCGTATTTTTCATAGAATGCCTTTGCTTTTTCTGAAAACGTTTATTCTCCTTCTTTAGTTTGTCCCATGGGTATCCCCATGCAGGACTGTGCCGTTAGCCTGTGGTGACAAGGGCGCTGGCTGAGTGCTCGGACTTGCAGAGAGTGTCGGAGTCTCAGTGTTGGGGAGGGTAAAGGGGAGGCGTGGGGTTCCTGTCCTGCTAGGTGTGTTGTAATGGGCCTGTTTCAGAGGACCTGGCAGGCCTGCCAGTGCTGCTGAGCTGAGTCGTGGTCACGGGAGACGGACTGGGAAGAGCTGCGCTAGGATGTGGCTGCGCACCAGGAGGTGCCGCCGGTGTACATGCGCTGATCAGTTACCATACAGGACTGGGAGGTGTCCGTGCTGTCGCTGCCCCATAATACCAGAGGGGGACAGGCTCGGGGGGAAGTAATTTATCAAAGAACATAACTACCAATGCAGAGCTCTAAATGACCAGTTACTCTAAATTTGTGCTGTTCCCTCCATGCTATTGCCTCTCATATCTCTAATAATGCTTGTTGACTCCAAGCCAAAATAATTCCTTTAAATTGTTGAATTGAGATTCATTCAATTCAATTGTCCATTGCTCAAAGGGCTTCATCTTATTTATCTTTATAATGAGCTAATTTGGAGTCCGCTGTCTCCCTATTTTACAGAGATTGGGAAAGTGCACAGGACCCACTCGAGGTGGGTAACAGGCAGCTCTGGTCAAGAAGTCAGCACTGTTTGGTCAGAGGGTAACTGACTGCTCTCCTCAAAATAAGAGCAGGAAACAATCCCTGCGTTCCTTTTTGTAATAGGACCGGGATTCCAGATGTAGGAAAGCATGGTTACTGCATGTCAGGGCAAGAATTCTGATTTAAAACGCAATGAGAGTTTCCCTTGTTTTAAATGTTACTCTTTCAGATACTTGACTATTGGGTTCTTTTTAAACTATGGATGTGGCACCTCAGCCTGTGGGGAGTGTCTCGAGGAGAGAGGCCCGCGTCGTCTGTGTGGTACATGCCTTCTGAAGTGGGCGGAGCGAGACCTTTGCAGTGACAGGGCTTTGCGACTGGAGAGTGGGAAATGCTGCCCACAGCCCGTGCCTGAAGCCCTGGGTATCTGATACGTGTTCTGAAGCATTACCTTTCATCTTTCATTCCTTTGTCTCTCGTTCTTCCTTGTCTTTTCAGCCATAGAACTGATGTATGGAGGCATCTACTGCTTCCTGTGCCAGGACTACATCTATGACAAGGACATGGAGACCATCGCCAAGGAGGAGCAGCGGAAAGCTTGGAAACTGCAAGGTGGGTCTCGCCTCGGTTTCCCTGCCCCCTGGCTTCCCTGCCCTGCATTCCTCACGCCCATCAGGGTGAAGCTCACCAAGAGGAAGACCAGTTATCTAGGGAGGGGCCGTGCTGGGAGGCAGGGCAGGTAGGGTAGCAGCTGGAGTTTTGCTATTTGCTGGAAAGACAACACCCTGTCCCCTTCCCCCACAGACAATGGTGCCTCCCTCCTGTGGGCAGCTCCCTCCTGCAGGCCCCGCGGAGGCAACCTGGGCTGCAGGCTGCCCTCAGGTGCAGAGGCCCATCAGTCTCACAGCCTCCCAGAGCTGTCCTTGCCCTGGGCCCCCAGGGCCTGTGGCTGTTGGGGGGCTCTGCTGGGCTTGAGAGAAAATGTGCACCCACACTTAGTTCTCCCGTCTGCGGCACAGTCACAGGGACAGCACTGGGTCCCCATGAGCAGTCTGCCTCCCTCTCCAAGATTCCAGAGAGCGGGCTCGCCTCAGTGATATTAAACGTGTATGTGCCTGGGCTGCCCCTGGAGGAGAGGATAGGCCCTTCCTGGGCCCCAAGGACGGAGCCGTTGGGAACGCCTCTCATCCTACTCAGCATTTTGAACACTCCAGAACCAGATAGTTCCTACTCCTGAACGTAAAAACCACCAGCTGTGCCCTGAAGAAGTCTTTCAGGGATTGACATGTTAAGGCATCAAACTGCAGAGGGATGCGTGGGAAAACTCTCTTAAACGCGTCTTCAATAAAAGAGCACATAGACTGCGGGGAGTGCGAAGGGGTGATGAGAGTAAGAGAGTTCCTAGCTGGCCTGCAGGTCTTCCCTGGGTGATGCATGCGGAGTGGACGGGAAGTTGAGACTAAACGGGCTCATTGTAGCGAAGGATTTGGGGAGGAGAGGATGTTTTATTACCATGAGAACTTGGGCCAGCCAGGGCAGGGCCTTCTCTTCAGGTAAGTAAACTTCTGGGCCCCGGTGGCATCCTTTCAGGCATGCTGCTCCTTCACCTCACCAACGCAGGAAGCACAGGACAGAACGCTCTAGATACAGTTCAGACATAGGAGTCCTGCAAGTATTTTCCTCCAGCTTGCTCCAGGCAAAATAGATGTGTATCTTTTTATCTTATTTAATGCAACATTCTGTAAAATGTTAACTTATTTATGAAATGGTTAAGAATTTGGAAAATTAATAATTATTTTATGTCAGTCTGTGTTCTAAAACAAAAATAGACAGCTCTGGCCAAAAAATGTAGGTACCTGGCTTCTTTCAGAAGGGCAGACTGCTTTCTGATTAAATTATTATAGAATCTCTTTTAAAACTTAACTGTTTGGGTTATGTTTAATCTCTGTTAGCGGAATTAAGATTGCCAGATGGAAACTGTAATAGTCCGCCACTTCCACAGCACCCTCTGTGCAGGGCCTTGCGGCTGCTGCCATTGTGGGCTTCTGTCTGCGTGGCTTCCACCCACATACACGTCTTCGTCGGGCATAGAGGCAGGGACACACACAAGCGAGTGCACCCATTTTCTGAATTGTTCAGGCATTTCTTTTTGGTCACCCTGATTCCCCCCTTTATTAGTTTTCATTTCCAATGTGTGCTGGTGCTGTTAGGACAGCGATGGAGCGTGCCCCCATGTGGCTGGTGAGCTTGTCTCAGCCGGCAGCCCGCCAGTGTTTACAGAGAGAGCGTAGCCACATCGGCTCACAGAACTGGCCTGCGTGCTCTGCTTTACAAACAGCCCCTTGTTTTTGAGAAAGGAAGCACAGGCACGGGTGTGATCAGAATTCCTTGTGTCTAACAGATCTTCTCTGGAGAACGACTGTAACTGCAACTTCCTACTCTTTCCCCTCGGAAGTGGAGTAGCATTGCCCGGGGTCTGAGGGGCTGTTTCTCTGTGCAGAGCACTGACCACAGGGCCACGGCCTGCAAGTGCGGAGCAAACCAATCCTCCGCAGGCCTCGCTGCAGGGCCCTCAGTCCGCCAGGTGCTGTCCTGTCGGTCACTGTGCAGGCGTTTGGGGGCACGGAGCAAGTGCCTGTGTGGACATGGGGTGTGGTAGGTGAGATGTGACATTTACTAGCATTTACAGCTTTGTCTTCGGTTTAAATCTTTAAAGGGTACATCTCAACAAGATATATTTTTCAAAATATATTTTTAAAAATCCATGTTCTATCAGTTTTGCTCATTGGCCGGAGAATCCCTCATCTAAACTGCTGTGCACTCCCCGGGCGCTGAGGCTGTGGGCTCTGCTCAGGGGTGAGGCTTGGGAAGGCCCTGGCATTGGAGCTGGACTGCTTTCATGGGGGCGTTGCTTTCCTTGCAGGAAGCAGCTCATTCACAGCACAGCCTCTGAGAAACTCCTTCGTGTGGTTCAGCCTGTCGCAGCCAAACAGGCTTTATCCTTAGAGTATGGCTGTTCCTCTTTGAAATACCTTTGAAGCCTGACAATAGTACATCACCGCCATGTGCCCCTAAGCACACTCGTTTCAGATTCAACTCAGAGCGCCGGGCCTGTCTCCTCTGTAGGTGTGGGAGAGAAGTTTTCAACATGGGAACCCAGCAAGCGGGAGCTCGAGCTGCTGAAACACAACCCCAAACGGCGGAAGATCACCTCCAACTGCACCATAGGTGGGTGGCAGTGCTGGCACTGGTCTGTGGTTACTCCCAGTTAGGCTTCTTGCTGAGGGTTAACATTATTGTAAAAAATGGTTTCATAGCACAGTGCCCTATGCCCTGCCCTGAATAACTCATTCTCCCATTCTCTCACCAGCCACCTCTTGAGCTCCTGGAGCAGGCTTGGGGTGCAGGGATGGGGAGAACAGTTGCTACCCCTGAAAGTCCCCGTGTGCAAAGGCTCAGGTGTACTCTCACCAAGTTGAGGCTGTGTACAGTGATATGTGTGAATTTTCCTCTGGGTTTCCTAACAGTTGAAGAAATAGAAGCTTTTTTAAAAGCTATTTTTGTTGTTAGAGAGGCTCCATTCTGACTTGTCTTGTTGCCTGAACATCTTTAGGCCCTAGCCGATTTGGCTCAGTGTATGGAGCGTCAGCCTGCAGACTGAAGGGTCCCAAGTTCGATTCTGGTCAAGGGCACATGCCTGGGTTGTGGGCGCGATCCCCAGTAGGGGGCGTGTATGAGGCAGCCTATTAATGATGCTCTCTCATCATTGATGTTTCTCTTTCCCTCTCCCTCTCTGAAATCAATAAATAAAAAGACTATCTTAGGGTAACTTTGTCAAAAACAATGGCTAAAGTGGGGGCTAAGGGTTGGGGAGTGATGGTGACGAACATTCCTCAGTATAGTTTACATAAAAGTGGCATAAAAATATTAAATTTCTTCCTGAATGGATGAGTAAAGGGAAGCAGACACGTGAATGTGAAGGAGCTTGTGGTACCCTGGAGTCAGTCCTGCAGGCCAGTGCCCTGTCACCGCCTCCCGTCTGCCCCCCAGGGCTGCGAGGGCTGATCAACCTGGGCAACACGTGCTTCATGAACTGCATCGTGCAGGCGCTCACGCACACGCCGCTGCTGCGCGACTTCTTCCTCTCAGACCGGCACCGCTGCGAGATGCAGAGCCCCAGCTCCTGCCTGGTGTGCGAGATGTCCTCCCTCTTCCAGGAGGTGAGCTGCACGTGCACAGAGCGCTCCTGAAACTACGTGGTTTTTTCTTTCCCTTAAGAAAAACGGTTGCCTGCAATAGGATAAAGGAAGGCGTGTTCATTGTGGAAGGCTTACGTCTTTCCAAAAAGAATCATTAGATAGGAGACGATTGACCATTGGCACGAAGGTGACTTAGGGAATGAGAGGAGGCTGATAATGGTCCGCGAGTACTGACCCCTCCCTGTCGTCTGCCACCTGGCGTGCAGTCGGGTGTGTGGACATGTGTGCATCACTTCCTTGCCCTGTCTCAGGAGCATGGATCTCTCCTGTTGCTGGGCATTCTGAGTGCAGCATCCTGTCTGTCCTCTCACCAGTCTCTGCTCCCGGGTTGGATCATGGGCGACACTCATCCTGTGCTGTCCATGTCTGTCCCTGACCAGCACTGGTGGTGTGACCGCCCTAGCACCTTGGGTGGACCATTGGCACTCAGGTTGGCAACCTCAGCAAAGCCTCTCAGAGCTCAAGCAGCTCAGCCACCCAACTACAGAACGGACTGCTGCCCACCCACAGGCTGCTGGGATGGTCTACATGGGCTCCAGGTGTCTCACACAGGAGCCTGCAGACGGCCTGGTCTGTTTGTTGATCGCCTTTGATGGCAGTGTTGCCGTGCCCGCTCTCCCACATCCTGGGCACGGCTGCTTTTACGCTGCATCAGAGGAGGTGGGACTAGTGGACAATTGCTGCCGAGACCACCTGGCCTGCAAAGCTGGAGCCATTGACCATCTGGCCTGTTTCCCTCACGCCCACAGCGAGCCAGTGGCTGCTGGGACCACAGCAGTGAGCACCCTGAATGAATTTGTTGGGCCCACACAGGAGGAAGACGGGTTTAAGTGAGAAACGACTGGGTGGGTGTGTCACCTTTAGGTGTGGGTTTCAGCATTTTCCCTGGGCACTTCGGTTGATTAATTCAAATAGGATCAGGTTTATTAAGGTACATTTTTGAAGCAGCAGAATTCACCTGTTAGTGTATAGATCTGTTTCTCTTGACAGACATGTCGTAACTCAACACCTAGGCTTATCGAAAACGATACTCAGGCTCAGGAAGTCCAGGAAGTGGACATTCCAGGCAGCTAAGTGTTTTCGTGTGTGTGTGAGTGTGTGTGTGTGTGTGTGTGTGTGTGTGCGCGCATGCGCGTGCGCGCTTATCCATGCATAGTGCAGCACTTGTTCCTGACGAGTGGTTTGTTTCCTTCTCTGTGCAGTTTTACTCGGGGCACCGCTCCCCCCACATCCCATACAAGCTGCTGCACCTGGTGTGGACGCACGCCCGGCACCTGGCAGGGTACGAGCAGCAGGACGCACACGAGTTCCTCATAGCCGCCCTGGATGTGCTGCACCGGCACTGCAAAGGTGGGGTACACAGGGGGTGGGGGGAGGCACTGCAAAGGTGGGGCCTGCGTCTACTCACGGGGTGGGGGCGGTGGAGGGCAAGTGTGCGCTTCTGCACAACGGGGCGCAGCCCACATGTTCAAATTGGATTTGTTTCCCCCAATAAGAAAAACTGCAATTACCCTAAAGAGGTTCTTTATAGTTTGTTTTCTCAAGAGGAGCAATAGTTTTCAGTGTTGTCTTCCGACCCTCCTGGGGGTAGAGCAGCATAACCAGTGGTCCTTGGCAGCCTGTGCCGGTCAACAGTGAGCACCTGTCCCTTTCTCCCCCCTCCTCTCTCCCTGCTCCTCTCTCCCCACCCTTCTCTCCCTGTCCCTCTGCCTTGAGTCCTTGGCTGCCGGGTCCGCGCCCCCCCCCACCCCCCCCCTCCCCAACTGCTGCAGCTCCTCAGCCAGCAGCTTTGCATGGGCTCTCAGCACAGCTTAGCCATAGAGTCCTCTCCCGTGTGGGGCTTCCAGGAAGACCAGCGTTGCTCTAAAGCCACAGAGAGCTGTGCACACGGCACTGCACCTGCATCTGCCAGGACCCCCCTGGCCCTGAGTCAGGCTCATTTCCCTTCAGGGGCTTTCCTTCTAAGTCAGTGGTTCTCAACTTGTGGGTCGCGTCCCCTTTGGGGGTCGAATGACCCTTTCACAGGGGTCACCTAAGACCATCGGAAAACACATATATAATTACATATTGTTTTTGTGATTAATCACTATGCTTTAATTGTGTTCAATTTGTAACAATGAAATTGGGGGTCACCACAACATGAGGAACTGTATTAAAGGGTCGCGGCATTAGGAAGGTTGAGAACCACTGTTAGGTCTTGCTTAGGGGCTCACTGGAACATGTAGGGTTCTCAGATACGTGTGGGTCTAGGGGAGGGGCAGCCGGCAGCAGCTCCTAGGGCTGGAGGCAGGAGATGAGGCCTGAGTAACACACCAAGGGGGGTTCCTCCCCCTGCCTTGCTCCCTGTGTGGGGCTCCCTGTGTGGGTCGCCCGGTGCAGCCCCAGTTGAAGTGGATTAACAATTCCCATCCGAGGGGCTGGGGGCCCCTGAAGCACACAGTTGACCTCCTGTGTGGTGGGCCTGGGTGAGGGCAGCGGAGTTTGGTTCCTAAGGGTTCCTGGTGGTGCTGCTGGCTCAGCTGACTCTCAGCTGTGACCAACGTGTGCTGAGGGCACAAGCTGCCCGTGACCTGTGGCCTCTGGGCTGGGGTACCTCGTTGCAGGGGACCTCTTACTGGCCAGCTTTCTCTCGCTAGTACATGGTGTCCTTTAAGAACAAGCCTGCTTTTCTAGGTCACTTGGTGGAACAGCCTTCATGCTCCCCTCAGGCTCTGGGTCTGGGCTGTTCAGACGCCCTGTGGATCCGAGGCTCCAGCTCAGACAGCCCATTGGGGTCAGCTGTCCTGGCTCTGGGCTGGAGCTCTTTTCACTTAAGATTTTTTCTCTTAAAAGCATATGTATTATCCTTTTAACATTTGCCCAGGAACCAAGTAGAAGTTGCTTAGGAGCGTAGGTGAGGTTTGGTTTCCCAGCATAATGCACAGCTGCTGTGCAGGCAGACCAGCCAGTGAAGGAGCCCCACTTGGGGGCTGTGACAGCGCTGAGGAGAGGGCTGGAGCATGCACAGCTGTTGAGTGTTCATGTGACGAAAAAGGCCTCCTTATGACAGGATTCCTCTGAAAGGCCTGGGGAGCCACGTGAGGCTCACTCAGAAGCCGGGCCACCTGAGTTCTGAGCTCATGGAGGCTGCTGGCTCACAGCTGTGGGGCGGCCGGGGCCTGAGGCACCCCCACCTGCTTTACGTTGCTCTTTTACGGGGTTGGGACCTCAAGTATGTTTCAGCTCCTTTTTCTTTGCATCTATGTATTTTCTGCTTCCTAATGTTCTGTTCCATGCATTTGAGATCCTTGTGGATGGCATTTCCTCCCGATCTCTCCAGGCAGCTGTGTCAGAAGGCCGTGGCGCCCTTTACATTCCTCGTGACAATTCACCTTTTCTGTGTGATATCTCCAGGGGGACACATGTGCTAGTCCTGTTGTCCAGTGGAATGAAAGTCATATAGAAGATGGAGGATATCTAATCTAATAAAAGAGAAACATGCAAATTAACCATCCCTCTGCTACCCCCACAAGCCACGCCTATCAGCCATGCCCACCAGCCAATCAGGAGCGGGTATGCAAATTAACCCAACTAAGATGGTGGCAGCCATGGAGCTGGAGTGAGCAGGAGGCTTGGGTTGCCCCGGTGATGGAGGAAGCCAAGCTTCCCTCCTGCCCTGCCAGCCCTGAGCTCCACTGTTTCAATTATAGAAGACAAATAAATCCCAGATAGCTGCTTCCAGCCCGCGGCTGTGCCCAGCCTGAAAACGGCCCTCAGCCCCTCACCCAGACTGGCCAGGCACCCCAGTGGGGACCCCCCACCCTAAAAGGGTTGTGGCCAGCCTGAAAACAGCCATCAGCCCCTCACCCAGGCTGGCCAGGCACCCCAGCGGGGACCCCCACTCTGAAGGGGGTATGACCAGCCCGCAAACAGCCATCAGCCCCTCACTCAGGCTGGCCAGGCACCCCAGTGGGGACCCCCACCCTGAAGGGGGTGTGGCCAGCCTGAAAACAGCCCTCAGCCCTTCACCCAGGCTGGCTAGGCACCCCAGCGGGACCCCCACCCTGATCTGGGACACCCTTCAGGGCAAACCAGCCAGCCCCCACCCGTGCACCAGGCCTCTGTCGTATATAGTAAAAGGGTAATGTGCAAACTGACCCTAACAGCAGAACGACTGGGAATGACTGGTCACTATGACACACACTGACCACCAGGGGGCAGATGCTTGATAGAGGAGCTGCCCCCTGGTGGTCAGTGCGCTCCCACAGCGGGAGTTCTGCTCAGATACAGGCCAGGCTAATGGTTGCCAGCACAGCAGTGATGGCAGGAGCCTCTCCCACCTCCTCAGCAGCGCTAAGTATGTCCGACTGCAGCTTAGGCCTGCTCCCCACTGGAAAGTGGACATGCCCCGAGGGCTGCCGGGCTGCCAGAGGGATTTCTGACTGCCAGCTTAGGCCCGTTCCCCTGGGAGCAGGCCTAAGCCAGCAGGTGGACATCCCCCGAGGGGTCCCAGACTGAAGAGGGCACAGGCTGGGCTGAGGGACCCCTCCAAGTGCACAAATTTTTGTGCACCAGGCCTCTAGTATGTTAATATGTACTATAGTTAACCATATAAGTTTTACATTTGTATATCTACACAAATATGTACAGGGTGGGGCAAAAGTAGGTTTACAGTTTGTTTGGAAAATAATACAATAATTAATAAATCATACAAGAATAAACCGTGTAGCCCAGCTGGTCTAGCTCAATGGATTGAGCATTTGACCAAGAGGTCACTGGTTCTCCCTGGCCAGTTTGGCTCAGTGGATAGAATGTCGACCTTTGGACCAAAGGGTCCTGGGTTCGATTCTGGTCAAGGTAATGTATGTTGGTTGCAGGCTCCTCCCCAGCCTGGGCCCTGGTTAGGGCTCGTGCAGGGAGGCAACGAATCGATGTCTTTCTCTCTGTCTTTCCCTCTCTCTTCCACTTCCCCTTAAAGACCAATGGGAAAATATCCTCCGGTGAGGATTAGCAAAAAAGGGGTGGGAGCGGGTTCGCCGGTTCTATTCTGGTCAGGGCACATGCCTGGATTTCAGGCTTGATGCACAGGGGGGGCCATAAAGGAGGCAGTTGATCTATGTTTCTCTCTCATTATTGTTTCTATCTTTCTAAAAAAAAAATCAATAAAAATAAACTTAAAAACATTTGCAAAGAGCACTATTTTAAAAAAAGAATAACCTGTTGCATACACACAGCTGTAATTTGCCCCACCCTATATACACTTGACCCTTAAACATGGGGGTGCCAACTGCCTGTGCAGTTGGAATTCTGAGTATAACCTAAGTCGGCCCTCAACGTTCTCGGATGTCCACCCTCAGCTGACCCTTGAGCAGCGTGGGTTTGAACTGTGCATGTGAGTGGGCCTGGGCAGTTCAAGCCCATGCTGTTCCAGGCTCCCTGCAAACACCCTGGCATTGCCCTGGAGAGGGTGGGAATTGTGCTTGTACATCTGGCTGGAGCAGAGCTGACCTGCAGCTCCAGGCGTGGGGACCCCTGAGGAACACTGAGCGGGAGTCCTGCAGGGACGGTCCCGGAAGCAAGGCCACTTCCCAGGAGTATTCCCCACAGTGTGTCAGGCCGCTCGCTAGGAAGTGCACACTTAGTCCTCTGTAAGTGGGAAAGGAGCCAGTCACTTTCCCCGATACTGGGCATTTGATACACTTTGGTACTAAGGTGGAAGCTAAGCATATCAGCTTAGCTTCCAGCTTCCTGGCCACACCCGTCTTTTGAATATTAAGTATCTTCACCTGCCCTTCACCTCAGGCTTCATAATGCCTCTGTGCTCGAATGGCCTTGTCCCTTGGTCTGTGGCTTTTGGAAACTTGCTGGCTTTGGGGGTCTTGGGGGGCACAGATGTGGATCACAGAGCTGCAATCTTTCCCCAGGTGATGATAATGGGAAGAAGGCCAGCAACCCCAACCACTGCAACTGCATCATAGACCAGATCTTCACCGGGGGACTGCAGTCGGACGTCACCTGCCAGGTCTGCCAGTAAGTGGAGGCTTCGCAGGGTCTTGCGCATCTTGGGTCCTCCCAGGCCCTGCTTGCTGTCCCACACTGTGGGCCCCGGTTCTTTCGGGAAACTGACTTCACTGGATGTTGCTTATCACCATGATGGTCCATTTCCAACCTGCAGACTGGTGTTCTGAGAAGTTCTCAAAGTCTTTGGATTGTTGAGCGTAAAGTGTTGTCAAGGCCCTGGCTCTCCTGGCTGTGTCTACAGCACCGCCATATGGGAGACCGGGTGCGTTTTATTTCGGCCGCCACTGGCACATGGGGGATAATACAGCTCCAGTGGTGAAGGCACCAGAAATTAGCAGGTCCCCTGACTGTGCAGGCCATCAGGGTAGGGTCCCAGGCTGTGGGCTTTGGTGTGGCCTCTGCACTGTGCACACGGAGCAGGTGAGCTGTAGGCTCCCCCCACACCCCTGCTTTCTTTAGGGCCTTGGAGCCAGGAGCCAGGTAAAGGGCCCCTCAAAGACGGACATATGTGCTCTTGAGTGTGTCACTCTGAAGTACTTCCTGGTTTCCTTTCCCATTTTCTCCCAAGTAGTGTCCCTAAATCCTTCCTTCATAGGTTTTGGTTCTGTGCTTAGAGCTCAAAGCTTTTATTTCTAGGAGGAGAGTGCATTGGTGATGACGTTAGAAAAACGCGTTCCTTCACCTTCAGTGCACTCCCATGGTTTTTATTTCTCTTCAGCTTTTTTTTTTAATTGTTTGTTAATCTTCACCTGAGTATATTTTTTCCATTGATTGTTAGAGAGAGTGGAAAGGAGGGAGGGAGAGAGGGAGAGGGAGAGAGAAACATACATGTGAGAGGCACCTTGATTGGTTGCCTCCCACATGCACCCCGACCTGGGCCGGGCATTGAACCTGCAACCCAGGAACGTGCCCTTGACCAGGAATCGACCCACAACCCTTATGCTCTAACCACTTAGGCACACCAGCCAGGGCTCACTTCAACTTTTAAAAAAGCCTGGTCATGCTCCAGTAAAATTTAAAAACCTGTAATGGATTACTACTTGCAGTTTGTATAGGATAGAAGAGATTGGCAAGGAGTCAGTTTAGCCTGTAAGAGTTACAGATGCAGTTTTCTGTTAAGTAGCATCTGTATCATGGGCCATCACTCCCAGCAGTTGGGGCTCAGGCTTTACTATTTGGCCCTATACTATTGAACTCGATCAGCAGGAGACTGTCAGAGTAGAGCCTGTTTACATTTATGTATTCAGTTTCTCAATCTGTGAATTTCCTGTTTGTGTATCCTATAAAATAAAAGGCTAGGCGAGTGACCGGTCGCTATGATGTGCACTGACCACCAGGGGGCAGATGCTCAATGCAGGAACTGTCCCCTGGTAGTCAGTGTGCTCCCACAGAGGGAGCGCCGCTCAGCCAGAAGCCAGGCTCACAGCTGGCGAGCGCAGTGGCGATGGTGGGAGCCTCTCCTGCCTCCGAGGCAGCGCTAAAGAGCAGTGAGCCGGACATTCCCTGAGGGGTCCTGGACTGCAAGAGGGCACAGGCCAGGCTGAGGCTGCCCCCCCACTGGGGATGGGGTGGGATAGTAGCCGACATACAGACGTCCCACAATACAAAGCTAGATGGACGATATCTACTCACCTTACAAAAATGTGACAAACCAGTATGAGTCATTGGGCATCAATTGAAGCCATTTGCATGTTGTCATACCTTTTCATGTTGCCAGGGCCTTGATAACACTTTACGCTCAAGAATCCAAAGACTTTGAGAACTTCTCAGAACACCACAGTCTGCAGGTTGGAAATGGACCATCATGGTGATAAGCAAATGGGAAAGGAAACCAGGAAGTACTTCAGAGTGACACACTCAAGAGCACATATGTCCGTCTTTGAGGGGCCCTTTACCTGGCTCCTGGCTCCAAGGCCCTAAAGAAAGCAGGGGTGTGGGGGGAGCCTACAGCTCACCTGCTCCGTGTGCACAGTGCAGAGGCCACACCAAAGCCCACAGCCTGGGACCCTACCCTGATGGCCTGCACAGTCAGGGGACCTGCTAATTTCTGGTGCCTTCACCACTGGAGCTGTATTATCCCCCATGTGCCAGTGGCGGCCGAAATAAAACGCACCCGGTCTCCCATATGGCGGTGCTGTAGACACAGCCAGGAGAGCCAGGGCCTTGACAACACTTTACGCTCAACAATCCAAAGACTTTGAGAACTTCTCAGAACACCACAGTCTGCAGGTTGGAAATGGACCATCATGGTGATAAGCAAATGGGAAAGGAAACCAGGAAGTACTTCAGAGTGACACACTCCTCTGCCCCCTGCCCCACACACACACCACTGCACAAATGTCATGCACCGGGGCCTCTAGTTTTGAAATAAATCTCTGGGAGGGAATTAGCTGGTGCTACTGTTAAGCCTGGGAAGCTGTGGGTAGGGCACTCTGTGTGAAGTGCACTTGGGGTGTGAGTTACTATCCAGGCTCAGCAGCTCCCAGTTCCCAAGGCCACTTGGGTGAGAGATCCATTGATTCAGAAACTCTAGATGTGGGGCCCAGAATAAACCTAAAACGATGGTGCTCATCTTCTGGGTATAGAAACTGTTGCTTTAGGAGCAGACTTTGTTTTGAGTGGTTTGCACAGTGTCTTTCCCTAGGGCCCTGGGAGCCCAAGATGCATTGGGTGTGAGCACACCTGAGAAGTCATTTGGATAAAAGGGCAGAGCTGTGGCCCAGCCGGCAGTGGCTCAGTGGTTGAGCGTGGACCTATGAACCAGGTCATAATTAGATTCCCAGTCAGGGCACTTGCCCAGGTTTCGGGCTCCATTCCCAGCAGGGGGGTGTGCAGGAGGCAGCTGATCAATGATTCTCTTTCATCATTGACTAGTGGCCCAGTGCACGAAATTTGTGCACGGGGGTGAGGGGGCAGAGGAGGGTGTCCCTCAGCCCGGCCTGCACCCTCTCCAATCTGGGACATCCTTTTTGCAATCCGGGACCACTGGCTCCTAACCGCTCACCTGCCTGCCTGTTTTATCGCCCCTAAACACTCTGCCTGCCGGCCTGCTCGCCCCCAACTGCCCCCCACTGCCAGCCTGCTCGCCCCCAACTGCCCCCCACTGCCGGCCTGCTCATCCCCAACTGCCCCTCCCCCCTGCAGGCCTGATCGCCCCTAACTGCCTCTGCCTCAGCCCTGCCACCATGGCTTTGTCCCAAAGGACGTCCGGAAGGTCTCCCTGAAGGTCTCCCGGTCTAATTAGCATACTACCCCTTTTTTAAAAAATATATATTTTATTGATTTTTTACAGAGAGGAAGAGAGAGGGATAGAGAGTTAGAAACATCGATGAGAGAGAAACATCAATCAGCTGCCTCCTGCACGCCCCCCACTGGGGATGTGCCCACAACCAAGGTACATGCCCTTGACTGGAATTGAACCTGGGACCCTTGAGTCCGCAGGCCGACGGGTACATGCCCTTGACCGGAATCAAACCCGGGACGGACCCTTGAGTAGGCTGATGCTCTATCCACTGAGCCAAACCAGTTCTGGCAGCATATTACCCTTTTATTAGTATAGATGTTTCTCTCTCTGTCTCCTTTTCCCTTCCTCTCTGTAATAAATAAAAATATATCTTTAAAAAAAGACAAAGAGGCCCTAGCCAGTTTGCCTCAGTGGATAGAGTGTCAGCCTGCACGCTGAAGGGTGTCTGGGTTCGATGCTGGTCAAGGGCACATGCCCGGGTTGCAGTGTCGGTCCCCATTGGGGGACTTGCAGGAGGCAGCCGATCAATGATTCTCTCTCATCATTGATGTTTCTATCTCTCTTTCCCTCTCCCTTCCTCTCTGAAATCAATAAAAATATATTAAAAAAAAGAAAAGAAAAGAAAAAGGGCAGAGCTGTGAAAAGATGTTGGGGTATATTCCATGAGGTGGTACCTCCGAAACTGTTTGTGGGTATCAGTTCTCACTTTGGTTTTCTGTCTCCTGCTTCTAGTGGAGTCTCGACCACAATAGACCCCTTCTGGGACATCAGTTTAGATCTGCCTGGCTCTTCCTCCCCATTCTGGCCCCTGAGCCCTGGGAGTGAGGGCAGTGTGGTGAACGGGGAAAGCCATGCGTCTGGAACCACTACACTGACGGACTGTTTGCGAAGGTAAGAAACCTGCCAGCACTTTTGCAGAAAAATAAAGTGATTTCCTTGCAGGCAGTTGTCTCTCTTGCCGTGAGGCTGTTCAGGAGTAAAACCCTAATAAATTTAGGGGCACCCAGGGTTCCAATAGTAGTTTCTTTTACACGTCTCGTAGGGAACATGAGAAAAGGTATGACAACATGCAAATGGCTTCAATTGGTGCCCAATGAGTCATACTGGTTTGTCACATTTTTGCAAGGTGAGTAGATATCATCCATCTAGCTTTGTATTGTGGGACGTCTGTATGTCGGCTACTATCCCACCCCATCCCCAGTGTGAATGAACAGGGTACAGCTCTCTCACCTACTGTACCAGAGTCTGCACTGAGGGAGCCCTCCCGCCGAGGCATGTGGTCTTTTTTTTTTTTAATAATTCTTTATTGTTGAAAGTATTACATATGTCCCCTTTTTGCCCCATTGACCCCCCCCAGCCTGCCCCCCACCCCAGCAGCTTCCTTTCCCTTCCTCTCTGAAATAAATAAAATATACTTAAAAATAACAATAATAATAATATTTACTATTTGGTGCTTTATAGACAAGTTACCTTACCCCTCTTTTAGAAGAAGTTTCATTGAGACTTGCAGTTCTTCTGCAAGTGTAACTAGTTCTAGTTAGTTCTGAATGAAAGTAAGGCAAAATGGGAGGAGCACTGTGGTCTGACCACTTGTGGTTTGGGTTAGGGTAACTTGACTTGTTGAGGTGTCTCTGACAAGTTCTATATTCCATTATCAATACATGTACCTAGTGGATGAGGTGTCTCAGTTTGGGTTTCAGAACTCAGGTCCAGCTCTTCATTTGTGCTTGATTACCACTTTCTTGAAGTCATATTTGTGGGTTTGCTAATAATGACTTAAAATAATACTTTGTTAAAGAAAAAAAAAACTTTACAATTTGTAATATATTATCAGATCCATCACCTCATTTTATTTTAACAAAAACTCCAAATGTTGATAATAACAAGTTGAGGAAATTCAGGATTAACAGTCTCAGGTGCCTTGCCCAGAGTGATATGGCTTGAATGAGAATTCAGAACACCCAACTCCTATCTGGTTGTGTTTTCCATCCTTCCCCATAGAAAACACACTGTGTAACAAAAGTCAACTGCAAACTCATCTGTAATAAATCCTCTAGCTGGGTCACAGAGAAGTTAATTAAGAATGATGGGTCCAAATTTTTCTTTTTTAATCAACTCACCCTCAAAGAACAGGGACTTCACTGTAGAACTCAAAGCCTCAATGACCCACAGGAAGGAGTCTGTCTCCCTCCCAAGGAAACCCCATATCCACTCAGTGGAGGCAAAGAAGAAGTCTCAGATGCTTGTTCTCTGTAAAGCAGTCCTCCGCCCTCTCCCGCCTCCCCCCCACATGCACACACTTAGTGGGAAACTTATGTATTTTAAATAATTCTTTATTGTTAAAAGTATTAACAATCCTTTTTTCCACCACTGACCACCTCTGGCCCTCCCCCAGCCCCAGGCCTTCACCACCCATTGTCTGTGGCCAAGGGCCATGCATATATCCATATAAGGTCCTTGATTGATTACCTCCCATCCATTCACCCTCCCACCTCCACCTTCTGAGATTCCCCACTCTGTTCCATGCTTCCCTGTCTCTGGATCCTCTCCATTGCAGGTGGTCTTTTCTGCAAGTGATGAAACACGTGAGCTTCTTTCTGCATCTACACTGTTTACTCTGTCCATTTGCTGCATCATTGATTTAGACAAGTGATGAAGTTTCAGATGCAGTTGCTATGAAATGTATTTAAATAGGTGTCACATACTGTGCCGGGCAAGCTCAGCCAAGCATTCGGTGAGCCTGACGGGGGCCGGTGAAGGATGTAGAAAAGACAGACAAAGAGAATAACCTGGGTCTAGGTCAGTGGTTCTCAACCTTGCCTGCACATTAGAATCACCTGGGAATCTTTCCTTGGCCACAGCAGGTATCTGGGGTTTATTTATCTTCTATAATTGAAACTTTGTTGCTTTGAGTGGAGCTCAGAGCCAGCCACGGCAGCTGGAAAGCTTGGCTTCCTCCATCACTGGGGCAGCTAAGCCTCCTGCTTGCTCCAGCTCCGTGGCTGCCGGCTGCCATCTTGGTTGGGTTAATTTGCATATAGTTGCTCTGATTGGCTGATGGGCGTGGCTTAAGGTGTAGCGAAGTTACGGTCAATTTGCATGTTTGTCTTTTATTAGTGTGTATGTTGTGGCCCCACCCCATAACAAAGAAACAGAATTTCCGGAGGATGGGGCCCAGAAATCAGGATTTTTAATTTAATTTAATTTTATTTTATTTTTTAATTAAATCTTTATTGTTCAGATTATTACAGTTGTTCCTCTTTTTTCCCCCATAGCTCCCCTCCACCCAAGGGAAGCAGCCAAAATGTAGAGACAAAGAAACATGTCACAAATGAAAGTTTAGGATGGGCTTCTGGCTTTGACACATTTGTATGTGTAGGGAGGGGCTATAGGGTTAAGCCTCGGACTGAGTTGTTGACAAAGTCACAAACAAGTCCCAGCTTAGAGGGCACAGCCTTCTTAGCACAATTAGGCTTGACCTTATGACTGCTCCCTAGATCTTATCTGGGTAGCTAATGGGCTGAGGTAGATGCAGTAAGTGCTGCCAAAACAAGTGAAACTCACAATAACACTGTAACTATGGTGACCACTACCTTGTTTACCTCTGGCTATAAAATAAAGGCTCAGCTTGCGATCTGGATCTCTCTGTGGCCTCAGCCAGGCACAGGAAGATCCACCTAGACCAGTGGTCGGCAAACTGCGGCTCGCGAGCCACATGCGGCTCTTTGGCCCCTTGAGTGTGGCTCTTCCACAAAATACCATGTGCGGGCACGCACGTACAGTGCAATTGAAACTTCGTGGCCCATGCGCAGAAGTCGGTATTTTGTGGAAGAGCCACACTCAAGGGGCCAAAGAGCCGCATGTGGCTCGCGAGCCGCAGTTTGCCGACCACTGGTCTAGGTGGATCTTCCTGTGCCTGGCTGAGGCCACAGAGAGATCCAGATCGCAAGCTGAGCCTTTATTTTATAGCCAGAGGTAAACAAGGTAGTGGTCACCATAGTTACAGTGTTATTGTGAGTTTCACTTGTTTTGGCAGCACTTACTGCATCTACCTCAGCCCATTAGCTACCCAGATAAGATCTAGGGAGCAGTCATAAGGTCAAGCCTAATTGTGCTAAGAAGGCTGTGCCCTCTAAGCTGGGACTTGTTTGTGACTTTGTCAACAACTCAGTCCGAGGCTTAACCCTATAGCCCCTCCCTACACATACAAATGTGTCAAAGCCAGAAGCCCATCCTAAACTTTCATTTGTGACATGTTTCTTTGTCTCTACATTTTGGCTGCTTCCCTGTGTTTGTTTCTATGTATTGGGTAGAACTGCTATGTCTCCTGGGATTGGTAGAGTGGCCTTGTGTTGTAGGTGTTCTGTAGGGCCCAGTGGCTCAGCCTCCCCAGTCACCTGAGCTGGGCACTCTAGGTGTGGCCCTGTGTGGGCTGTGTGCACAGTCCTGTTGTAGTTGAGCCTTGATTGCTGTTGTCATCACTGCGAAGAATTGACCTCCAGGCGAACTTGGCTGTGAGGACTAGCTGCAACTACAGTGGGAGATCTGCTGTGCAGGAGACACCCCTATGGAGCAGGCCTTGCTTCAGTGGGGCTTTGGTGCTCACTGAGTCTGGCCCTTGAGTGTGTTGCTTGTGGATGTGTAGGGTTGTAATCTTCTATGGTCTGAGCTGTCCACCAGGTGCACTGGCTCTGGGGCCTCCTGGGAGGTGCAAAGTCAGCCACTGCCTAGGGCCACCAGGCAGGCTACAGAGGGATCTACAAATGGTGCTACATGTATTGGGCTTTGAGGTGCCCAGGCAAGGCCCAGCTGTGAAGCAAGGTGGGCTGGTGCTAGTACTGGGTCTTGGGCCTCTTATTGATAGGTTTGGGGCATGCTGACACCAGCTGCTGCTTGTTTGAGAGATTTTAGCAAAGTGCAGCCTGAGCCAGGACAGGCCATTCATATGCTACAAACAGCTTGGGTGGGGTTGCAGATTGGATGGGGCGGGGCCACAGGGAATCCCCAGGGCAGAGCCAACAGTGTGGGCCAGGCTGGTGGAAAGTCAGATATGGCTGCCAGTCAGCTCTGCCACAGGGGCAGCCCCAGCACAGGATCAATGACCGCTGTGAGCACCCCTACCTGGGAGAAAGCTGCCCCCGAGTTCCTGCCCTGATGCCAGACAGTCCAGTTCCTCCCCATATGTCCCTGGATCCCCCAAAGCTTCCTCCCAGTGCTGGAGTTCAGAGGGATCAAGTCTGAATAAGTTCATGCGCTGGCCCTTTAAGAGGAACACCTGGGTCTCCAGAGGCATCCATGTCACTGAGCCACAGTCCTTGCTGGTTTTTACAGCCAGTAGTTATGGGGCCTTCTCTTCCCTGCCATGGAGCCCTGGGCTGGGGTCTGGTGTGGGGCTGGGACCCCTTGCTCCTCATGGGTGGCCTCCACAGAGACCATCTCCCTCCTGATTAAAAACACACCACTGGTGGGTGTCGGACCAGCCCGTTCTGCGCCTCTGCCCCTCCTGCCAGGCTCAGCGTGCCTCATTCTTCTCTAGCTGTGGGATTCCCATCAGCCAGCTTGCAGGTGGTTCTGGATGACGGTGGTTTTGTATTATAGTTGTAATTTTTAAATATATATATATTTTTTTATTGATTTCAGAGAGGAAAGGAGATGGGGAGAGAGATAGAAACATCAATGATGAGGGAGGATCATTGAGGGGCTGCCTCCTGAACACTCCACATTGGGGATTGAGCCCACAACCTGGGCATGTGCCCTGTCAGGGAATCAAACTGCGACCTGGTCCATAGGTCTATACTCAACCACTGAGCCAGGCCAGTTGGGCTTTAGTTGTAATTTTGATGTGGTTTTGGGAGGCAGCGAGTACAGGTGTTTACCGCCATCTTGGTTCTCTCAGACTTCCACATCTAAAACAGTGTTTTTCCTCTGCACACGCAGCTCTATTCTCCTGTGGGTGCCGCGGGCCCTGGACGCTTGCGGGGACATGGAGAAGCGTGGGTGGGCCCTGGCTGTTCCTGTGTATTGAGTGGGAGGGGGAAGAACTGTGTTTTGAGTGTGAAAATTGGATGATGGAATAATGTGGCAACTCTGGTTCACACGGGCACACTCCTCTCTCCTGCCATCGGCCTGCCAGTCAGTGTTCAGACTTCACTGATTGGTTTGTGTTCTTTTAAGCTACGTTTTAAAGTTTGTTCAAATCAGGATTCAGACTTGGTCCACACACTGCATTTGGTTTATTGGCCTCATAGTCACTTTCAAGTCTTCTTTGCCTGCCTTTTCTTTGTAGCGAAGACAAGGTCACTTGTCCACCATGCTCCCCACACTGCGGACCTTGCTGGCTGGGCAGGGAGTCCCTGTAGGTGGCAGTGTGCGTGCTGGGTGCCTGCCCCACTCCCGCTCTGCAGGCACTCCCCGCCCTGGCCCGGCCGCTTCCCGGCAGTCTCGGCTTTGCTTGGGGCGTGGTCCTGTCTTTGTTGAAATGACAGCATTTCCAAGGGATAAACAAGGATTTCCAGACCCAGTTGTCAAAAGATCAAATTTTCTGTTTGTTTTCAGCATTAAATTTTAAAATTTTGTCATAAACTATATTGAAACATCTGTGTTACAGTTTTTATCTTTAGTAGATGCCACAAATGCTGGCTACAACCTATCTCACAACATCTCTTCATCATCACAAAGCTAAAATTTCCCAAATGTCTCATTTAAAAAAATTAAACGTTTTCTTTTGAGATAATTGTAGCTTCCCATGCAGTTGTCAGAAATACTACATAGGGATCCCATGTGTCCTTCCCCCGTTCCCCTCGGTCTTACACAATTACAGGACATTGTCACAACCAGGATAGTGACACCATGCAGGGCCCTTCGTCACCCAGGAACCCTCACAGCCACCCCTCCTGCCCTCTGAGCACGACTGCCTCCTGGACCCTGGTCGCCACGAATCTGTTCTCCATTTCTATAAATGCCACATTTCAAGAAAGTTACATGTAAATGGAATCATACAACATGTAACCTTTGGGGATTGACTTTGTTCACTCATCCTAATTCCTGGGGATTCATCCAGGTGCAGGTATCAATAGTTTGTTCCTCTTTATTGCTCACTAGTATCCCATGGTGTCATGTACCACAGTTTGTTGAACTGCTTATGTGCACCCATTGAATGACATCTGCATTGCTTCCCGTTTTTTGTTCGTTTGTTTCATTTTTTGGCTACTAGAAATAAAGCTGCTTAAAACACTTGTGTACAGCCCTGGCCGATGTGCTCAATGGTTAGAGCATAGACCCTCAGACCTAAGGGTCACAGGTTCGATTCCCAGTCAAGAGCATGTTACCTGCATTGCAGGTTCATTTCTCAGCCCCAGTCAGGGTGGTATGGGAGGCATCCAATTGATGTGTCTCTCACATCCATGTTTCTCTCTCTCTCTCCCCTACCTTCCACTCTTTCTAAAAAATCAATGGAAAACTATCCTCCGATGACGATTAACAAAAATAAGTTTAAAAGTTTATGCCGAACCGGTTTGGCTCAGTGGATAGAGCATCGGCCTGTGGACTGAAGGGTCCCAGGTTCGATTCCGGTCAAGGGCATGTACCTTGGTTGCGGGCACATCCCCAGTGGGGAGTGTGCAGGAGGCAGCTGATAGATGTTTCTCTCTCATCGATGTTTCTAACTCTCTATCCCTCTCCCTTCCTCTCTGTAAAAAATCAATAAAATATTTTTTAAAAAAAAGTTTACGTACAGTTTTTGTGTGAACACAACTTCATTTTTTTGGGACAAATTACTATATCTTATGATAGTAAGAAAATTATTTCACCAGACTTTTCACTTATAAAAAATTTAAGGCAAGTATTATTTATTTGTTTAATGTTGAATTTATAAGGGCATATTGGTTAATAAAACTTATATAGGTTTCAATGTAATACGTCACCTGCACTTTGTGTAGTGTGCTCACCACCCAAAGTCAAGTCTTCCATCACCACTTATCCCCCTTCACCCTCTTCTGCCTCCCCTTCCCCACGTTCCCTCTGGTAATTGTACTTTTGTCTGTGTCTGCGTTTGTTTTTTAGCTTAATCACTTCACCTTTTTACCTAACCCGCCTCCCTTCTGACAGCTGTCAATCTCTTCTCTGTATCTATGAGTCCGTTTCTATTTTGTTGGTTCATTTTGTGCATTAGATTCTACATATTAGTGAAATCATGAGGTATTTGTCTTTCTCTGACTGGGTTATTTGACTTAGCACAGTGGTTCTCAACCTTGGCTGCACATTAGAATCACCTGGGAATCTTTTTAAAATCCTGATTTCTGGGCCTTATCCACCAGAAATTCTGTTTCTTTTTAATGGGGTGAGGCCACAACATTAGTAACAAAGAAACAGAATTTCCGGAGGATGAGGCCCAGAAATCAGGATTTTAAAAAGATTCCCAGGTGATTCTAATGTGCAGCCAAGGTTGAGAACCACTGATTTAGCATAATAATCTCTATGTCCATCCAGGCTGTCACAAAAGGTAAGATTTCCTTCTTTTTACAGCTGTGTAGCATTCCATGGTGTAGTACCACAGCTTTTTTTATCCACTCATCTACAGATGGACACTTGGGCTGCTTCAGATCCTGGCTATCCTATATAATAAAAGCCTAATATGCTAAATGTCCGACTGTTCATTCGACCGTTTGACCAGTCGCTATGACACGCACTGACTACCAGAGGGCAGATGCTCCGACTGGTACGTTAGCTTGCTGCTGGGGTCCGGCTGATCGGGACTGGGATAGATGGGCCAGACACGTCCTGGAGCCCTCCCTCGGTCCTTCCCCGGCCCCAACCGTGCACCAGTGGGGTCCTTTGGCCTAGCCTGCACCCTCTCGCAATCCAGGACCCCTTGGAGGATGTCGGGGAGCCTGTTTTGGCCCGATCCTGCAGGCCAGGCCGAGGGACCCCACCGGTGCACGAATCCATGCACTGGGCCTCGGGGTGTAAATAACTGCCATGACGGTAGAGGTACATGCACATATTCTTTCAATGACTATTTGGGGATTCTTATGATATATTCCCAGAAGTGGAATCCCTGGGTCTACAGTAGTTCCCTTTTTTGATTTTTTGAAGGTGACTCCATATTGTTTTCCATAGTGGCTACACCAGTCTGCACTCCCACCAACAGTCCATGAGGGTTCCTTTTTCTCTGCATCCTCTCCATCACTTGTTGATTTATTGATGATAGCCATTCTGACAGGTGTGAGGTGAATACCCCATTATAGTTTTAATTTGTATCTCTGATGATTAGTGACATTCAGCATCTTTTCATATGTTTATTGGTCATTTGTGTGTTCTCTTTGGAGAAGTGTCTTTTCAGGTCTTTTGCCCATTTTTAAGTTGTTTTTATGGTGTTGAATTTTATAAGTTCTTTATAAATTTTGGATATTAGCTCCTTATTAGATGTATCGTTGGCGATTATATTCTCCCATTCAGCGGGTTGTCTTTTCATTTTGTTAATGCTTTTCTTTGCTGTGCAAAAACTTTATACTTCGATGTAGTCCCATTTGTATATTTTTCTTTTGTTTTTCTTGCATAAGGAGATATATCAGAAAGAATTTGCTTCAAGAAATGTCTGAGATTTAACTGCCTGTTTTCTTTAGGGCTTTGATTGTTTTAAGCCTTGCATGTAAGTCTTTAGTCCAGTGGTTGGCAAACTGCGGCTCACGAGCCACATGCGGCTCTTTGGCCCCTTGAGTGTGGCTCTTCCACAAAATACCGACTTCTGCGCATGGGCCACGAAGTTTCAATTGCACTGTACGTGCGCGCCTGCACATGGTATTTTGTGGAAGAGCCACACTCAAGGGGCCAAAGAGCCACATGTGGCTCGCGAGCCGCAGTTTGCCAACCACTGCTTTGGTCCATTTTAGTTTATTCTTGTGTATGATATAAGAAGGTGGTTTGGTTTCATTTTTTTGCACATATTTGTCAAATTTTTCCAACACCATTAAATAGACTGTTTTTACCCCATTGTATTTTATTTCCTCCTTTGTCAGATATTAATTGACCATAAAGCCATGGGTTTATTTCTGGGATGTCTCTTCTGTTCCATTGATCTGTATGTCTGTTTCTATGCCAGTACCATGCTGTTTTGATTACTATGGCCTTGTAGTATAGTGTGATATGAGGTAGTGTGATTCCTCCAACTTTGTTCTTTCTCAAGATTGTTGAGGCTATTTGGTTCCATATAAATTTTTGGAATATTTGTTCTAGTTCATTGCCTTGACTATATAGATTGCGTTGGGTAGTGTGGTCATTTTAATGATGTTAATTCTTTCAGTCCATGAACATGGTATATGCTTCCACTTATTTATGTCTTCAATTTCTTTCTTCAGTGTTTTATGAGTTTTCGATTATAGGTCTTTTACATCCTTATTTAAATTTATTCCTAGGTAGATAGATATATTTATTTTTTTTTAAATATATTTTATTGATTTTTTACAGAGAGGAAGGGAGAGAGATAGTTAGAACATTGATGAGAGAGAAACATCGATCAGCTGCCTCCTGCACATCTCCT
>NW_005362033.1:313200-317785 GCF_000412655.1 Myotis brandtii
AAATGTTTTTATTGATTTTAGAGGGAGAGGGAGAAACATTGATTGGCTGCCTCTTGCATGACCCTTACTGGGAATTAAGCTCACAACCTGGGCATGTACCCTGATCGGTGTATGGGACGATGCTCAACCAACTAAGCCACACCCACCAGGGCTATTTTTTCTTCTTGTCTGATTGCTGTGGTTTGGACTTCCAGTACTATGTTGAAATAAGAGTGCTGAAACCATACTCCCCTATCTTGTTTGTGAACTTAATGGAAACACTTTTAGCTTTTGCCTGTTAAGTATGATGTAGGTGGTCATATATGGCCTTTATTATGTTGAAGTATGATCCCTCTATTTCCACTTGGTTGAGAATTTTTATCATAAATAGGTGCTGGGTTTTATCAAATGCTTTTTCTGCATCTATTGATATGAATTTTATCCTTCATTTTATTTATGTGGTATATTATGCTTATTGATTTGCAGATATTGAACCAACCTTGCATTCCTGGAATAAATCCCACTTGATTGTGGTGTATAATCTTGTTAATGTGTTGCTGGATCTGATTTGCTAATATTTTGTTGAAGATTTTGGCATCCATGTTCATCAGGGATATTGGCTTATTCTTTTCTTTCTTTGTGGTTTTGGAATTAGGATAAGGCTGATCTTGTATAATGAGCTTGGGAGTCTTCCCTTCTCTTGAAGGAGACATTTCTTGATTCCTGACTCACTTGTGAAGCTATTCAGTCCAGGACTTTTTTTTGTTGGGAAGTTTTTTGTTTGTTTGCTTGTTTTAATCCTCACCCAAAGACATGCTTCTACAGATGTTAGAGAGAGAGGAAGGGAAAGGGAGAGAGAGAAACATTTGATGGGTTGCCTCATGCAGGCACCCTGACCGGGGATAGAGCCCATGACCTTCTATGCACGAGCCACATCGGCTAGGGCAGGAGTCTTTTTATTACTGCTTCAATCTCAGTCATTGTCATCTGTTTACATTTTTCCATTCTTCTTGACTTAGTTTTGGAAGATTGTATGTTTCATCCAGATTGTCCAATTTGTTGGCATACAGTTGTTTGTAATATTTTTTTACAATCCTTTGTATTTCCTCGGTGTCAGTTGTTACTTTGCCTCTTTTATTTCTGATTTTATTTATTTGGGCCCTCTTTTTTTTTTCCTTGATGAGTTTGGTTAAAGGCTTGCCAATCTTGTTTATCTGTTCAAAGAACCAGCTCTTGGTTTCATTTATTTTTTTTTAATTTTTTTTTTTTTTAGTATTGTTTTTAGACTTATTTCTGCTCTGATTTTGTTATTTCCTTTCTTATTTTCACGTTGGGCTTTGTTTTTTATTTTTCTAGTTCCTTTAAGTGCAAAGTTAGATTAATTGAGACTTTTCTTGTTTCTTGAGGATACTATGAATTTTCCTCCTGGGACTGCTTTTGCTGTGTCCCATAGATTTTAGGTTGTTTGTTTCAAGGTATCTTTTGATTTCTTCCGTGATCTCATTGTTGACCCATTCATTGTTTACTAACATGTTATTTAACCTCCATGTCTTTGTGTGTTTTTCAATCTTCTTGCAATTGATTTCTAGTGTCCTAGCATTATGGTCTAGAGAAGGTGCTTGCTATGATTTCAGTTTTCTTAAATTTATTGAGACTTGTTTTGTATCTTAACTTGTTTTGTGCTCTATCCTAACATGTCCTCTTTTAAAGAATGTATATTCTCTTGCTTTGGGGTGAAATGCTCTGAAGATAACAATTAAGTCCATCTGCTCTAGTGTGTCATTTAAGGCTGCCATCTCCTGGTTGATTTGCTGTCTGGAAGTTCTATCCATAGATGTTAAGGGGTGTTAAACTCTCCTACTGTGACTGGATTAGTGTCAGTCTCCCCCTTTATGTCCATCAAGATTTGCTTTACATATTTAGGTGTTCCTATGTTGGATGCATAAATGTTTACAAGGGTATCCTCTTGTTGGATTGCTCCCCTTATCATTATGTAATTAATATCTTTCTTGTCTCTTATTATCACCCTTGTTTTAAAATATTTTTTATCTAAGTATTGCTACCCCAGCTTTTTTTCTGTTTTCCATATGCCTGAATTATCTTTTTCCATCTCTTTACTATTAGTCTGTGTGTACCTTTTGGTATGAGGTGGGTCTCTTGTAGCCTTCATATGGTTCTTGTTTTATTACCCATTCAGCTATAAAGGTAAGCATTTTTTTAAAGTGATACAGGGAGAAGGTGACAGATGTATGAATGTATGTATGTTTTTACTAGGGAAATGAATCCATTGAAAGTGACAAAATAATTTTTCTGTCTTTTAACTCTTCCATATTTTTTCTTAAAAGTACATTTTTTTAAATGCCTTGTAGATTTACCAGACCAGAGCACTTAGGAAGCAGTGCCAAGATCAAATGTAGCGGTTGCCATAGCTATCAGGAGTCCACTAAACAGCTCACCATGAAGAAACTGCCAATTGTCGCCTGTTTTCATCTCAAAGTAAGTTTTCCGGAAAACTTTTCGTAGCCGACTGAATGCTTAGTCCCTAGGGCAGCGTGGGGCCTGTGGTCTGGGCACCGAGCACATGTGGTCATTGCCTGGCTCCACAGGAGGGCTGCCGGCGAGCGAGGTGCCAGGCTGTCCCCTGTCCCTGTTCTCTGGCAGGAGAGGCCTGGTGAACAGGACGTGGCTCCTGCGCCATGGGAAGAGGGCGGGAGTGCGCTGCGGGGGCTGGGTTGTGAAGGTTCCACTCCTCCTGCCTGAGTTCTTCCATCCTCGCCCCAAGTTTTCTATTTTTCTTTTACTTTAAAAGCAGCAAAGTCCCTTAGCATTGTGATCTAGTCCAGGGGCCAGCAAGAGCTTTCTGTAAAGGGTCAGCTAGGAAGCTTTTAGGGCTTGCAGCCATGTGATCTCTGTTTCATAGTCTTTGTTTTATTTTATGACCCTTTAAAAATGTTAAAAAGCAAAACAGAAAACGATTCCTAGCTTCCTTGCTGGGTTTGGTGGCGCCTGATGTTGTCAAAGGGATGCCTGGTGCCGTGTGAAAGGAACGTGTGCTTGTCTTGCTTCCAAAGGCTTCTTCCCTTGCACGCTGTTGGGTTTATCGTAAGGTTACTTTTTTATCACTTTGGGTTTATCACTTTGAACTTCATTTCAAGACTTGCCTGGAACCCCATAATTTAAATTTATGTAGACGTTTTATTGAGCCTCCCAGAGGCAATGAGAGCAAAAAGCACCTGTGGGGTGTGCTCAGAGTAACTCACTCCTCTCCCCTCTCCCCCACTTTCTTAGCGATTTGAACACTCAGCCAAACTGCGGCGGAAGATTACCACATACGTGTCCTTTCCCCTGGAGCTGGACATGACCCCGTTCATGGCGTCCAGGTATGGGGGTTCTGCAGTGCCTTGTTGTCGGGAGGCTGTGGCTTTGTCGGGTCAGCGATTGGCACTGGGTCTGTGCTGAGACCATTGTAGGTGTTGGCACAACCATAACTGCTAAAGCCAAGTTACTATCCTGATCTTACCCAAGACACATTTTAGTTTATTTGTAAATTTTTATTTCTTGATTGTAGAGTGAGGAAGGGAGAGAGATAGAAACATCGATTTGCTGTTCCACTTATTTATGTATGTGCGCTGACCGGGGACCAAACCCACAGCCTTGGTGTATCATAGCGGACAATGCTCTAACCAAGCTCCTGCCCCAAGGCACCTTGTGTTTAATGAGTTATGTTTTCTAAGATGCCCTTTTGCTTTGGGTTTTCCCCAGCCATTCCTGGTCAAGGTGGCATCACAGCAAGAAGGCAGCATTTTAGCTGATGGAGTTGGTTTTGGATACAGATAAACATAATTGAGTTTGCAGCTGTAGATTCCATTTTTCTTGTTTTCAAATCAATATTATAGAGCACTTGAGATTTATCCTCCAAAAAGAGTGTGACACTAATAGATTGGCCACATGCTGGTTTCCTGGAGCCACTGTAACAAACGGCTCCAGGCTTGGTGGCTGAAAGCAAGTTGGCAGGGCCCGATGATTTCACCCCTTGGCAGGAGGTGTGCTGACCAGGGAGACCTGGCAGCCCCGCCTCAGAGCAGGTGTGCTCTGCATTCGCGTCACCGGCCGGTCCCGGTGGAAGAACTAGAAAGTGTGTATAAAATGGGTCCCGCACTGCGTCTGGCGTGGGGGCCCAGGAAGGTGACTGTTACTATCTAAGCCATGCGTCTCTTCAGTTTAGTGATTTTCAACCGCTGTGCCATAAGAGTTTTCAGAACACAAAGTGCCTGGCCATTTAGTCAGGGCACTGACCTCTTCTCCCCTAGGTCGTCAAATTAAGAAATGACAACAGCCAACGCAACAATAGCAGTGCAGTGCAAATGAATCAAAATTACAGCTTTTTTGGGGGGTGGGGGGTCAAATCGGCAAAATATATATATTTTTGGTGTGCTGCTGGATTTTAAGTAATTAGTTGATGTGCCATGAGATGGAAAAGGTTGAAAATCTCTGCTTCGGTTAATTAGTTTGTTGATGTTGAGTTTTGCTTTGTTTGTTGCAGCAAAGAGAGCAGGATGAATGGACAGTACCAGCAGCCGTCGGACAGTCTCAGTAACGACAACAA
>NW_005362033.1:317900-320506 GCF_000412655.1 Myotis brandtii
GCGACCGCAGCGTTTACCGGGAGACGGCTGCAGCGACGCGTGGCCACGGCGAGCTTGTTTCTTCAGGCCTCTGGCCGCCTCCTGTTGTGCTACCCATCCATCTTTTAGGAAAGGACTTGTCACAACCTTGATCGTAGACACTCACGCCTGCTGCGGGAGCCTGACCCTCCCTCCTGGCGCCGGGGTGAGAGGGTCAGCCTGGCCTCGCAGGCCCCGAGGGGAAGCTCAGCCTCTGCGCCCTGGGCCCCTTGGCTCTTCCTTCGACGGCATTGCCATGAGGCTCTGCTCTTCTCTGCCTGCCTGGTCACCTTGGCCATGGCAGAAAGGATGGAGGGAGAGAGTGGTCACCGTGTCTCCCGGTCCCTTCCTCTCACCACTTCCACCACACCTGGCTCCACTGAGGCAGCTGCAGAGCTGAGGGAGGCCACACGGGCCCCTTTCCCTCTGCACCCCATGCACCCGCTCTGGTTCCCAGGGCACAACAGGGGGTCGGGGAGCTCCCCTCCCTGTGCAGGCTCCTGGTGATGGTGACACTGAGGTCACGGCTGCTCCTTCCCTTCCAAACCAGGTACTCCTTGTTCGCAGTCGTTAACCACCAGGGGACCCTGGAGAGCGGCCACTACACCAGCTTCATCCGGCAGCACAAGGACCAGTGGTTCAAGTGTGACGACGCCATCATCACCAAGGCCAGCATCGAGGACGTGCTGGACAGCGAGGGGTACGTTGGGCGCAGCCGGTGTCCGCGTGGGCGTCCACACCCAAAGCCACACCTGGGTTTAGTGCCACAAAGGACGTGCACCTCTGGTGGCTGAAGCAAGGAGGCTTGTTGCAGACAGGCCCCAGCCTCTGGTCCTGTGTAGCGCCCTCAGGGGATGCCCTGACAGCGGCACGAGGGGTCTCCTGGTCGGCCAGAGTGGGCAGGGGGACTCCGCAGCTCCTTGCTCCTGGCCCAATTCATTCCTTCCCGGCACATCCTCATCCCCTTGAGCTTCGCTCAGTCCTTGGCCTTGAGCCCTCATTAGGGTCCTGGCCCCACTGAGCTGCTGGGCCGCGAGGGGGCTGTGGTTCCAGGCTGTGGGCAGCCCCCTGGGGAGTGCATGGGACAGCCCCGTGCAGTGGTCCTGCCTCCCCCTGGGGAGTGCATGGGACAGCCCCGTGCAGTGGTCCTGCCTCCCCCTGGGGAGTGCATGGGGCAGCCCCGTGCAGTGGTCCTGCCTCCCCCTGGGGAGTGCATGGGACAGCCCCGTGCAGTGGTCCTGCCTTCGCAGCAGGAGTCTTACCAGCAGTGCCACTGACCCAGGGCCTGAGTCCCGGACAGTGGGGCCCGGTTCAGGAGCTGTTTCCTGGCGAATGGGCGGTAGGGTGGGCTTAGGGGGCTTGGGCACTGCCACTTCCTAGCTAAGGATCCTTCTCCTTGGGGACTAAGAACCAAAACCCATCCAAACAAGAACTCAGTCTGCTGGTGACTGCGGTGCCAGGACCGGGTGGGAGGGCGGGTCTTGCTGGCCTCGTGCAGGGACCTGAGGGACCGTCAGCATGCCCTGTCTTTGCCTCTGCAGGTACCTGCTGTTCTACCACAAGCAGTTCCTGGAGTACGAATAGCCTCCCCTCTGCTCATCAGAGCACAGGCCATGAAGTGGCGCCTCACAAAATGACCCCACCCAGCACCACGGCACCCCCATCCCCACAGCTGCAGCCCGGGCCAGGGCGTGGGTGTGGATGGACAGCGCATGGGGGGACCTGGGAGCTGCACAGCAGGACAGCACGACAGGAAGGCGCGCCTGCCTGGGAGGGCGGAGGGGGTGTCACCGCTGTGTCTCCTGCTCCTCCAACAGGGTGTGGGGCCCC
Organism: Myotis brandtii; assembly: GCF_000412655.1. Lineage (NCBI taxonomy): Eukaryota > Metazoa > Chordata > Mammalia > Chiroptera > Vespertilionidae > Myotis > Myotis brandtii. The sequence goes on from NW_005362033.1 coordinate 319,749, forward strand.
CCACGCAGGGAGCAGCCTCGCCTCTGCTCAGTGCTGCTGTGTGTGCCGCCTCAGGAGGCGCCCGCCCACTGGACAGTCATTCCAGGAGCATGACCTCGGGGCATGGAGAAGCCCGCGGCGAGGACTAGGACGGAGGGCCTGGCGGGTCTGAGTTTCCTGTTAAATGTGTGCAGCGAGGGACTCGGCTTCTGCCCGCAGAGAGCAGCCCCAACTGCCTGGGGCGCCAGGCCGGCCCCTCCGTGCTCCAGGCCAGCCCCTCCCCCTCTCCCCCCAGCTCTTCCCGCACGACGGACTTCATAACTGCGTGTTCGTGACTGGATGAATCGAGCTTATGCTGAAATTTAGAGTTTCATTCTCCAGAGAGTCTTGCTCTTGTGCTGTGTTGTTGCCCCCACACCCACCCCCCAAGCCTGGGTGTCCTGGTGGCCCCTGGCAGGTGTGAGTCAGGCTACAGTAGTAACAGTCTCACCGTGTTCCTCTTGAGTCAGTGACACATTTTTCAATGGTTTCATTGTTTTCCTTCCTCGTGTTTTCTCCTTGGCTGCCTGTCCCACCGGCCGTCACAGCTCGGGGGCCCTGTTGGGTGAGGGGAGTGCTCACCTTGCTGAGGGCCTGCTTCCCGGGGTCAGGGCTGGGTGGGAAGGGCAGCTGCCTGCCTTGCGGGCAGAGCGGCGTGCGGCCTGTCCTGTGCTGCATGCATCTGTCTGTCCAGACCCCACCTCAGAGTGTTTGGTCCCTTTCTGAGACCTTGCAGCCCC
>NW_005362033.1:320524-322225 GCF_000412655.1 Myotis brandtii
AGTTGCTTGGATTTGTTGGCGGAGCAGCCTGTGGGCGTGCCCGAGCTGCACTGTCCCTCCAGCTGCAGACTCTCCTGTAGACCAGGGGTAAGTGTGTGGCTCTGTGGCCACAGGTAACAGGTGAGCAGATGAACCTACTGTGTTCCCACAGAGCTGTATTGATGGGCACTGAAACTTGAATCCATATAATTCACATCATGAAGTTTTTTTCACTGTTTAAAAATGTGTCAACTACTCTCAGCTGACAGGCCACACAGAAGCAGGCAGTGGGCCCGACTAGCTCGTTAGCTGGGTGAGTGGGCAGGGCGGGTGCTCCAGGAGTTGAGCAGTTATCCTCACTATGGAAAATGCTGGAACATGCAAAGCAGCTGCCCTGCAGAGCCGTCCTACGTGGCGAAATCCCGAGAGATAGGTGTTCTCTTTCCGTTGTTTTCCACCTCTGCCCACGCCTGTCCCCTGGCGGCCCCCACACTGTTGTTTGTGTCCATGAGTTTTATCCTCTCCTTTTTCCTCACTCCCCCCCTTCCGGTCCCCTGCCCCCCATCGCTGTCAGCCTGCTTTCTGTCCATGAGTCTGTCTCTGTGCTTGTTTGTTCATTAGAATTCATAGAGTGAGATGATGTGGTACTGGTCTCTCTGACTGGCTTATTTCACTTAGCATGATACTCTCCAGGTCCCTCCATGCTGTCTCAAAGGGTAAAATTTTCTTCCTTTTAATGATCGAGTAGTATTGCTTTGTGTGAATGTTCCGCCACTGTTTACCCACTCATCTACTGAGGGGCACTTGGGCTGCTTCCACATCTTGACTGTTGTAAAAAATGCTGCAATGAATATAGGGGCCTCATGATGGTTTTTGAAGCACTTGCTCAGCTCACTCTCAGTTATGTTTCTGCATTTATGGGACGCCGGTTGTAAAGCATGCTTTAAAATAGCAAGTGTTTTCAGGGAAGTAGGGGGGGCAGACCTTCAGGAATGGCTGCCTGTGTCGAAGGTGTGTTCCTGCCGGGAAGGCTGCTGGGGGAGAGGCGTCCTCAATGATGAGCGCAGCTGGGCGGCGAGCGGACTGCGCTGGCGTGGGGTGCTGAGGCCTGAGGTCTCCCTGCTTCTGCTGCTGGGGTCTCCTCGCTGGCTGGAGGCTATCAAGCAGGGTGGGGAGTTTCTGGAAGATGATGTGATCTGGCCGGCCTGCTCCCCAACCTGTGCTCCCCTGCCCTCCCGCTGTCACTGGTGCTCAGAGGCTCAGCCACCCTGAGGACACAGGACAGGGAGAGCAGTGGGCCCACGCGTGTCTTTTGTGGACATTATTTGAAGCGTGTGTCTCCAAGTTAGTTCTCTCTCCCCTTCGCCTTGGGGCTCTGAGCACTTACCCGGCCCTGCCCGCAAGGGCTCCCCTCCTCCTGCCTCCCAGGGATCTGTGGTAGCGATGAAATGTTACATGAAATGTCCTTGTAAAAGAAGCTCCCAGTCCAGCTATTAAATTCAGGAAAATGGTTTTTGTTTCCTAACAACCACCACTACGTAGGTTCCTGTCGTCACCAAGTGTGTCGACCACCATGGAGTCAGGTGGCCCCTCCACTCCCATCAGCGCATTTAACAACCTGAACTGAGATGCGGCTGCCCCTGCGCGCTTCTCAGGGGCACGGCGGGCTTTCCCTCTTCAGGGTGCGGAGAGGCTCCCAGCAGTGGGGGTGCTGGACCCGCG